>NC_141535.1:121175000-121478750 GCF_021556685.1 Rattus norvegicus
AGAAGACGGCATCACTTACACCACTGTGGACTGGCGAGACTTTATGTGTAACACATGGCATCTGGAGCCTACTCTTAGGTGAGAATGGGTACGCACGCCTTTCCAGCTGATGTGACCAGATGCTTGACAAGAAGCTGAAGGTGGGGGTGCAGGAGTAGTATGGCTTTAAGAGAAAATACACTGCACCTTGGTGGCACAGTATGAGGCAGCTGTTCACAATGTATACACAGGCAGAACTAGAAAAGTGACAGGAAATGTAGCCAGACCCTAACCCCTCAAAACCTTCCTCTAGTGACCTCCAGTTCCTCCAGTAAAGCCTCACTCCTAAAGAGTCCACCATTCCCACAATCTTCATCACAGCCGTCAGCTGGACCCAGGTGTTGGATGCAGCCCATGGAAGACATAGCTTATGTTCAAATCATAATACCTACTTCCTTCCCCACAGGGGTAAAGCCACCCCATAAGAAAAAACGTATTTATTCACTTGCAAACATTTTCATAGTCCCAACCCTATTTAAAATTCCAAAGTCTCTTTTGAGACTTAGGGCAGTTTCTTAACTGAGAACCAGTATACAATCAAAGAACAAGTTAATATTTCCAAAATACAGTGGCACAGAGTAAACCTTCCACATGGCATATGGAAGAATGTGGATGTGGCAAGGAAAGATTGGGCCAAAGTAGTACTGAAACCCAACAGGGCAGAAACCAAGGCTCCAAAGGTGTTGGTTGAGTGGCTGCACTCTTCCAACTCTGTCTCCTGAAATACACACAGCCACTCTCTCCGGCGAGTTCTCCATGCCTGCAGCTTTTCTCAGGAGACATGCCACTATCCTGGCATCCATCATTGTAGACTTCCTTTGCTTCTTACTGCTTCACTTTCACAGCTCCATGCAATAAGCACTTGGCGCTTCTTTGCAGCAGAGACTTGAGCCACATATTTTTCAGAGGTACAAATGCAGTAATATCTTCTGTCTTCTTTCCCCCTCTCTCTCTTTCTCCCACCCCCCTGCAATCCCCATCCCTCACTAACTGAAGCAACACCTACCTCTATTCTCACCAGTAATTGGCTGTAGCCACTTTTATTTAACCAATAGCTTTAAATTGGAGAGTAAGGCTCACACAACAAAGGCCACTGTACATGAGAAGGCACTGGTCTGAGGGCAACCAGATCATGGGGTTCAGAATTTAGCATTTGCATACTAACACCAGAGCAGACCAGCCCCCAACACTTACCAGCACACATAATATACTTTTAGGAGCTATTACAATGAATAAAAGGCCTTTAGACTCAAGTATTCATACACATCTCCTAAAGTGCTTTATCCAGAGTATATTAAGCGAGTGCAGTAATGTCCATGCATTATGTACCTTCATAACGAGCATTTCTGATTACTGTTTTAGATTAATTTCTTGGACTGGAAGAAAGATTGATCCAGTAGGTGTTGATTACATTCTTCAAAAATTGGGCTTTCACCATGCCAGGACTACTATTCCCAAATGGCTTCAGAGAGGAGTGATGGACCCACTGGATAAGGTGCTATCCGTTCTCATCAAAAAACTCGGGACTGCCCTGCAGGATGAGAAGGAGAAGAAAGGAAAAGACAAAGAAGAACACTAGAATAGTAACTCCATCTGTGAAGTACCTGACTCTGTCCGTTAAGTTCTGGCACTGCAATTTTTTCAGCATAACTTTAAATGGTACTTCAAAATAATTCTAATTTTGTGGCCATTATTGAAACAGTTTGTAAGTTAATCTGTTTATTCTAGCTCTACCATTCTGCATACAGTAAAGTATTGCATGAAATGTACATTTTGTAGAAAAACTAAATTAAAAGATATACATCTGCTCATTAAAATTTATGATTGTTTTATGTGCAATATGATTGCTGCATTTAAAGTATTTGCAGAGTAACTGTGAATTTTTTTCTCCTTGGCCATAACTTTTAGAGAAAAATCTTGTTGATAATGTGATTGGGGGTCTTTTTTTATGTAGACTTGTAAAAAGATCTATTTGTATATAATTTGAGTAATTGTGATGATTGTATACCACAAAACTATTGTTTGTAACTATTGTAATAAAGTCACAGTAATGGCTTCAGTCCATAGTTGTTTCATATCTTTGACTTATTTGCTAGTGTGTTAGTATGTAATGCTCATTCTTTTTCACAGTTAGCCATATGTTTTTATATATGGTGCTTGTAAAGTTTTGAGTGCATGAAAATACTTAATAAAAATAGTTTCAGGGAAAAGGTCCCCAGAGGTTTCAGAGTCATTAGGTATTGTTCTTTACTGTGGCAAGTACACAGATGCACATTTTTATAATTACACTACATTTAATCCTTATGTATTGTATATAACACTTATTGCTTATAATCATAAGATATAAATATTATATATACACATACATATACCTATGTATGAAGTGTATGTGTAAAAACCTAGTATATAAGTAGGCATACTAAAATGAATTGCTTTATATAAAATGATCCTCCAGTTCTCAGTGTACATGAATAAATTAATATTCAAAAGTAGGCATATTGTTGATAACTCAGGTTGAAAATTTGACCAAGCCAGGACATGCAGCAGAACTGAAGAAACCAGAGCTAGAAAACACCTCAAGGAAACTTCCAGTAGACCTTTGCATATTAAATAATAAAACAAACCTCTAGAAAAACTACATGCTTAGTCACAGAACTATGTCCTATATACAGTAGTAAAAGGGGAGCTGATGGCTCACATCAGACATCAATTCCAAATCTTGAAGACCAGCTCATTGTGTAACTGATTCAGTAAAAGTGGAGACCCTCTGAGGTGACACTTGTGCCCTCAGTTTGGCTATTTGACTATTGAAAAGATAGACCTCAGGGAATTGGTATTTCTCCAGAAAATCTTATATTGGGAGAAATCCTAAAACCTAAGCCAGCCAGAAAAGAAACTTTTTTTCCTGGGAAGAGATTTTCAACTTGACAGACCACCTGGCAGGAGAGTAAAGCTAAAACAACGATGAGGCCAGCACCATTTGGATATGGATAACTCTGTCCCTCTACTCAAACCTCAACCTCACTTCAGGACCCACAAGGTGCACTTAGAGGTGTTATTAGATCTTTGTCCCTCTTCCTTCAGTAGCTACACTGAATAAAAATCCCCTGGACTTTTACTACTGATTTAGATCTTTGTGTTGGCTTATCAAGGACAAATAGTCAAACCTGGCTTGTTGGGGCATAGGCTATGACACTAAGTCTAGTAACAGGCTGTCATATGTCAAACTCTGAATCCTCTCTAGCTCACTCAACAACTGGTCCCATAGCTATCTATAAAATTCACTTCATTAATTTACTTCATTTACCAGAGAAGCAAGTTGTGTACCTATTTTTATTACAAAGGCTAAGATAAACTTAGATAGAAGGCTAGGGTTACACCTACCAGGAGCCATCAAGGAGAAGCTAAAACGAGAAGGTGATCTTCCTGAGATGGCTCTGTCACAGACTGTCAAAGTTAATGATGGATTGCTTCCCGAGGCAAGACTGAGGAGAATTTCATTTTAGGAGAGATTCCCGCTGCTAGTATACTTTTCCTGTTATTATTAAATATATATAACAATCACTCGGCATTACCTACCCTTTTGAACAGATCTTTGCAAAACACCGAAGGTGCACTGTTTTGCAGTGGTGTTATATAGACAAATGGATGATTACTTAATTCTTAATAATGATCCTATAAGAATTACTAAAATCATGTTAGTAATTATTAAGCTCTTTTATAATAAGACTGCTAAGTTCTTTTCCTTCCTTCTTTTACTGAATATTTTATGTATTTACATTTTGAATGTTATCCCCTTCCCCGGTTCGCCTCTCTATCATCCCCCACCCCCTGCTTCTATGAGAATGTTCCCCTTCCCTCTCCCACCTCACCACCATAGCATTCCCCCCTATCCTGGGGAATTGAACCTGCACAGGACCAAGGGCTCCTCCTATTGATGCCAGACAATGCCATCCTCTGCTACATATGTGGCTAGACCCATGGGTCCCTCCATGTGCACTGTTGGGTTGGTGGTTTAGTCCCTGAAAGCTCTGAGGGCTCTGGTTGGTTGATATTGTTGTTCCTATGGGGTTGCAAACCCCTTCAGCTCCTTCAGTCCTTTCTCTAACTCCTCCATTGGAGACCCCGTATTCAGTCCAATGGTTGGCTGCAAGCATCTGCCTCTGTATTTGTCAGGCTCTGGCAGAGCCTCTCAGAAGACAGCTATATCAGGCTCCTGTCAGCAAGCACTTCTTGGTATCAGCAATAGTAACTAACTGGGTTTGGTGGCTGCCTATGGGATGGATCCCAGGTGGGGCAGTCTCTGGATGGCCTTTCCTTCAGCCTCTACTCTACTCTTTGTCCCTGAATTTCTTTAGACAGGAGCAATTCTGGGTTAAAATTTTGAGAAGGGTGGTTGACCCTATCTCCTAACTGGAGGCCTTACGGAACCTCTGGATATGGTCTCTGCAGGTTCTCCCTCTCCTCTGTTGGGCACTTTAGCTAATCTCATCCTGTTGAGACCTGGGAGCCTCCTGCTTTCCTGGCATCTGGGGCTTGTTGATGACTACGCCCAGTTTCCCATCCCCCATTGCTACACACTTCTGTTCAAATTCCTGACCCTCTGTATATATCCCTGTTTCCTCTCATACCTGACCCTGCCCCCCTTTCCCCTTCCCCTCCTCTCTTCCAATTTCCTCCTACCCTCTATGTCCCATGAGTATTTTGTTTCCCCTTCTAAGAAGGACTGAAGCATCCACGTTTTGGTCTTAAGTTTCACATGGTCTGAATTGTGCCTTGGGTATTCCTAGCTTTTGGGCTAATATCCACTGATCAGTGAGTGCATACCATGTGTGTTTTCCTGTGATTGGGTTACCTCACTCAGGTTGATATTTTCTAGTTCCATCCATTTGCCTAAGAATTTCATGAAGTCATTGTTTTTAATAGCTGAGTATACACCATTGTGTAGATATACCACAATTTCTGTATTCATTCCTCTGTTGAAAGACATGTGGTTTTTTTTTTCCAGCTTCTAGCTATTATAAATAAGGCTGTTATGGACGTAGTGGAGCATGTGTCCTTGTTATATGTTGGAACGTCTTTGGGGTATATGCCCAGGAGTGATATAGCTGGGTCCTCGCAAAGTACTATGATCAGTTTTCTGAGGAACCTCCAGATGGATTTCCACAGTGGTTGTACCAGCTGGAAATTCCACCAACAATGAAGGAATATTCCTCTTTCTCCACATTCTTGTCGGCATCTGTTGTCACCAGAATTTTTGATCTTAGCCATTCTGACTGGTGTGAGGTAGAATCTCAGGATTGTTTTGATTTGCATTTCCCTGATGACTAAGGATGTTGAACATTTCTCTAGATGCTTCTCAGCCATTCACTATTCCTCAGTTGAGAATTGTTTAGCTCTGTACCCCATTTTTAATAGGGTTATTTGATTCTTTGGAGTCTATCTTCTTGAGTTCTTTGTATATATTGGATATTAGCCCTCTATCAGATGTAAGATTGGTAATATCTTTTCCCAATCTGTTGGTTGCCATTTTGTCCTAATGACGGTGTCCTTTGCCACAGAGAAGCTTTGCAATTTTATGAGGTCCCATTTGTCAATTCTTGATCTTAGAGCATAAACCATTGGTGCTTTGTTCAGGAAGTTTTCCCCTGTGCCTATATGTCCAAGACTCTTCTCCACTTTCTCTTCTATTAGCTTCAGTGGATCTGGTTTTAAGTGGAAGACCTTGATTCACTTGGACTTGAGCTTTGTACAGGGAGATAAGAATAGATTGATTTGCATTCTTCTACATGCTGACCACTAGTTGAACCAGCACCATTTGTTGAAAATGTTGTCTTTTTTCCACTGGATGGTTTTAGCTCCTTTGTCAAAGATTAAGTGACCTTTCTGATGTCAAAGCTGCATTGAGAACTCTGCCAGTTGTCAAGTGTCAGGAGATAATCATTTCTGAGATAGCAAGCAGGCATCTACAACTTAAAGCACACTTCAAGAGTTTTAAAACCATTACCCAAAGGTCATAAAAAGGGAAGTAAGGATTTACTATAGGTTCAAGGATAGAAGATAAAATATTGACTGAGTTTATCTATACATAACATCAGTGATAACTTAGTTATGGTCTTTAACTCTCCATGAACCCGAAGAGCTAGTGACAGATAATGAATATTTAGCTGGATAATTACCCTTAATATATATGCATGTAAGCATTTTCTGTTGTAAATGTCTTAATTTATGATTCAAATTTATGTTTGAACTTCTAATGAACTTTTGTAAACGAAAGGGGGTGCTTGGAAAAACCATGTGATCTATCTTCCTAGAAAAGATACAAAAGACCAGGAAAGATTACATTGGAAGATATAACATTGAAGAGAAAGCATTGTGAGTAAGGCATTTGGGAACAAAAACCTTGTGAACAAGGGCATTGTGACATCAGAACAGGAGGGGAGAGCAAGATTAGCAGGAGAATGCAGAATGGAATAACTTAGAAAGTATAAGGCAACAAAAAAATTAGAGAGCAATATGCATAATGCAGAGGAAGAGGAAAAAAGCTGCAGATGGAGTAGGCAGGTTCTTATTATGGCACAGAGCAGGTCTTTTATTTTAATATCAAGGCAGGCTTAGTGTTAGTAATGAAACAAAGCTTTCTTCTTATAGACTTGGTTTTAATTCATTTAGCAATAAAAGAGTAGAAGCCTTTTCTTTCTCTATGCAATAAAGATTGGAACTCATTCTTCATCCAGAATGAGTGAGTTCTATCTGCAGTTATATGACACTTAGTCTTTTGCTTCATATAACATATATAAGTATGGATGTGTGTGTGTGTGTGTGTGTGTGTGTGTGTGTGTGTGTGTGTGTGTGTAATTAAGAAATAGTATGTAAGCGGAGCCCAACTAGCTTGAATTCCCGGGAATGTATAAGTGTGTACATGAATCTTATATGAATTTATGTGAGTTTAATTCATATTTGGTTGTGTAAAAGTTTTTCCTTCTGCTAGTATGACTCTCTTCTCCTGGTTCAATAGAAGTTTATTGTCCCAACCCTCCCCTAGCCTGACAAGAGAGAGGCATCTGGACTAGAGGGAAAAGGCTCTAGCAATCAATCCTGTATTTAATCCTCTGATGTTTTAAGATGAGGTACTAAAATGTCAGAGACTGCAGTTTCTGGCCCAAAGGGAACTCAAGGCAGGTAAGTTACAGTAGTCAAGTGACTTAGACTTAAATAAATGTTTTATTATTAAACAGCAACCCAAAATATCTTGTAAAAGCAAGTCTTACTCTCACCAATGATCTTCCCCCTCTGCTGACTCAAGAAGAACCAAAAGAGAGGAACAGCGAGGGCTGGCCCTTGGCCTATGCTTACCTAAGAAATTCTGGTCAAAGTATGGTCCACTTATCATTGATCATCATCATCTTTATTAAAGTTGTTCCTGCAAAATAGTATGACAAGTTATCTCAGCAATGAAATCCCAGTCTCCTTTCCAGTTTCTTTTTTTCTAGCATGAAATTCCTAGGGGAAATTCCAATTCCCAAGGTGCCTTGTTCCAGCATTCTGATGGGAGAATCGCAAATATCCTTTTGGTTAAGAAAGTTCTCAGAGAACTCCCAGATGTTGGGACATGTTTCTGTTTTTAAGAAAGTGCTATTGAAAAGCACCCAGAACAACAACCACTATCAGTAGGGACAACACCTGTACCCATGTAGAAGCAGTGCTACAAAGTGGCAACTATAAAGTTTGCACTCAGAACGAATGCAAGTTCTAAGTGGAATGCTACTTTCTGTCCAGTGCTGCTAGTTAGAGTGTTTAGCAGTGTGCAAAACAAAATGCATTTCTGATGTATTTAGTTTGCTAGCATGTCTTTCTTTCTCTTCTGCATTTTGTGTAGGATTTTCATTATTATTGTTATCAAGGTCATAATAAATGTATATTCATTCAGTGGTGGCGGAAACAGAGATCTAATTGTACTTTTGGCTACTTTATTGGGTTCTTTTCCTTACTATCCTTCTTCCTTACCCCTTCCAACCCCCTAACACTAGGTAAGAGAGAAAGAAGGTTAGAGTGGAAATGGGTGCCAATCTCTTTAGACTGCTGATTAGGGATGTCGAGTTCCTTGGGGCAAGTCACAATATTCACTGTCAAGATATCTCCAACCAGAAATCAGGAATCCAGCAAACAACAACCAGAACAGCACTTGTCACAGTCTCTCAGGGTTCTGGTATCTTTGCTCCCTCTCAAGAGTCCCCAGAATTCCAAACTTAAACTATCTTCAGCTGGCAAAATCACACCCCTGCCAGAGCATGAAACAAATCAGATTAGCTTCTGTGGACAATCTGAGGCAGCTCCATACCACACACCTGGGATTAAAACAAACATTCATATAACATTTCTGTGTTAAAATAAACCAAAGTTCTCACTACATTTCTCCAATTCTGCTTTAAGTCATTAATTGTGCTTTCTTTAGTGAGAAATTATAAACACTTTCAATAAACTTTTTCCAATCAGTGGTCAAAATCTTGAGGAGAGAGACCTCTTCTGCTAAAATCTAATCTTTATAATTTTTGATTATAAAAAAGCACTCATAGCTCTTCATTTCCTGTAGAAACAAACAGAATCACTCCCCCCAATGCAAAACCACTGCCCGCTTCCATTCTAATGTCAGCATATCATTAGAGTGTACATGTTGATTTAGTTCCCGGTGTTTTCTGTAACCCAGCGTCTCCCAACTGCTACTGTTCCTCTTCCATTACCATTCAGAGGTTAAAGTTTAACAAAACATTATTCAGTCTATCGCTGGGGCATCTTTACTCTTCTCTTTTGCTTTATAAGCATTTCTATAACGCTTGTCCTGTAGGATTTGGTGGTTGATCCATAATATGCTTTATATTATAATATGCAAGGAATTGCTTCATCTTAACTGCAGACATATGTGGGAGTATTGTCAATCTTAATTTGTGCAGGTATCCTCATAATACTGTTACTTCTAGTAAGTGTGTAGTTACACAATTAGCCTTTTAGATCTCAAAGCAGTTGCCCATTGATATGCCAAATATGTATCAATGGTATGGTGTACAAACTTTAGTCTTCCAAATTCTGCAAAATGAAACACATCCATCTGCCAGATTTAATTTCTATTGGCACCCCCTAGTGTTACTTCTGGTGGGTAATGGAGTTTGGTTATATAAAAAACAAGATTTTTTTTTTTTTTACTTCTTGCCAAATGATAGAAAAATTCTTTTCACTATTAACATGGTGGGTTTTTTTTAATGAAATTTTGAGGCTTCTAACACATTTTCCTATTAATAATTGATCAGTTTCTTTATTTCCTTGTGCCAGTGGACCTGGCAAACATATATGAGAGTGAATATATGTGATTATAATGGATAGTTTCTATTTGATTGCTTGTTGCAATTGTATAAATAACAAGGGTAATTCTGAATTCTCAGGAATAAATTCATCAGTTTCTATATGCAAAGCAACTCTGAATATTGAGTCAGTAATTATATTAAGAGATTCAAGAAAATCTAATAGTACCATAGGATTGCGTACAACTCTGATTTTTTTTTCTTTTTTTCGGAGCTGGGGACCGAACCCAGGGCCTTGCGTTTGCTAGGCAAGAGTTCTACCACTGAGCTAAATCCTCAACCTACAACTCTGATTTTTGAACTGAAGTAGTTTGTCTGCCATTCCCAGCTTACTTACATCAGTATAGAATGTAGATTCTTCAAAGATTGGCATTCTCTTTACAGTACATGGGAGGGTCCAAATATTTCTATTTAAAAACTGTAGGCACTCGTGTTTAGGATATTGTTAATTTCTCCCAAATAGTTGCTATAAGCGCTTTGATAATCTTTATTGATTACCTATAATGACATAATCTCAGCATTAGTATAAGGTACTACAATTTCAGCTGGGTCTATTCCTGACAGATGATGTAGTCTTAGTCTACCTTTATAATTAAATCAGAAAAATTTTCTATAGAAGTCTTTACTTTTTTCCTTTGTATGCTAAGAAAATCCATTTCATAATACTACATTTCCCATTGCATATTGAGCCCAATTGTATACCGTAGCCAATTAATATTTTTTATTGGATTTTTTTAAATTTACATTCCAAATGTTATTCCCTTTACTGGTTTCCAGGACACAAGCCTCCTATCCCATCCCCTTCCCCTTCCCCTCCCCATCCACCCCCTCTCTGATATTCCTCTACACTGGGGGGCATCCAGCCTTGGCAGGACCAAGGGCCCCTCCTTCCATAGGTGCCCAACAAGGCCATCCTCTACTACATTTGCAGTTGGAGCCCTGGGTCAGCCCATGTATAGTCTTTGGGTAGTGGTTAAGTCCCTGGGAGCTCTGGTTGGTTGGTATTGTTGTTCTTCTGGGGTCACAAGCCCCTTCAGCTCTTTTAATCCTTTCTCTAATTCCTCCAACCAGGATCCTATTCTCAGTTCAATGGTTTGCTGCTAGCATTTGCTTCTGTATTTGACATGCCCTGGCTGTGTCTCTCAGGAGACAGCTAGGTCTGGCTCCTGTCAGCATGCACTTCTTAGCTTCATCAATCTTATCTAGTTTTGGTGACTGTATGTATATATATATATATATATATATATATATATATATGTGTGTGTGTGTGTGTATATATGTATATATGTATATATGTATATATGTATATATGTATATATGTATATATGTATATATGTATATATGTATATATGTATATATGTATATATGTATATATGTATATATATGGGTCACATGTGGGGCAGGCTCTGAATGGCCGTTCCTTCAGTCTCTGCTCCAAACTTTGCCTCCATATCCCCTCCTATGAATATTTAAAGTTTACTTTTTTACTTTTTTGTTTTTTAAAATAAATTTTCTAATTTTTAAAAATCATTAAGAGTTTACAACTGATCTCTTCTGATCTATACCTTTTGTGGATGAATTTTCTGTTAACTTATTTTATAACCCAAATAGTCTCCTCTCTGTATTTTTTTTTTTCAGGAGAAATCTGTAACCCCCAGTATTGCAGAATTCTTTGTATTTCCTTAAACATTTTTCCAAGCATTCAGATTCAGCCAAGAAAATATCACCCATTTAATGATTAATGGATTGAGGAAACTGCCTACAAATTATTTGTGGTGGTTGTTGCACAAAATATTGACATAATGTAGGACTATTTAACATTCCCTGTAGAAGTACTTTCTAATAATGTCTTTTATTGAACCACTATTCTTAAGTAGGTACTGAGAAAGCAAACCTTTCTATATCCTGATAATGCAAGGAAATAAAAAGTAATCTTTTAAATGAATTACTATTATAGGCTATGATGCAGGTAATAAAGAAGGCCAAGGAATTCCAGGCTGTAATAGACTCATTGGTTGAGGTACTCTACTCACCACTCTTAAATCTGTTAACATCCTCCATTTTTCTGATTTCTTTCTTTCTTTTTTTGTTTTTACAACAAACACAGGAGCATTCCATGGGCTTGTAGACTTAAGGCTGCTCTAGTAACAGCTGTTCAAGTACCTGCAATTTTTCAGTACTTGAGGGCCACAGACCTATCTATACAAGCCTGTCAGTCAACCACTTTTTAGGGTAGGGTTTTTAGTATTTTTGCAGCCCATCCCCCTTATAAATTTGGAAACTCAATCCCTGGGGTATCCTGTGTCTGGACAATTGTCATACATCAATACCTTCCCCAGGATCATCTACCATTTCACCCCTAATTTCATAATGAGTTGTCTCTGGTATTGCAGGAATCTGAGTACCCAATTGTAAAAGGTCCCTTCCCCATAAGTTTATGGGTATATGGGCCACATAAGGTCTTAACTTCCCTGCTTTGATCTTCAGATCCCACACATTTAACCCATAGTACACTTTGCTTTACTTGAGATCATTTTCCAATTTCTGCATACTATGTAAAAACCTTCTGAAGTGGCAATTCTGAATTCTAAGATTTTTGAGAAATGATAGTTGCATCAGCTCTTTATCTACCAAACCTTCTATTTCAACACCATTTACTTGCAATTTTAATTTTGGTCTCTGATCATTAACCATCATTTGCTATAACACACACACTGCTTATAACACACACACACACTGCTATAACACACACACTGCTATAACACACACACTGCTATAACACACACACTGCTATAACACACACACTGCTATAACACACACACTGCTATAACACACACACACTGCTATAACACACACACTGCTATAACACACACACTGCTATAACACACACACTGCTATAACACACACACACACTGCTATAACACACACACACTGCTATAACACACACTTTCCAGTACTTCCAAACCGCTATGTTCTTTCTACTGGAGCAGATTTGCCTTTAATGTAGGGAAACAACAATAGCTGAGCAATCTATCACCTTCATTAATCTGCATCTCCCTCCCTCCCTCCCTCTCTCTCTCCCTCTCAATCTTTTTTTTTTAAATATAGACCATAATTTTAATTTCTCCTTTGAAATCTCCATCTATAATTCCTGAATGCATAATGAATTCTTGGGAAGTCAAATCTACTTCTTCTTATAAATGCCAGTGGTTATTTTGTAACACTTGAATTTTTTGAAGACAGAGCAAGAGTTTTATTTGTGGCCCAAACTGGAACAGAACTGCCTAATCTAGGGAGCATAAGATTGACACTTAGGTGCAGCTTTTCTGCCTGTTTGTCATTTCCTGCATGACCAAAGGGAAAGGTCTGGTATTTTTTGTCATGCTCCCCTCCTGCCCCCATTTCATTTCCCAACTGCAAGAAATAACCTTGGATATCCCTCTTGGATCTACACCCATTAGTCCAATGGTATCCCTTTCCACAATATCTGCAAAGCCCAGGAAGTCTAGGCATTCTTTCAGAAAGCCCATTAGAGCCAAAAGGACTTTTCTCTGGAGGAGATCTGGTTTAGTAAGTACCGTATTTCTCACACATAACACACCAGCCATTTTGAGATCCAAGACTTGGTCACACTTTCATAGAAAATGGCTGAATTAAAGCACTGTCATTTCAACCAATCAGAGCTTCCAGGGACTAAGCCACTACCTAAAGACTATACATGGACTGACCCTGGACTCTGACCTCATAGGTAGCAATGAATATCCTAGTAAGAGCACCAGTGGAAGGGGAAGCTCTGGGTCCTGCTAAGACTGAACCCCCAGTGAACGTGATTGTTGGAGGGAGGGCGGCAATGGGGGGAGGATGGGGAGGGGAACACCCATAAAGAAGGGACGGGGAGGGTTAGGGGGATGTTGGCCCGGAAACCGGGAAAGGGAATAACAATGGTATTTGATCTCAGAGCCCATTCCAGTGATATTAGCATGATGCTCATGAGAGTCAACATCAGTCATGTCCCTTATTCACTCATCCATGGGCACTGCCCACACCTTTAAAGGTCTAACAACTCATTTACATTTGGTATTCATATCCTCCAACTCCAAGGTCTCTATCAGGACCTGTCTCACATAAGGACCTGATAAGGCTTAGTTCATGGGTGAAATGAATCTTTACAAGAAATCTGTGAAGGCTTCCTCAGAGCCTTATCAATGCAATCCCCATCAAAATTCCAATCCAATTCTTCACAGAGTTAGACAGAACAATTTGCAAATTCATCTGGAATAACAAAAAACCCAGGACAGCTAAAACTATCCTCAACAATAAAAGGACTTCAGGGGGAATCACTATCCCTGAACTCAAGCAGTATTACAGAGCAATAGTGATAAAAACTGCATGGTATTGGTACAGAGACAGACAGATAGATCAGTGGAATAGAATTGAAGACCCAGAAATGAACCCACACACATATGGTCACTTGATTTTTGACAAAGGAGCCAAAACCATCCAACAGGAAAACAGATAGCATTTTCAGCAAATGGTGCTAGTTCAACTGGAGGTCAGCATGTAGAAGAATGCAAATTGATCCATTCTTATCACCCTGTACAAAGCTTAAGTCCAAGTGGATCAAGGACCTCCATATCAAACCAGATACACTCAAACTAATAGAACAAAAAGTGGGGAAGAATCTCAAACACATGGGCACTGGAGAAAATTTCCTGAACAAAACACCAATGGCTTATGCTCTAAGATCAAGAATCGACAAATGGAATCTCATAAAACTACAAAGCTTCTGTAAGGCAAAGGACACTGTGGTTAGGACAAAACAGCAACCAACAGATTGGGAAAAGATCTTTCCCAATCCTACAACTGATAGAGGGCTCATATCCATAATATACAAAGAACTCATGAAGTTAGACTGCAGGCAGACAAATAACCCTATTAAAAATGGGGTTCAACCTAAAGAAATGTTCAACATCTTTAGTCATAAGGGAAATGCAAATCAAAACAACCCTGAGATTCCACCTCACACCAGTCAGAATGGCTAAGATCAAAAACTCAGGTGACAGCAAATGCTGGCAAGAATGTTGAGAAAGAGGAATACTCCTCCATTGTTGGTGGGATTGCAGACTGGTACAACCATTCTGGAAATCAATCTGGAGGTTCCTCAGAAAACTGGACATTTAACTACCTGAGGACCCAGCTATACCTCTCCTAGGTATATACCCAAAAGATGCCCCAACATATAACAAAGACACATGCTCCACTATGTTCATAGCAGCCTTGTTTATAATAGCCAGAAGCTGGAAAGAACCCAGATGCCCTTCAACAGAGGAATGGATACAGAAAATGTGGTACATCTACACAATGGAATATTACTCAGCTGTCAAACACAATGACCTTATGAAATTCATAGGTAAATGGATGGAACTGGAAAATATCCTGAGTGAGGTAACCCAATCACTGAAAAACACACATGGTATGCACTCATTGATAAGTGGCTATTAGCCCAAATGCTCGAATTACCCTAGATGCACAGAACACATGAAACTCAAGAAGGATGACCAAAATGTGAATGCTTCACTCCTTTTTTAAAAGGAGAACAAGAATACCCTTGGCAGGGAAGGGAAGTTTAGAACAGAGGCTGAAGGAACACCCATTCAGAACCTGCCCCACATGTGGCCCATACATATACAGCCACCAAACTAGATAAGATGGATGAAGCAAAGAAGTGCAGGCTGACAGGAACCGGATGTAGATCTCTCCTGAGTGACACAGCCAGAATACAGCAAATACATAGGTGAATGCCAGCAGCAAACAACTGAACTGAGAGCGGGAACCCCATTGAAGGAATCTTAGAAAGGACTGAAACTGCTTGAAGGGGCTTGAGACCCCATATGAACAACAATGTCAAGCAACCAGAGCTTCCAGGGACTAAGCCACTACCTAAAGACTATACATGGACTGACCCTGGACTCTGACCCCATAGGTAGCAATGAATATCCTAGTAAGAGCACCAGTGGAAGGGGAAGCCCTTGGTCTTGCCAAGACTGAACTCTCAGTGAACGTGATTATTGGGGGGGGGGGTGGTAATGGGGGGAGGATGGAGAGGGGAACACCCATATAGAAGGGGAGGGGGAAGGGTTGGGGGATGTTGGCCTGCAAACCGAGAAAGGGAATAACAATTAAAATGTAAATAAATATCCAATTTAATAAAGATGGAGAAAAAAGAGTTGGAATTCTACTGTAAAAAAAGAAATCTTAATAAACGAGGTGACCTTTTCTCAGGCTCCTCACCCTTGTCCCAGGCTCTTAACAGCATCATAAAATCAAATCTGTTCTTGTAAGTCAGAGAACCCCACCCCTTCACCAGATAGCTGATCTTTAACAATATTCACTCCCCTTGCTCTGTTCTATTCATAAGGGTCCATGATTCACCAAAGAATGATACCCCAGACTCACATAGTATGCAAAAGCGAAGAGCGTTTTATTCTGCAGAAGTCCAGCATGCTGGGCTCTCCCATCTACCAAGACGGAGGCACCCAGTGAGCTCACAGGCCCAATTTAAGGCACATTAGGGGAATTCCAGGGAGGGGTCAGTGACCTTTTTCTTAATCGGTTAGCTCTTCCTCTAGGGACATCCCAGAACCATTGTTGGGCTGTGGGGGGCTGGAAACTGTCCTGGGGAAAGTCTAGAAACTGTTGCTGAGCCATTGCCCTTGCTTCCGGCCAAATGGCCTGGCACCTTCTGACTTGCTGGCTGAGGCCTGGTTTTGTTGTTTTGTTTTGTTGTTTTGTTGTTTGTTTTGTTTTGTTTTGTTTCAGTAACTGATTTGCCCAATTCTTGGAAACAGAGATTTAGGTCTATTTTCCTGAATGGCCAATTTGAAGCCTGTCATAGAATCAGCCTGTCTCGCATTGCTCTATATTTGAGGCTTTCTCCCTCCACCTCTTTAACCATTGTAACTGCTGACCGGCCTCTAGCACAGCTCTTACCAGAGCCTTTTAGTCTTGGGGAATAATTCTATCCCAGTTACTGAACATTTGTTTTACATAAGGGGAATGCAGTCCATAGGAAACTATGGCTTCTTTCAATCTAAAGATTTAAAGATTACCTTAGACCTATCATTCTATAGGACGCCACATTATCTCATCACTATCATGATCAGCACCCTTAGCAGACATGTGCTATACAATTGATGGTGACATTGTAGTCCTTCTCCTCTGTCAGTGCAGTTGGCTCAAGATTAACACTTGCTCTCAAAATGGGCTGTTTTCCTTTAGCCCTGTCACCACACAGATTCCCTCTCCTCCCAACTTCACACCCTCTTTCTGCCCCACCCAGGGTCTGCTGACACTTGAAACTAAAAGTCTGTGGCACAGGGTGGGGCTGAGATCTGCCTTCTAGCCCAGTTTGTTTCCCTCTGTCATCCTTTGGACAGCTCCCATTGTCTTGCTCAGTCACCAGGTCACTCAGAAACCTTTTATTTCTACCTTTCCCAGTGCTACTCACTTTGCAAGCACTTCCACCTCTACCTGCAAGTTTTCCCATTGCATCTCAGATCCCCCCTTTTCCACTCATAATTCCTCCAAATGTTTTTTTGAGACAGAATATAGAAAGAGCAAAAAGAAGAAAAAATTGAAAATCCCCTCTGGGAGCAAAGCATGATGAGAGAGGCCTGTGGCAGCAGCCACAATAAAATGTTTACTGATGTCTTAAAACAGAATATTCTTCTCCTCTTGACCTGATGTCCCTTCTACCCTATTAGAATCAAGTTTCACATTCTGCCTAGCCTCACCTCTGGGCAGCACTTATAACTGTACTTTTGGCTATATTATTAGGTTCTTTTCCCTATTGCCCTTGTTCACCCTAATCCCTTCCAAGCCTCTAAGACTAGATAGGAGAGAAAAAATGTTGGAGGGAGAAGGGGGTATCATGGTTTGTATATGCTTGGCCCAGAGAGGGGCACTATTTCTAGGTGTGGCCTTGTTGGAGTAGGTGTGTCACTGTGAGTGTGTGGGCTTTAAAACCCTCACCCTAGCTGCCTGGAAGTCAGTCTTCCACTAGCTGCCTTCAGATGAAGATGTAGCTCCTCCTGCACCATGCCTGCCTGGATGTTGCCATGTTCCCTCCTTGATGATAATAGACCGAGTGTCTGAACCTGTAAGCCAGCCCCAACTAAATGTTGTCCTTATAAGAGTTGCCTTGGTCATGGTATCTGTTCACAGCAGTAAAACCCTAACTAAGACAGGGGGCATCTATCTCCTTAGATCACTTCCTGCTGATTAGGGTGTCACGTTCCTTGCGGCAAGTCAAATCTTTGTGACCAAGTTTCTCCTACTAGAAACCCAGCAATCCATCAAACAGCACCCAGAACAGCAGCATCTGCCACAGTCTCTCAGGACTCTGGCACCTTTATACCCTCTTAAGAGTCCCCAAAACTCCAAATTTAAACTGTCTTCAGCTGGCCAAACCAAATCACATCCTGCCAGAGCACGAGACCAGCTGCTGTGGACAATCCGAAGCAGCACCATATCCCACACCTGGGGTTAAAACAAAAACCATATTCACATAACATTTCTGTTTAAAGAAACCAAAGTTCTCATTACACAGAGACTCAACTCCAGACTGTCACCTGCTGCCTAAAGTGTTTCCTCGCCTTTTAGGGACCCAAACTCAGACAAAAACAAGATTCCTGGCCACACTGTTAGAAGTCTTAAAAGCCATTAAGAATAGCTGTCAGCCATGCTTAAGTCCCTGAAGGAAGCCATGGCGAGCCGCCTGTCTGCCACCCTCCATGACCCCAGGTACATCTTTGCCACACTGCTGGACCCTCGCTACAAAGCTTCCCTGTTCACGGAGGAGGAGGCAGAGCAGTATAGGCAAGACTTAATCAGGGAGCTAGAAATACTGAATTCTACCTCAGAGGACACAGCCGCCTCCAATGGCTGTGACTCAGGGTCCCCACTTAAAGACACTGGCACAGAGGAGAGCCTGTGGTCACTCGCACCAATAAAGAGAGATCAGAGAGAGAAGCTACCTGAAGACATGGTGCTTGCATATTTGGAGGAAGAGGTGCTGGAGCACAGCTGTGACCTACTCACCTACTGGAACCTGAAGCGGTCATCCTGGCCTGGGCTGTCCACCTTAGCAGTGCGATTTCTGGGCTGTCCGCCAAGTACAGTCCCCTCAGAAAAGCTGTTCAGCACACCCATGGAGGCTGGCAGCTTTGGCCAGCCCAGGCTCATGATGGAGCATTTTGAAAAGCTCATCTTTTTAAAAGTGAATCTCCCCTTAATATGCTTTCAGTATTGAACTCAAGAGACGGAGCCACCAGACTGGAAGGAGAGGTGCTTCAGAGCGCTAGCTATTGTACCAGGGCTGACTCACCTGGCAGGGCCATGTAGGACACCAGACCAGGCATCTGGGGCTACCTGCCAGTTCTCACCATAATATCCACATGTGCCTTACTCCTCCTTCAGGCCAGGTGTCGAGGTGCGTTTTCAGAAGCCCACTAGAAACAAAGTCTTGGCAATTATGAAATAGGATGATCAGGTTTAAACTATTAATTTTTTTTAAAGGAGATAGTAATCTGTTTTACTAGAGTGAAAGGAAGATGTAAACAATTTTATTGTGTAGGGTTTTTATTCAGTTGTGTAAAAACCACAAATCAGGTGCTGTATTTTAATTAAATATTATTTTAATTGCAACAAAACAGCTTTTGTGGCTGTCAAATGAAACCTGCAGGAGGTGGACGGTAAGCCATGCTGACTGAACAGTTCTTAACCACAGACTCCAAGAGTATGTCAAAGAGAGGATATTTTGGAAGCTGTTTACTGTGACAGAACCAGGCGTTTGAAAACAAAACTGAACTTGGGCATATCATGGAGTGTCAGTCACATGGCTAGTTGGTCATGAGAACGTTCCCATGTCAGGTGTTTGCATTCAGGTTTTACATGGTCAGTTAACTCAGAGATATCCCACTTATCATGAGCTCCTTGAAATTGGATCCACGTTTTAAAGTCATGCTTCGGACTTCACCAGAGCATGATATGACACGTTTACAACAGATGGCCCGCTGATCAAATCTCCAGGCCTCTGATTTAGTTTTTGCGTCTCTCTACAATAAAGCTATCTCATAAGAAGTATGCACTGACCCCCTCCCAGTTTGACCAGACTATAGCTCAGATTCTACTTTGAGGAGGTAGCTTGTTAACAGGGAGAGCACTTGTTTATTGCAGTCATGAGAAAAGCCTTAGGCATCTAGATTTTTTTTCCTGTGATAGGGAAGACTCAACCGTCCTTGGGACATTATAGAAATCCCAAGGCTATCAAAATGAAGTTTCAGCTGTCAGATTCTTTACCAGACTCCAAAGGTTTTGCTTATAATGTCTAAAAAAAGTTTTTCATTTTCTCATTTCAAATCAAATATTATGGATAAATCATTCATTTGCTTCTGACCTTTTAAAAAAATGTTTTGTTGAAATACTGTATGTAGGCTTAGTCTGAATTTGCGTGGACTACGCTTTAGTGTATTTATAAATGATGAACTTGGATTCTGAAATTAAACTTTTTATTTGCAATTTTCAAAAAAAAAAAAAAGAATAGCTGTCAGGGGGGTTGTGGATTTAGCTCAGTGGTAGAGCGCTTGCCTAGGAAGCGCAAGGCCCTGGGTTCTGTCCCCAGCTCCGAAAAAAAGAACCAAAAAAAAAAAAAAAAAGAATAGCTGTCAGGATCTGTATAGAACTCTTAAGGGAAAGTTATTTCCTCCTGGTCAAAAGAATGGAATCTATCTCTTTCTCTAGGTAGACACACAGCATTCTAATATCAGAACATTGCATACTATTGTCTCCTCCCAAGACCTTAACCTCTAGATGTAGAGAGCTATGGGTAATTAATGACTGCTTAGCAGTCTGTTCCAAGGACAAGCCCCTAATGGGTGATCCAACCCTAAGTCATCAGCCCTAAGCACACACATGGGCACATATACATGAGCAAGCCCAAATGAACTCAGTAGGCTGTATTTATAAATGTGTATGTGTATACGTGTGACTAATAAAAGTCATGAATTTAAGAAGGAGAGACATGGGAAGAGTTGGAAATCAGGAGAGGTGGTGAATTATGCAAATACAGTTTTCACATATGCAATTCTCAGAAACTATGTTTTAAACTTACTTCAGCTGTGCTTACCTCTTCTTCAAAAAGATTACCTCTGAATCCTGATTCAGCTGAATCTGCGGGGAGGAGATGGGAGCCTCTCTGGAAACTGATACTATACAGTTGCTTCCAGAGATGCCTCCATGTTACTCTGCTAATCCCCACTGCTTTCAGAGTTCCTCAGAAGTATAAGTGTTAGCTATTCCTGCAAGCTCAAGCCGCAGGGAAAGGCTTCACTGCTGTGGGCTCCCTTTGTAAACTTTGTATACTGCGTAAACTTTGAAAATCCCTAAGGCAGGAGAGTGGTCAGGCCCAGGCCTGAGGAGCTCCAGCCTCTGTGACTGTCACAAAGCTCATCTCCAGCTTCTCAACAGGATCCTTCCCAGATGATGCTAATTTTAGGTGATAAATCTTAATAAAACCCCACTAATCCCTGAACAGGAAACCTCACAATCCCTGAGCCCCCCAAGATCAAGACTTGAAATCCCACCAATTCTCACTCTGGAAATCTCTACCCTGAAATGATTCCCCCTGCCTCAAGATATACTATATAAGCCCTGCCCTCTGTTAATTTACTGCTGTCATCTCCTGGGAACAGAGGCAGCCACCCCAGATTTGTTGCTTCTCAGGCTATATTTATCCATCCTTATAAATCTTTTATGAGATTTACTGCCTGGTGTGACTCTTGTAATGCTTTCATGTGAAGAAACCATGAAGTAATGAAGCAAAGTAAGGAAGAACCAAAGAAGTGGAGCTGTGCTAAGGCTCCTTAGCTCCTGTGCTCTCAACTGGGGATACCCTCCCCTGTGAGGCTGCAACCCTGGAGAAGATAAGCTGCAAAGTGGAACTGTTACACTGTAGCACTGCAGCTCAGGCAAGGATAGTCTCCTTCAGGAATGTAACACCTCTGCTCAGAGCTGTGTGGGTCCTGGGCCCCCGCATCTGGTGATACCCCTGTTGAGGTACTGTGACACCTCAGAGGTAACTGGTTCCTGGGTTCCCATATCTCAGGATACCCTTCCATTGGGACATTGCCCCACCTCAGAGCTGTGTCTGCTCATCCAAGCTGGAAGGAACAGCAACAATAAGCTTCCTTTTTCTTTTTTTTTTCTTTTAGATATTTATTTGTTAGCATGCTTTCTTAGACATGCTTGGCTTTCTCATTCTTTCCTCAAGCTAACAGTGCTCTCTCCTTTCTGTCACATCACACAGCTGCTATTGGTCATGTGTCTGCTCATTGACCTCCATCCTCTGCTGGATTCCTAAAATTATTAATATAGTACTTAAATTTCCTTCTAAGACCATTTAAATTTGTAAAACAAAACAAAGAACCCATGACAGGGAGCCCCAGTTTCCCCAATAACATCTACAGTCCAACATACGGGCTTTAACAACATTTCCTGTAACATGGCAACCAAGATGGAATTTTAAAGCTCTGAGGATAGAACAAGTAAGTATATTCTAAGATTCTGAATTCCCACTTCTTTCATTCCACTGCTATTCCCTCAATTCTGAGAAAGCCTTGGTTCATTGTGTTTAGGGGACTAAGTGGGAACAAAACTTCTTGGCTTGGTGACAGTGTGACACAGCAGTGTAAAGTTCTTTCATCTTGTATTTTGCTAAGGTCTATAGGTTTATCTAAAATTTGATCTTGATGGAGAATCCTGTGGAAAATATCCTAAATTTATTCTAGGAACCCAAGATCAAAGTGCCCCAGCTTCTGTTAAACTGCTTGCTTGCCTAAAACCTCTCCTTACAGATGCCAAGCAAAATACCAGAATGTGGATTTTTGCCTTTAAAAATCTTATATTAAACATTTGAGTCGTGAATATCTGAGTGTAGTCCCAGTGGACTGGAATAAAGACTTTCAACTGTCTATAATACGTGTGAGTGGTCATCTCTGGTGGACTCCTTGTAACACCAGCAATTAGACATTAATCTATGGTTCATAGGTAGTTGATAATCTAAGTGGGTAAATGTACACACAAGGTTGTTGAAACATTAAATTGGGTTTAACTGTTTCTAACATGCTGGTTTCTAAGGTACTAAAATGTCTGCTAACACAAAGTCAAAGAATGGTCTCAGCCCACACAAGGAATAATGATCCAAATGTGATAGCAACTGTGGGATATACTGATTCAGTCAATAAAGTTTTGAGGTTGTTGTTGTTGTTGTTGTTGTTGTTGTTGTTGTTTGTTATGGCCAAAGAGTGAACTCATGACTCTGCAAAGTCTTTTGGTGCCCAAGTTCAGAGGTACAGTGCTGTTAAAGGGGAAAAAAACTAACAAACAAAACAAATGCCATAATCACATCAGTGCTGGAGGTGGTGTACTAAATTAGTGAGGGTTTTAGTGTCTCAGTAACATCTATTTTCTTTGCAAGGCTTAAGGTATCTTCCAGGCACTATAAGTTACATTTGGATCACAGTCAAGGTCATAGACAGTTCCCATTCCCATGAACCATTCTCAAGGCAGAGGTATGTGTTTAGGGGGTGGAAGGCTGAGATGTGACCAGGCAGACAAAGTTGGGACAGGATGGTGTACATTGGTTATGCCACTTGAATGGAAAAGAATGGCAGTGTGGGAGGCTTTGTCCAAGTTTCTCCATGTACTACAAAAGCCAACTGCTGCCTGTGGACATTGTGTGCAACTGCCTACCCTCACTGCTTTCATGGGCTCTTATCCCAGCTGACTCCAGAGTCATAGAGAGATCAAAATAAGACCCAATAACATCTTTTGGTATTCTCAGTTACCACTGATTAGGTGAGGCATATGTGCACCCTTCCTTGGGCTGAGACCATGGAATCCCTTGTGGTTTTCTTTATCCTCAATATCCTTTGCTGTTTTGGGACTTCATACCTCAGGGTCACTTTCCATGTTCCACTTGTACTCCTGTTATATCTGTGGTAGGCTAATTCAGGAAGGCTGCAATTATATGATGTTTTCTTGTGTTCCTGTTGTCCTGTGATATAGTCATTAGTTCTGTATCAGACTTAGGAGGCAATACTGTATCTCAATGATGGATTCCTCTGGTTTTGGAGGTGATTTAAACAAAGTCTTTCACCTGGTTTATTTAGGGGAACTTGTTTTCCTTGTGCCTTCAACATATCCCATCAAAATAGACAGTTCTGACTTTTGGGTTCCTCACTGGTCATGGCAAGAAGAAATGCAAGATCTGGGAGGAACAATCATACCCCTTTTATGGGAATGAAATATAGAATAAAGCTGATCACTGCAAATAAAGGCAACTTATGTGGCCTAACCCTCTGTGTCAAGAAGCTTAGCCCCTGGTGACTATAATATCTCCAAAATTACCCTGACTCCCTGTAAAGTTTTGAGTCTTGGATCTCTTTTGCTAACCAAAGAAACTCTGAAATTAAGTGGTACACAGGACAGCTGATTCCTAGGTCTAATGATCTCCCTCTAAGGTGTATTCCACATTTTCTACCACTGATTTAAAGTGAAGCAGACAAAATACAGGAATCATGCATCAAGGCCAGAGGGCCTTTTCCTCCTTGCTGCTCCTGAGGAAAAGAAAAGAAACAAAAATCTTTGATTCTACACATAGATAATTTTCCCATTATTTGTTTGACCCACCCACCTACATAAGAAACCTGGACTAAACACAAATTGGAGGATGAAAAACTACCCTCAATGGGAAATATCAAAACCATGGTTTTATCGTTCAGTAGAAGGGAAGGTGCTCACTAAGTTTTTCAGGTTGTTGCCACCTGTGTGTGTAAATAATTTAAATGTCACTTTTTCCCCTCAGAGAAAAGGATGAGATGAGAGCCATAACCAGGGTTAACAAATAGTTAGGGCTGAGCCCAGAGCATTTCCTTCTGTGTTCTAACATTTCCTTGGCCTAGGCCTGGAAGCTTCCAGCCTCCATACAATGTAATCCTTTGCAAGCCCGGGAGACTTCAGCTTTCAGCCTAGAATGTTTCAGCCTCTGAGACTCACTGCTGAAAGAACGCTGAACTCTGGCTCCCTGATTCAACTCAGCTGTTTTCCAATTCATCCCTTTGTCTGCCCCTCAATTAGATGTCATTGTCTGGGACCTGCACTCTTCAAATGTATCTAAGCATAAGAAAGAAGACTTTAAAAAAAAAGACCACAGACCACAGGAGACAAAAGAAACAATTTCTGAATGTTTGTGGCAACCTCTGAATCCTGAAAGAGAAACTGGGGCAGTAGAGAAACTCTGAAATCCAAAAGAATGTGTTGTAATATTTCTTAGTTTTAATAAGTTTGTCCTGGTTATTACAAAGTAACACAAGGGGAAACAGAGGGACTTTTCCATCATTATTCTTTTCTGTAAATTGTATATTTTAAAATTTTGCTCTGTGTGTGTGTGTGGAGGGGGTAGAATCTATAGGAGCTAATTCTCTCCTTTGAAGGATCAAACAAGTTATGATGCTTTGCAGCGGGCGCCTTCATCCACTGAGTCATTTTATATGTTTTCTTTTGTCCCTTCAACTTCTACTTCTGTTCCATGTCTACCTTTATATTTGATCCTAACATAATTGGATTCTGTTATTAAATATTTTATTCCCATCTTTATCGTTAGCAACAAAAATTTCTGGATCATTAGTTGTAAATGGGTTTTTGATTAACCAAATTAGTCAAAACATGTTGATAATAACTAAAGAAAAATACTTACTGCAAATGCTACTTACAAGAATGAGATTGTTCTGCCTTCAGTTTCATATGTGCTGTTACGCTATTTCTTGCTACACTAGTGGTAAGTGGCCATCAGTTCCATTGTCCTTTTCTCTTACTTTTTAAAAAATGGCCTTAATTCTTGAGAAAACCTGCCCATATCAAAGGGTCGATGTCATCATAATCTTGTGCTAACAAAACACAATCCCTTGGACGCCTTTCTGATTGCATCCCAACACTTAATCATTCACTATTTAAAATATTTTCCACTACCTATTAGTTAATAGCTTGGTTAGGTCCTCTTTTGACTTGTATGAGGACAATCGTAAAAGGGAATGGAGAGATCAGTCACCCAGATGTTGGGGCCATTTGCTTTCAGCCTCCCGACGGCTTCCTGATCGTTCTTTTGGGCTGCACTAGGGGATCTTCTGCTTGCCAGAGGCCTAACCCTGGACCCTTTCTCAGATCTTACCTGGAGACAAAGTGAAGGGTATCTTTGAAACAAGCCTCTGCTTTTCCCAGCTGCCTCCGGGGAAGGTTCCTCTCGCTAGACACTGAGCGGAGTTAAGAAGACATCTGGTGTTTTGTGAGGGCTGGCAGCTGCGGGCGGTGTAGACAACTGAGGCAGGGATAGACACCCATGTGCTGGTCTGGGATGACTGGTGTCACCCTACGTGTTGACCATTGAAGTGGGGCTATGTAGCCATGTGGTACTCTGTGAGGCAGATACGTAGTCCTAGGTATAGACAACTGAGGTGGGAATAAGCATCTTTGTAGTGTTCTGTGTGTGGCGGAGTGGTCTCCCTTAGTGGGGTGAGGACAGGCAGCCGCATGAGGAGGTGAGAGGGGCAGGGTAGGAGAGGCTGAACCTTGGGACTTTGTCTTCTACAGAAAGAATGCAACCTGACAAGGCCGGAAGAACGGGGTCGATAGAGACGAGGCCTGGAACCTGCGCGCCATTCACCGTGACCCCGACTAAGCTACGCACGTATCCCACGCGGGCAGGGCGCGGGGGCGGGGCCAGAGCGAAGGTCCTTGCTGATTGGTCGAGGGGCGCCCACGGGGGCGCTGGCCCCGCTCCTCAGGGTCTGCTCGAGGGGCCTTTTGAAAGACGCGACTGGCTGCGCGGCCTGCAGAGGCCTGAGACGAGAGGTCGACGGTGGCAGCGCAGCAATGGCGACCGCGGGCGGCAGCCGACGAGCCCCAGTCCCGGGCCCTCGGCTCGGCCTGCCTCTTGCCGCTCACCTGCCTGCGAGCCTGGGCGGGGAGGGCGCGAAGGACAGCCTCGGGGGTGCGCTGGCCAGGCCGTCGGTTTGGTTCTGTCCCCTCTTGTTCTTGTCTTTCTAGATCTTGCTAATGAGGCCCCTCCGCTCTGGGAGCCTCTTGGTGGTGGTGGTGGTGGTGGTGGTGGTGGTGGTGGTGGTGGTGGTGGTGGTGGTGGTGGTGGTGGTGGTGGTCATGGTGGTGGTGGTGGTTTCTCAAGTCCCCTCTGCTGTTCCTTCTATTCCCATTTATAGTTGAGTTTAGAGAAGAATTTGGAAAATTTGTTAAAACACAACACAGCTTTGGGATCAATTAAAGAGGGATTATTTGGCTGTAGCCATGGGAGCATGTGTGTGAGGAAAAACACTTCTGTCAAATTAAAAGGTCTTTTGGGGGGCGGGGGGAGGTGTTCCTCTTCAGGAGCTAGTTGTTTACCCAGGATTTTCATTTTCTGCCAATTTCATCCTAAACAGGTGAGAAAACTTCTGGAAACAATGACTGGTTTCAGAGTTCCAGGGTCCCTAGCTTTGCGCAGATGCTGAAAAAGAATTTACCAGTTCAGTCATCAGCTCAGACGGTCACTTTGCCCACTGGATATTCCTCCGAAAGTTGTAGTCTGTCCAATATGGCATCCAAGGTTACGCAAGTGACAGGTACAACTTTCTTTTTATTGTAGAAGTACCTAGGTACATTAAGATGCTGGAATTGCTAGCAAGTGCTAAGTGGTGTGTGTGTGTGTGTGTGTGTGTGTGTGTGTGTGTGTGTGTGTTCTGCCATCTCTGTGGCCATGTGCCATTTGGAGTTAGTAACTGTTACATAGTATAGTAGGAGGTCTGTAGAATTCTTTGCAGATCATTTATTAGTTCCCCACCTTCACTGTTGAATTACTTAAAATATAAGTTAACCTGCCCCCTCTCCCAAAGGATGTCAGGGAAAGCTCTAGACTAATAAGCACTTTGTATTCTGCGCATTAATTCATATAATAAAAAACAGAGGTAAACACACTGTGAACTTAGGTTGAATCAGAATCAGACAGTTCAGTGGGATAGGCATTCTAACAGAACTGAGCACAAAACTAGATTGTAGTCCCAACAAAACCAGTTCTATATCATTGCCATTCTAAACCTTAGTGATCTCACCTGTAAAAATGACTTGTCTCTGAAGACATCACTAAAATTCCATTAATTTTTCTATCATGAGTGATATTCCTATATAATAACGTCCTCTGTATGCCAAAAGACATATACAACACCAGGCTGTAGTTTTATGTGTACTCAAACTGTATAGTAGGAACTTGGGGGGAAACACTTACTTTATAAGGATTTAGTACTTTGATTCATTTTCTTTAAACCAAACTAACCAGTATAAATATTTGTTCTTAGGTAATTTTCCAGAGCCATTGCTTTCCAAAGGTCTTTCATCTATTTCAAATCCTGTCCTTCCTCCAAAAAAAATACCTAAAGAATTTATAATGAAATACAGACGTGGAGAGATCAATCCTGTGTCAGCCTTGCACCAGTTTGCACAAATGCAGCGTGTTCAGCTTGACCTCAAGGAAACTGTAACAACAGGCAAGTTCAAAGTTGTGCCTAATTATCCCAGGATTAGCATTTTTTCCAATAAAAGTAAGGCATGTAAGCAGCTTTACATTTACTTACAACACACAATGTTAAGGTTAATAGATACTTTGTGACACAAATATTTGTAGAATAAACACACATTTCTCTCAGTGTTAATCAAGTATTTGTTGTATTTGTTCTGAAATTATAAGACTGTGATTGTGATTCCTAAGAACAACATATGGTCAGATTTAGCCCCTGAAATTGAAGGGTCTGCTAAGTAAAGGGCACTTGCATGGTTGATACTGCCTCTGCAGAGTTGTCTGTAATGTCTGCCTTTCTCCTTTACACCCTTGAACCTGAAATTCCTCTTCCTGTGTGTATTTGTGGAAGGTACAGGAGTCTAATGAGCAGCAGAAAGAGGCTTGCACTCTCTTTATGTTGTCTTAGAAGCTTGCCATTCAGAAGCACTGACTAACATGTGACAGTGAAAAGACCTTTGAAATGTTTGTGTACGTTCAGAGAGTTTTGTTTCTGTAGTTGTCTAACTTTTCCCTGTATGGATCTCAAAAATGGAATCTCTGCAACATAATTTAAAGCTCTGGAGATTTTACTGAGGATTTTTAAGAAGTTTCTTTGGGTGAAATAGCAGTAAACTTGACATGACAAAAATGAGCAGAGGTCTCAATATTTGTTTACCGTCTTACCTTTCCTACATTATTCTCAGATCACTCTTGGAAAATGTAAGCTGTTAATAAGAAAGATAAAAAAATCCCAATGAAAATACTTTGCTGCTCTGAGAAGTGGCAGTGCTGTTTGTTTGTTCTGTGTTCCAAGTATGATTCAGGAAGTTTGTGAACTGAGGCTCTAAACAAGCTGAAGTTCAGTACTCAGCATTCTGACATGGAGCACTCTCTAACAACTGTAATATACAGAGCCACTTGTTAGGAAAGTAGAGTGCCATCTGGTTTAATAAGTTTAGATTGAATACAGGTAAACATGGGGATTGGTAAAGTGAGATGTTTAGGTAAGGGGAAAAAGCAAGATTAGCCAGATATGGACTTAAGTTCCTAGTAAAATCTTAAGTGTATGTTTTAGAAACAGCCAATGTAACATGATTGCAAATATGTGAGAAAATAAGATAGTGGTGTATGTGCAGTGACTAGTCCCTAGCCATCCCTAGCAAAGGGAAGATATTTAAGTACCTAACATTAAAATGTTTCATCTGTAAATTTAGGAGATGATTACAGTTTTGTTTCTATGAGGCAAATAAAAATTCTAGTAAAAGAAATAGTGTAAAGGAATTTGTGCAAGAATGGGCATTTCGCTTAATTCATAGAGACATCTTTTCTCTTGTTTGTTTTATTTCTTTCTATTTATTCCCTGACCTTCCCTTCCTGAGCTGTAATTGACTCAGTTGCTTACAATGATGCCTTAATGGTTATACAAAGTTTCTTCAAAAGGATCCCTTATATTTTAGAGCATATAAAAATTTTAAAGCATTCCAAAGATGAGAGAAATTCAGTTTTATATGTATTGAAATTTTAAACATGAATATTACCAGAAGTTTTCAAATATTTTACTACCTCTTAGTTGGTTCGGTAAATGTTTGAAGGCTAACCACTGCCATACATTATACTTACACTGTATTCTGAAGCTGTCTTTGTTGCTTGCATTATATCTGCAGTCAGTGCAGCTGCTTAAACCCATTGGCTGCAGTTATAATACAAGTTTTGGGGTTGATCTAACTGTAATTGTAATCTCTACTTGATTTACAAAGAGTTGAATTTACACTAAAAGGAGGTCCTTTGATACTAGTTTTTAAGAATCCCCCCCCCCAAGCTGAGGACCACACCCAGGGCCTTGTGCTTGGTAGGCAAGCGCTCTACCACTGAGCTAAATCCCCAACCCCCAGTTTTCAAGAATTTTATACTGCAATATTTTACTAACATTCAGACATGCAAGAAGATACTGTGAATTACTGTAAGATTCATTCTGATTTCTTTTTCAAGGAAATGTTATGGGACCATATTTTGCTTTTTGTGCCGTGGTGGATGGTATTCAGTACAAGACAGGACTGGGACAAAATAAAAAGGAATCTAGATCCAATGCAGCAAAGTTGGCTCTTGATGAGCTGCTACAGTTGGATGAGCCTGAGCCAAGAGCTTTAGAACCAGCAGGTAAATGCAACTGACATGGATATCGGAATGTGTTATTTTCCAGGAATCCAGAAAGGCTTAGCCACTACAAGATTATAGGGTTTGAATACTTCTTTCCAGCTGCTGTCTGCTAAAGTGTTTTGAGTTATAATTGTCTTGTGTTTTCATCACCAAAAGATAGAGCCCTGTTTTGCCAGTACTCATACTAAAGGATGTAGGGTAATCTTCGTGGTTTTGACTTAAATTTTTCAATTGCTGTGTGATGATAATTTCTCGTGTTTGTTGGACATTATCTTTAAGAGGGAGACACAGATTATGTTTAAGTCATTTCTTCCACCTTCAACTAGGTCTGTTGTTACTGACTTTTAAAATTCTACATCTATTCTGGTATTTATTAGATGTCTGTTGTACAAATAACGTTCCATCCTGAGGGTTCCCTTTAACTTTATTGGTAGTATCCTTTGATGTACAAAACATTTTACTTTTGATAAATCCAGTTTTCTTCTGTTGTGTGTACCTTTGATGCCATACCTAAGAAATTACTGCCAAATCTAGTGTGATGAAGTTTTCCCACTGTGGTTGCTTTTTAGAGCTTTATAGTTTTAGCTATTATATTTATGTAATGCTGTATTTAAAGGTTTTTAGTAAATTTTTATCTTGTATAAGATGCTAGTGCCCAACTTCATTCTATTACTTGGGAATATTAGTTTTCCCAGAAGCACTGAAACAAAACCCTTATTACTCCTGTTAAAAACACTTAGATTGTGTCTTTCTGGGCACTTTGACCTATGTGTCTGCCCTTATAATAATAATTGTTTTGATTACTGTTACATTATTCTGATTACATAGCTTTGGAATAAGTTTTGAAATTTGGATATGTGATTCTCCAGTTTTAGGGGTTTTTTTTTCTTTTCAAAATATTTGGCTATTTGTCCCTGGTATTTTCCAATGAAGATTTCCTTTTATAGTTTTTTTCTTATTGAGATTATTTGCTCATAATAAGCATAATTTAATGTCCTTAGTTTTCTTTCTGCTTGAGTCAAACTCTCTTGAGTACATAGATTTTAAATTCTTTCTTCTGAGTTTTCAACTTGCTTTTCTTGAGTCCAGGTGTATGTGTCTAACTCTAGTTAGCATTTTCTCTACTGTGAAGTCTCAGATAACAGCAGCATGCTTTCCTTGCTTGTTTGTACACCTTTAACTGGTTTTCATCTTAAACTTAGTCTAGAGGTGTTCTTTCTGCTTTATTTTAACTAAGTTAAAAACCTTAGCTTCTAGAACCTTTTTGGATTTTTTCCTTTGTGTCCCTCTGGTGTAATGTCATGAACTTTTCCTTTGTGTCCCTCTGGTGTAATGTCATGAGCTTTTCTTGTTTGTCATGTGCTCTTTAGCTTTTAGGAGTGAGCTGGAAAATATTTACAAAGACTCAGACTGAACCCATTAGAAAATTTATAACATTGTCCTATTAAAAGCCTGATGACAGCAGCATTTTAAATAATTTCAGTCCTTTTGATAAAATGTTCAAGTGTCTTACAAAGTATTATTATGAATAGGAGATTGCTCCTAAGCATCTGAAACAATGCTCTACTGAGTTTCATAGTGTTGCCACTTTCACAAGGAAGCTAAACTGCTGTTACGATTAGGAACCTCAGAAAGTAGTTTGGATAACTGATGTCAGAGTAGGAAAGATCAGTGTGAGCCAAGGTACAATTGATGATGACAGAATTGGCAGAAAAGTGTAAAGAATATAACCATTATGTATTGCTCTTTTTAGATTCTTGTTTGTTTGTTTGTTTGTTTTTATTGCATTTTTGGGTTACTGTTACTGCAGAATAGTAAAAAGCTGCTAGCTGTCAGCTCTTTAGAATATTGGCATTTCATTGATTCCTATGCTTTCGTTTTATTTACAGGACCTCCTCCTATTCCTGCAGAACCTATTGTTACACCTGAAGCAGCATATATTTCAAAAGTACAATATGGTAGGTAATGTTCCTTTTAGAAGATAAACCCATTGAAAAATTAAAGTGTACAGATATGAAGATAGACCTTAACATTTTGTTAAGATCTTTCATGCTTCTATTAAAATAGAAGTTCCCCTTAAAAATTGCTTGTAGGAAGAGAAAAGAAGTTGGAGAGGGAAGAATTAAAAAGGGATTTGAGCCAGTTCCAATGGTATAGCATTATATGAATCCTAGCTGTTCTGGGAGCTGAGGCAGGAGGAGAACAAATTCAAGGCTTGCCACTCCACCAACAGCCTGTCAGTTTAGTGAGTCTTGTCTAAAAATGAAAGAGGGATCTTGGACCCAGCTTGGTGATAGAATACTTGCCTACATGGTGTGAGAACTTTGGCTCTGTTGTCAGAACAACACAAAATAGTTGGGGGACAGGTCCTTTCAATATGGAGGTAGATTAATAAGGCATGTACATGGTAGACATATATACATGCAGATAAAAATAGAAAAATACATCTTTAAAATATATACATATATGATACATATATCCAGTTGAAGTTATATGTGACTAAGGACTAATTCATTCTCATACTTTAATTTCTTCATTTTAAAAATTGCTATTAAAGCTATACCTCATCAAATTATCATGAGGATTGGGTTGATAGGCATAAAATATATGAGTATCTGACACACAGAAACAGCACTTTCATTGTTTTGTTGTGACACTGTCACATTCAATATTGTATAGTAGTTGTGTCCTTGACTGGTATACCATTGTCTCCTGGAAGGCAGGATGTTTTTAATTTGTATGTTGATGATATCTGAGAGATACTTCAGACTTTAAGGTGTTGTGGTAAAATTAAAAAGAAAGGTTTCTTTTAACCCGCACTAGGGCCAGCACCATAGGGCCATATGGCATCTGTGGGATATTTTCATCTCAGTCAATAAAGGGACTCACCTGCTAGGCTCCATCACATATCACATTGCTGATGGCTACTCTCTGAGCCCAGCAACAATCTCTCTACCCATCTAGTTCCCAAGGCAGTTTGCCACCATGCCAGACATACACATCCCATTTCCATGGCGGCCCAGTGTATCCAGCCACCACACACACACTCTTGAACTCAATTAAATCACCACATGAAAGAACACCCAACACAAACCTCTGATCCAATTGATAAGATATAATTACTTACTGTCTTAGGTAGGGTTTTATTGCTGTGAACAGACACCATGACCAATGTAAGTTTTATAAAGGACAACATTTAATTGGGGCTGGCTTGCAGGTTCAGAGTTCAGTCCATTATTATCAAGGCAGGAGCATGGCAGCTTCACAACATCTAGGCAGGCATGGTGCAGGAGGAGCTGAGTTCTACATCTTCACCCAAGGAAGCCAGGAACAGACTGAGCACCCTTAGGCAGCTAGGAGGAGGGTCTCCAAGCCCATGCCAACAGTGACACACTTCCTCTAACAAGGCCACACCTTCTAATAGTGCCACTCCCTGGCCAAGCCTATGTAAACCATCACACCCACCTAGATAAGATTTATTCATTCATCTAGACACACAGAATCTTGTACACATCCATCCCTTAAGAATATTCATAACAACCTGTAGATGTGCAGAGAAAAATCTTAACATCTGCTGCCATGTTTTCTCAGCTGCCCTCTCCTCTCGCTCTGGTCTTCTCCCTCTCTAAAACTTTTCTCCTGCCCATCCTTCCTTCTCGTCCAGTGACAGGCCTCATTCTATCCTGTACCTACCTTCACCTGCATAATGAGGACATTACATTTCATCCTTTCTGTCTAATTAAAAAAACTTTCTCTCAAATATAGACTGAACACAACTATTATCATTTTGTAATTAAAAACATATACATAACACCCAGTCCAACATTTTATCAGTTAAACAGGGCATTTAGTTAGCCATTCCAGCTTAAGAAAGGCTTAAAATCTATACTATATCCTGTCTGGCTTGTATACGATTGGATAACTATCTAATTAAGTATGTATTTTTAAAGTTAAACAGCCTGAGTAGGCTATGACACTGTAATCAGTCTTCAACCCAGTCAGAAATATTAGAATGACCAAATTCCTATAAACATAGGAAGCCTAAGTGAAAAGTTTCCCTTTCATTGTTGTCATTTAGTTAGGCTTGCTTTCTTTTAGCCAGCCTTACTGTTGTATTCATCTTCCTAAGACAGAAAAAGGTCTCAAATATATTTGGGTGGACAGACAGGGTAAATAACCACATTCAAAAGGCAAAATACACCAAAAGATAGGTATGGCCCCTTGACCTCAGAGGTGTGAGGATTCATGAATAGCCTTGAGGGCTCAATCTACACAGGTGATTGCATACTGTTGGAAGAAGTTTTGCCATTCTCATCAGCCACTGTAGATGTTTACAGTGACCAAAGTGACAGAGTTCAAACAAGAATCCAGATCACATCACCCTGGGAAAACAGGTTATAGTATATGATATAGTGTAAAAAATAATATAAAAGTCCAATTTGGAAAGTTGAGTTTTGGAGCCAAATGTCAGAAAAAGGTGAGCAAACAAATATATGATGTTAAAATAGGAATAGAATGTTTTGAAAAATAAAGATTCAAGACCCACAAAAAATTTACTGAACATTTCATGTTGGGCAAGTTATCAAGGTGGTAATAGTCTACAGGCTATCTACTTTGCAGTATATTTCTAGTGGACTATATCTGCATGAGAAGAGTACTGTGTTGTCTCTGAACATAGATTCAGGTTATTCATGATAGTGGGTTTCACTTGAAATAAGTATCTGTAGTTCAAGAAGTGGTATAATAAGACTGGCGAGGGTTCAAGACTAAGTAATTACAAAGTGAGCTTTAACGTGGTTTGGTTTTTATGTTTCAGTGTTGTATGTCTATATTTATAGATTGTGTCCCCAAATACCTCTAGGGAATTTGTGGTGCTGGTTCAGCATCTGGAGAGGGAGACTTGTGAATCTATATCTCATTTCTATGAAAAAAAGGATTAATTAAAAATGTTTATAATGGAAGCTTTTTTTTTTTTTAATTCTGGGTGATAGAGACACTAGTCCACTCAGCTTAACTCAAGGTTCAGTTTTCTAATTTGTGATTGTCCTTTTATTCTTTGTCTTTTTTTAAAATATAACTCACTTGGTAGGTAATAAGTGTTAATAATATGAACAAATAAAAAGTTCAGTTAACAGGAACAGAGAAATGGACTCAAGTTATATCCATTTAGCAGAATACTGAGATATATGTGTCTTCTAGAAAATAATGATTATTAAAGGAATTTATTGAAAAATTTAAGTAGTCATACATTTCTTATATATCATTGCATGAATGCAAAAATCATTTCACTTGTTTTGACAATATTAAATGAAACATGAACCACTTAATAAACCATTAGCACTCACCATATACCAAGAACCTTTTTCAGTGGGCTAAGCACATTGACAAGTTCATGTACCCTAGAGCTCAGGAAGCCAGTGACTTCAGAGGATCATGAGTGAAGGCCAGTCTGGTATACAGTGAGATATTGTCTTTAAAAACAAACAGAAAACAGTGCTGTACAACCACCTTTGAGAAACACTGCACTGAGGATATTTGCAGTTTCTTACCCGGGACAGCAGGGGCCTTTCCTTAGCAATGCACAGCTGTAAATGACCAAAACAGCAGGCCTTTCTGCCTTGCAGTTTTAGGCTACATCATGTTAAAAATTATAAATAAAGCTTCCTGTGAAACTCTGATGTATATTCTTGGCTATGTGCACTATTCTGCTGGTGATTCTGCTTACTTAAAATTATTTGAACTGCCTTTCAAGGTCAAGAAGATTTTTTTGGGGAACATGGGGAACCTATATCAGGACTTCAAATGCTTTTGATTTGCACTGATTTTCATTGGGGCAAATAATACATATTTTTTGTCATGATGAGTATAATGAATATGTTTTGATTGTCACAGGTTGGGAGGATTATTACTATTAAGTGGTATGTTGCAGTATGTAAGATAGACAGTACTGTACAGCAAAAAAAATTGCCTTGTCTCAGATGGGTTTGAGAATCATGTCTGACTGAGTTCTGCAAACATAAACAGTGGTGTTCAGATAATAAGGTTGGTACTGACATATCATTCGTAAGAAGTTACAGAGCTCTGTAATTTGTAAATTTTCTTACAACTGAATATAACCAAACAGAAGTGGAAATTTGTCTACATATCTATCTCTATAAATTACTAATGTTATTGCAAAGTAACACACCTCTTAGAAAAATAACAGTCCTCTTCAATTCATACTGTTTTTTATTTTTCCTAGAAGGGAGACAAGTCCAGTATGCCAAGATTTCACAGCTTGTTAAAGAAACATTTAGTCAACTAATTTCTAGTCACTCACAATATCTGAAATGTAGCAGTTCATTGGCTGCTTTCATTATTGAAAGAGGTAAGTCCATATATTTGGTATATGTTACTCTACAGAAGAATTAATACCTTAATGATTTGACCCATATTGTATAATATTTTATGTTCTGCTTCTGTAGATTGTAATTTTACATTGATTTGAAGATCTTTTATGATAGGTGAATCATTTAATGCAAAGCTTCTCAAGGAAGAGACAAAATGGACTGACCAGGAGCCAGCAGAGAGTACAGAATAATGAAAGGCCTAACCTTTAAACCTTGCCCTACCAGAAGCAGTGCCTTCTCTACATCAACCCTCACTATAGCAGACACCAAAGAGAGAGCAATAAATTAATGTCTTTATTATCAAATAAGAAAATATCAAAATATGAAAGAGTATGTTCCTGTGGACATTTTGATGTTACAGTCTCTTTTAACTTTATCTTGCATTTTAATGTTTAGAGTTTGAATTTTTATTAGAGATATTGATAAAACAATTTTTGATATTTGATATATTCTTAAGAAACTTGTATGATCCAGGTGGGAAGAGAATATATATATCATATTTATAAGATATATATCTCATATATTTTATACATGTGTGTATATATAAATATATATCTTTAAGATGATAAAAAATGAAAAACTGCATTAACCTTGCAAGCATGTGAGAATGTGAACATATTGGCACACCCTTTTTTAATTGCAGAACTTAGAGACAGGAGGATCATAACATAAGGATCAGTCTGGAATTACATGGTTAGGTCCTGTTTCAAAAAGCAAGTTATGAGAATTCATGGATAGGAGAGGTCACTGAATGAAAACCTTATGCAATAGGCGAGACTTAAGCTGAAGCTTTAAAGGCTAGTGGGTTCCCTGAAGAGGAGAGGAAATATTTTTAGACAGAGGAAGGCATGAGAAACAAATGTGGTGGTAAATATTTATTGTGGACAATAAATATTCAACAATTCAACAAGGAGATGAATTTATTGATAATACATGGTAGCATATATACAGAAGTAAAATAAAATATATTATTAATATATGGTATTAGACTACAAGGTGGCTTAAAAGCCAGTCAAAACTAGATTTAGTAAGATTAATAATGTGAAAGATATTTAGATAAGAGATAATCACAGTGAAGCTGTTGCACTGGAATTTCTGTATAAGTACTGGGAACATGAATAAAAGTAGAAAATCTATATTTAAATTGATAATATGAAGGTGATAGCAATATTCTAGTGTCAATAAAAATCATCACTTAAAGTTCATATAGTAGAATGGTGACTCCCATGTTCACTGAAATTCTGGAAGGTGCTATGAAGTTGTATGAAGCATATGAGAGAGAATTAAAATGTTTTAGGAAATACAAGTGTGTATGAGGGCTGGTAAAGTCTGAGGCAAGCCACATGGACATTCCTGCAGTAATTCACGTGGGTCCCTAGACTGCATCACCTTGCTTCCTTGCCTAAGAAGCTAACTAGAAAATGGACGGATCTGGAAATTACTAAGTGAGCTGACACAGGCCAAGAAGAAAATCACATCCTATCTCACATGCAGATTTTAACTGTTAGTGTTGGCATGTGTGTAAGTAAGTGGAGTGGGCACAGGGTGTGAAGCTAGGTAGGAAACAAGAGTTAGTATTAAGGAGGGGAGTAGGGGCGAAAGGATATATGTGATGGAAGAGCAGAAAGGAGCCCACTGAGGTGGAAAGCTGTAAGGTAGAGGGCACCTAAGGAGGAAAAGCAGAAGCAAATTCATTTCATAAACGCTATAATAAGTGAGGGGAAGAATATCTTCTGGCCTTGGCATTCCGTTCATGTAAACAGGCAGGCCTTGGAGCTCATCATTGATGTCAGTTCTGTACATATTCACATCATAAACGCAGGTACATGAATATGTCACAGGAATAAAAATGCAGTAGTTTTTAAATGAGCTTAGAGGTAGAACTTGAACATAGAGAGAGGGAGGTTAACTAACAACTCACTGCTCTTTCAGGGGGACATCATGAAGTTGTGGCTATAGGCACAGGGGAATACAACTACAGCCAGTGCATCAAGCCCAATGGAAGGGTGCTGCATGATACTCACGCAGTTGTCACTGCGAGAAGGTCTCTCCTTAGGTAAGGGAAAGCGTGTGCTAATGCCTTCATTAGTAATGCTCTCACACCCAAGCAACTACACAGAAACTCCCCTGTTTTCAAGTGGAACTTTACTCATAACAGAGCAAAGACTATCAATCTTTTATCCAAGTCATTTGATATTTTTATGTTGTGGTAACATTGCCATGGTAATTGGTGTCTTGTGTAGGTTTTGGTGATTTCCTTGGGAACTAAGTTTTAAGAGCACTACAAGAGGGATCTGGTGAGATGACTCTGAGGTTGAGAGAACCGACTGCTCTTCTAGAGGTCCTGAGTTCAATTCCTAGATGGTGGCTCACAACCATCTAGTGGGATCTGGCGTCCTCTTCTGGCATGTAGGCATATATGCAGGCAGAATACTACATAAATAAATACTTTTAAAAAATTCTTTAATCTTTTTTTTTTACAGTACAGTCATTGTCCCCCTCCTGGTCAGCCTTCTGACTGTCCTTCACCTCATACCTTCCTCAACCCCCAGACATCTCTACTCCCTGGATCTCCAAGTCCCTTGAGGGTTAGGTGCATCTTATCTCACTGGGACCAGACCAAGCAGTCTGGGCTTGTCAGGGCTTCATATCAGCTGGTGTATGCTATCTGAGAGATCTCCAGGTCCAGGTTAGTTGAGACTACTGGTTAGTTGAGACTTCCTATGGCATCTCCCTCCTCCTCAGCCTCTTTCAGCTAATTCAACCACAGGGTTCCCCAGCTGGCTTCTGTCTATTGGTTGGATGTATCTACATCTGACTCAGCTGCTTTTTGGGGCCTCTCAGAAGGCTCCTGTCTGTAAGCACACCATAGCATCAGTAATAGTGTCAGGCCTTGGATCCTCCCCTTGAGCTGGATCCCAATCTGAGCCTGTCACTGGACCTCCTTTTCCTCAGGCTCTTCTCCATTTTTGTCCCTGCAGTTCTTTTAGACAGAAACAATTCTGGGTCAGAGTTTTTGACTGTGGCATAGCAACCCCATCCCTCCACTTGATGCCCTGTCTTTCTCTTGGAGGTGGACTCTATAAGTTCCCTCTCCCCACTGTATGGCATTTTTCTAAGGTCTCTCCCTTTGAGTCCTGAGCATCTCTCACCTCCCAGGTCTCTGGTACATTCTAGAGGGTACCCCTAATTCCTACCTCCTGAGGTTGCCTGTTTCCATTCTTTCTGCTGGCCCTCAGGGCTTCAGTTCTGTTTCTCCCCAGCCCCCAATGCCTGGTCATTTTCCCCTCTCCCTACCATCTCCCACCCAGGTCCCTCCCTCACTCTGCCCCCCCCCCCCATGACTGCTTTCTTCTCTCTCCCAAGTGGGATTGAGGCATCCTCACTTAGGCAACCCTTTGGCTGGTTAACTTTCAATTCTGAGGATTGTATCCTGGGTATTCTGTATTTTTGGGCTAATATCCACTTATTAGTGAGTACATACCATGCATGTCCTTTTGGGTCTGAGTTACCTCACTCGGGAATAAATCTTTTTTTAAAAAGGGCACTGCAAGATATTTTAAAGTTAGAAATATCACCTTTGAAAGATTAAAGTTATTGGAAAGTGTAACATTATGTTAACACAAACTTGATCTTATTTCACATCTAAATTAGATATACTTACCCAAAGATAGCACCAGAAAAGCACAGGTTTCCAGTTACAAATTCCTCCAATACTCTTCTATTACTCAACAGAGTATAAACAATGTATCCTTTGCTTTGTGACCCATTTGGGGTTAAATGATTATTCCAAAGAGGCCATATATCAGATATCCCTGAATTTACATTACAATTCATAACAGTAGCAAAATTACAGTTACGAAGTAGCAACAAAATAACTTTATGGCTGGGGGTCCTCATAACATGGGGAACTGTATTAAAGGGTTGCAGCATTAGGAAGGTTGAGAACACTGCTTTAAGCTGATAGACCAAAAGAGAAGGAAAAGGGCTGAATTCAGATTCACAAGAGGAAAAAGTAGCAGGTGGTTCAAAAGATCAAGAGTGTTTGTGTATAAAACATGAGGAGTGGGACTTGAGTATTACCTCCTGTAATATACACTGACTTTTGGTTCTTCTAAACTATCAAACTTCTCACAGAATTGCCACTATAGCAAATATCCAGTCAAGGTGGAGTAAGTGTCGTCCTCCAGCTTGAGCAGTTGTCAGCATTCTGTTCCTCTTGTTTAATTCCTGTGTTCTCGTTGTTGCTGCTTTCTTTGCTGGAATATTTTAAAACAAATGTAGGTAGATCTGTTTTAGCTAAAAAAATGCAATTAGGTATCTCTATTAAGGAAAGAATTATATAATGTTTAAAGTTATTAGAGTGCTGGGAAATGGGCAAGTGTGCTTGCTCTGCAAATGTGAGGACCTGTTGGCACATCCCCAGAACTGGAATACAGAGCTGAATATGGCTGCTTGTTCCTGTGACCCTAGCCTTAGGGAGTGGAGATGGCCAGATCCGGAAAGCTGGAGGACCTGCTAACCCAGCCTAAACTGACTTGGCATGCACACACATGTACATACACCACACACATACAGTATTGTGGAAGCCCATAGGAGTTAACTCATTGTTGTCCACTTTTCCTTGATGCTGATGATATTATCTGACTTTCTTAATGCTACCTCTAAAGTGTGAAGTTTTTCTCATGCTTGGCATTGTTATTCACTTTGTACAACCCATAATGTTCCCTGTGCTCTATCTGTGCTCTTGGGTTTTTCTTCAACAGCACTAAGAAACAATGTTAAAGTGGTGATAGTGATGGTAGCAAAGAGGAGGAACTTACTTTGATAGGAAAAGGGCAACAAATTGACTCTTCTGAACTATCTCAGGAGGAAAGAAGGAACCTGGAGAAATGGGTCCTTTGCAAGATCTGATAAGAGTCTTGAATGTGGGTGTAGAATAGTAATAAAGCACCGATGCTTTCGTATGAGTTACAGGGCAGTCCCCAGTGAGGACTTCTTGAGGGACTTAATGTTTCACTAATTAAAGTTATAAGATTCTTATCAATATCAAAGCTGTTGACATAAAGAGACATTGCTCAGGTTATACTTAGTTATATACTAATTAAGATACATCTGTATGAAGTTGTATTACTTAACGAAGTTACAACATTTATTTTAGGTACTTTTATAGACAGCTTCTGCTCTTCTATAGTAAAAATCCTGCTATGATGGAAAAGTCAATCTTTTGTACAGAGCCAGCTTCTAATCTACTTACTCTGAAACAGAACATCAACCTTTACCTCTACATGAACCAGTTGCCTAAAGGATCAGCCCAGATTAAGTCACAGTTGTAAGTATTATGGAAGTTGTTTTTAAAAGACAGTAGGATGATCACTATATGTTCTGAATCCCTTTCTCAAGCAGAAAGAGTAAGCCCATGTGTATCCACATTCTCTGTAGCCTTGAGTTGTTACCTTTTGGCTCAGGACACAACAAGTCCACCAGCATCAGCACCTCCTTTCCACTCACGCTGATCTATGACACTTTAAAAACATACTTGTGCTTCACCACTCTCTTTTTCTATTTTATTGAAAAATCTGCCTTGAAGATTTTACAAGCTTTAGGAAATTATGGATCTGTGCAATATTCATTTTCAAATTCGAGAGATTAAAAACTATTGTATGGTCAAATGCCATTGTTTTGATGAATACATATCAGGTAGAATGAACTTTAAACAGAACACATAGAAGAGTGGAAAAAAAGAAAAGCCTACCCCAGTCTGACCATCTAGAAGTAACCATGGGCAGTTTTATAAAAATTCTAGGAATTGCTTTGAAAATAAGATCCATGTATAGAAAAATTCAAGAAAACTGGCTTTAGATTTTGACATTTTACCATAGGTGAATTTTGGAAAAAACTTTTTCCATTTAATCATTTTGTAGTTTTAAAACTTGTTTTTTTGGTTTTTTTAGTTTTTGGGGTTTTTTTGTTTGTTTGTTTTTTGTTTTTTGTTTTGTTTTTTGGTAGAAGAACCTAGTTCTCAAAGTACAAGAACAAGACTTTTCGTTGCTGTTATTATGTTTTTTTGACCTAGGATCTCATATAGCCCATACTAGGCTTGAACTCCATCTTAGTTAGGGTTTTATTGCTGTGAAGAGACACCATGACCAGGGGTGCCTTATAGTTTGGGGCTGGCTTACAGCTCAGAGGCTTACTCCATGATGATCATTGTAGGAAGCACAGTAGTGTGCAGGCAGACATGAAACTGAAAGAACCAAGTCAGAAGGAAGGAGACACTCTCTACACTGGGCAGAGCTTGAGAATTAGGAAACCTTTAAGTCCACCTACAGTGACACACTTCCTCCAACAAGGCAATACCTCTTAATAGTGCCAGTTCTCATGGGCCAAGTATATTCAGACCACAAGAATCTGATTTTATAGCCAAGGCTGATCCTAAGCTTTTTGGCAGGAGTAAGGGAGTTGAGAAAGCATCTTACTATGTACCCCTGGCTGATGTTGAACTTGCTATGTATCCAATCTGGTTTTGAACTCATAGAAATCTGTCTGCCTTTGTCTCCCAAGTGCTGGAGTTAAAGACATGTACTACCACTAGACCTTACCATTCTATATTAGTGGCCATAAGAATGTTGATAATAGGAAAATTATGCTGAAGCTTAGTGTGTTGGTAATTTGTTATGCATTAAGTTTTGGGGAGCTGATGAATCCATTCCTACTTTTTCTTTGTATTTACATCTGTTCATGTTATTGGAATTAAATGTGTATTGGCAAATTAAGCCTGGTAGAGAACAGTTCTTGAGAACATGCACATTTTACTTTTAACAATTTTATTTTTCTTAAAGAAAACTTTTCTCTCTCTCTAGACGCCTTAATCCACATTCTATTTCTGCGTTTGAAGCTAATGAAGAACTGAGTCTCCATGTGGCTGTTGAAGGCAAAATTTATCTTACTGTTTACTGTTCTGCAGACGGGGTTAATAGAGTAAACAGTATGTCCTCAAGTGACAAGCTGACCAGATGGGAGGTGCTTGGTGTACAGGGAGCCCTGCTGAGTCACTTCATACAGCCAGTTTATATCAGCAGCATACTTGTTGGTGAGTTTATATCAGTTTATATCAGCAGCATACTTGTTGGTGAGTTGCACATTTCGGGATGTTTAGTAGGAGGGAAAACCACATTTGACCCACTAGTATATAACCAGCTTTTGCATACATGAAACTTTAAGTAAAAAGTACACATCATTGTTGATGTATTTTTTTTTACTGTTCTATTAGGTTTTTATCCCTCTACCTCCCTTCTAACACTTAACTCCACCCCAATCCCTTCCAACTCCCCAACACTAGGGAGGAGAGAAAGAAGGTTAGAGGGAGAAAGGGATGTAGACTCTATACGCTACTTCCTGCTCATTAGGGGAATTGGGTTCCTTGGGAGAAGTCCAATCTTCATCTTCAGAATCTCCAGCAGTTCAGCAAAACAGCAACAAATACAGCAGCAGGGACCAGCAGCAGGGGCAGTGGCTACTACAGGCCCTCTCAGGGCTCTCTCAGAGTCCATTTTCTTCAGAGTCCCTAGAATTAAACTATCTGCAGCTGGCAAAAATGATGTGCACCCTGCTAGTGCACAAAGTAAACCATAATCTGTGAAGCAGCCTCTTATCCTACACCTGGAGTTAAAAACATGTTCAGATAACATAAGAAACCAAAACTCTCATTACATATCATTGCTTTGTTGAGGTATTTGCTTTGTCATATCTAGAAATCACGATTATTTGACTTGTATAATCTTATAGGAGGCCAGGAATTAGCATACTATTCACTTAGATTTATTGTCTTAAACTTACAGCTTCATTTACCTGATACTGAACCCCATCTCTTTATGGAAAAGATGCTTTTTGAACCTTCTAAATCTAAAAGCTTATGCTGTATCTTCTCTAAGAAATTAAATGCCAATTTTCCCCTTCTTATCCTTACATAAATTTAATACATTATATAGATCCTTTTAATTGGTCAAATGAGTCTGGTTAACTGGAACACAACTGACAGATTATTAATTTCTTAGGTGCTGTTGAATTTTTATGAATGGCTTTCCAGATACTATCTCATTGGAAAACAGTTTGGGAATTTTCTTCTTTTAAGTTAATATACAAAGAATGGAATTCGTTGTGGCATTTTCATGTACACATGTCATTATTATTTCTGTAGGTTTTTCTTTTCTGTATTACTCAGCACACGTAGTAATGGGAATCATGGCATTTATGTGCACACATGTCTTGGTACTGTGCTCATATTCATGACCTGTTAGTCGCTAACTGCTTTCCCCTCTTCTCCTTTCCCCTTCACTGGTCTCTGTTGACTTTCTTGGTGTGTGTGTTTATGTATGTATACCATATGTTATGTACATATACACACATGCATGAAAATTTAAACTCTTCATATGAGAAAAACATTACTAAAACCACATTGTGTTTGTATATTGAATTTCCTTCTCCCATTCATCCATTGAAGGGCACCTAGGCAGGTTTCATGTCTTGGGTATTATGCTTACTGCTGTAATAAATGTGTGTGTGTGAACTTAAGTCTGGGACATTGAGATTTCTTTGGGTATATACCTAGAATACTACAACTAAATCATTTGGCAATAACAGTTTTAGTGTTAGGGTTCGATTTTGTTTTTTTTGTAACCTCCATCCTGGCTTTCATAGTGACTACATTCCTTCAGCAATTTATTTTGTGGTGTTCTCTTTCTCAGCATCCTCACCAGTATGTGTTGTCATTTGTTTCTTTGATGTTAGTCGTCCTGACTGGGGTGAGATGGAATCTCAACCTGATTTGGTTTGTACTTCTCTGAGGGCTATAAATGTTAAACATTTTGTGTATTTGTTGGCCATTTGTATTTCTTTTGAGAGTTATTTAGTTTATCTGCTCATTTATTGCTTGGATGATTCAGGGAGATTTTCATGTAAAATTTTTGATTATTTTTAATTTTTTTATTTTAAATTTTATTCTTTTTTCATATATTACATTTTGACTGCAGTTTCCCCTTCTTCCTCTACCCCCTAATCTCTTCTCTCCACTTCCCCTATCCTCCAGATACACCCCCATCTGTGTCTCCCCAGAAGAGAGCAGACCTCCTAAGGACATGAACTAAATAACAAGCTACAATAGACTAGGCACACACCATCATGATCATCAAGGATGCACAAGGCAACCCAGCAGGCAGAAAAGGGTCCCACAGGCAGGTAAAAGAGGCACAGACAGTCCTGACTCAAACTTATTATTCCCAGAAGAGCACCAAGCTACAGAAACATAACATATGTATAGAGGACCATATTCTTATGGCGTCCCTGACCTTTCTGGCTCCTCCAATCCCCCCCAACCACCACCACCACCAAGACTCTCCGAGATACACCTAACGTTTTCTGCTGGACTCTCTCTGCTCCCGTCAGTTGTTGTATATACTCTCTGCAGGCAGGACATCGTGCAGGTTGGAGGTTTTGTGCCTGGGTTGGTAAACCATTGCTCCATTTCAGGCCTTGCCTAGTTATAGAAGATTGCTGACTCATGTTCCGTGTCCCCCATTACTAGGAGTTTTTGATAGGTTTAAAATAGTGAGTATTCTTTTATATTCCAGGTAATCATCCCCTGTGTAGTATGTAGTTGATAAATATTTTCCTGCTTGGTATTTAAAAAAGCTTTTATTGAAAAAAAGTTTTTTTGTACAATATATTTTGATCATGTTTTTCCCCTCCCCCAGTTCTTTCCAGATTCTCCCTAGCTCCCTACCCACCCAACTTTATGTTCTTTCTCTGTATAACTAAAATGTTCTAAGAAACCCTATAAAAGCACACACATACAAATATGAATAAACAAAAGACCAATAAGACAAAAACTACTAAAACAAACCAATATAAATTTGGCCTATCCATGGATATGGAGGTCTTCCCATATTCTGTCTTTCTTAATTTCTTTGTTTTCATTGTAAAGGTATTTCATTTGCTTGGATAGATTTATTTCTAAATACTTTTTAAAAAATGTATTGTGAGTGGGATTCTTTTCCTGATTTCTTTCTCTGCAAGTTTGTTTTTAGTATATAGAAATACTAGTGATTTTTTAAATGTTGATTTAGTAACATTTTTTTAAATGTTGAGAAGTGCTTATCAAATTTAAGTTTTATGGTATATTATTTAAAGTATTTTAAAATTTGTTGATTTATTTATTTTATACTCATGAGTTTTTGCCAGCATATATGTATGTATCATGGACATTCTTGGTGCCTATAGGGGACCAGGGTATCAGATCCCCTAGCATTGAGTTTCAGATTTTTTGAGCCATGTGGACTGAGAACCAAACTGGGTCTTCTGTAAGAGCAAAAAGTGCACTTAAATGTTGAGACAACTTTCTGGTTCTATTTACAGTTTTTTTAAATTTTATTTATAGAAACATGTTGATTGGAAAAAGGTATTTTGACTTTTCTTCATTTATTTTCTTACACCTTCAAATTCTAGCTACAATTTCTGTACTATATTGAATAAGTGTGTATAGATGGACATTCTTGTTTCATTGCTAACTATAGAGGAAACACTTTAAGGGTTTCCTTAGTTAGTATAATGTTAGCTGTACATCTGTCAAATAGTTCATGTTTCTTCTATCGTGATTTCTCAGGGCTTTACTCATGAAGAGATACAAAACTTTGTTAAAGTTTTTTTTTTCTGCTCCTGTTGAGATTATCGTATGGTTTCTATCCCTGAGTCTATTTATGTTCTGTATTACAAACTATTCATTATATATGCTAAAATAACCAGTTTAAATGCCTGGAGTGAGACCACCTCAACATGAGGCATATTCTTCTTCACGCGTGATTGAATTTGTTTTGCAAGTATGTCTTTGAGAATTTTTATATCTGTGTTCTTTGAGGCAACCGGTATATAGTGTTGTTGTGTCCTTGTCTGTTCTTTAATATCATAGAATGAGCTTGGTAGTGTTTCATATCTTTCTGTTTTATAGACTAGTTAGTGTTAGTTCATAAAAGATCTAGTAGAATTCTATAGTGACTCCATCCAGTCCTGGGCTTTCTTCAGATGGAGACTCTTTATTACTGGTTTAAATTTATTGCTCACTACAGATCCATATACCATGTTTCTTCTTGCTATTCTTGACTGAACTTCAGGAGGTTATGTATGTCCAGGAGCTTCCCATTTCTTTCACAATTCCCAGCATTTAGGAATCTAGGTTTTCAGAGTATTCTCTAATGAGTTTGGTTTCATTTCTTAATTATATTAATTTGAGTATTTTGATTACTTTGATGAAGAGTTTATTGATCTAGTTTATATTTTCAAAAAATCTACTCTTTGTATTGATTCTTTGTATTTTTTTATTTCATGTCATTGGTTTAGGATTTCTTTCTGTCTGTTGCTTTTGGTTTTGGCTTGTTTTTGTTTTTCTAAGACCTTTAGAGACATGGTTAAGTTTCTTAGTTGAGATCTCTCAGATTTCTTTGTTTGTGACAGGGTCTTAAGTGGACCAGGCTTTATCAAACCCACTTTGTAACTGAGACTAGCCTTGAAACCCTGATGTCCCTGCATCTGCTCTTCAGATGCTAGGGTCACAGACATGTGACACCACTTCTCCATATCTGTATGTTCAACTTCATAATGCATATTGTAAAACAGAAGATGGATATTTGTTTTGCTAATATTAGCTTTATTTTAAATGTAGAGGAAATAAATTAACTTGATTTGTAATTTAAAAAACGATGGGGTTGGGGATTTAGCTCAGCGGTAGAGTGCTTATCTAGCAAGTGCAAGGCCCTGGGTTCGGTCCCCAGCTCCGAAAAAAAGAAAAAAGAAGAAAAAAAAAAGTAGCAAAAAGTCTCTCTCTTACTGCAGTCCCTAAGCACCCATTTTACTTCTGTGAAAGGATATATTGTTGTTAGTTTCTTATTTTTTCTTTGGATAATTGAGTTGTGCTTTATTGAAATCAGTGAACATATTCTTTTTTGTACTTTATACTTTAGATACACAGATACCAACAAGAACATCCGATTTATACTTTTCTACAACTGTTTTTCTTATTTAAAAAGGATCTTGGAAAGATTTACATATGTCTATGTAAATAACTTCTTTATTAACCCTTTTTGCTTTATCATACAGAAGTATATTATAACTTATTTAACCAGATATCAGTTGATGACATTTCTCGATTGTATCTAATCATTTGCAGTTACTAAAATGTTATTGTGAATGACCTTTTCATACTTAATATTTACAATATACACAATATACAAATATTTGTATTGTAATACAAAGTCCTACAAGTAACATTGCAAGTCAAAGATGTGCAGTTCTGTAAAATATTCCACAGAATCCCTAGTGCACCTCCCCACTTGTGGGCCAGTGCTCTTTTTTTTTTTTTCCGGAGCTGGGGACCGAACCCAGGGCCTTGCACTTCCTAGGCAAGCGCTCTACCACTGAGCTAAATCCCCAACCCCATGGGCCAGTGCTCTTAATCCTGATCCATTTCCCCAGCTGCTGGTTCTTTGCTTTTCACTAGTATTACTTCATTGTTTCCTTTTTGAGCCTTTTTAAATGAAAATGTTGTGATTGTACTGATTTGGTAAAATATATGGAAATAGCTGCTAAGAGGACAGATGTGGAATAGAGAAAATTAAAGAAGTGAGCTTTAGATTTTTACAGTTAACCATTGCCAGGTTTTTTGTTTGTTTGTTTGTTTGTTTTTTGGTTTTTTTTTTTTGTTGTTTTGGTTCTTAAGTTCCTGAGTGTATTTTGTTTTTTCTTTCTAGGTGATGGGAATTGCAATGACACAAGAGGCTTAGAAATCGCAATAAACCAACGTGTTGATGATGCACTCACTTCAAAACTGCCCATGTTTTACTTGGTCAACAGACCTCATATTAGCTTAGTGCCCACTGCATATCCTCTGCAAATAAACTTGGACCATAAATCACTCAGTTTGAATTGGGCACAAGGGGACAATTCTTTGGAGATTGTGGATGGCCTAAGTGGGAAGATCACTGAAAGGTTAGAATTACTACTTTCTCTAATACATACATACATACATACATACAGCAAAAAAGGCATTTTATTGAAATCTTGAAATACAAAACAATTTTGTATATTATTTATTGAATTCTCAACAATTTTTATTGAGTGTGGCCAGTTACTGACATCATATTCATTATAAATTCCTTCTGGGGTAAATAAGAGGTTAGAGCAGTTATATTTTAAGTGATAAAACCAGTGTACAAACCCACGGACTTTGTCTCTGGACCCTGTGTTTGTTAAAAACATTATCTTGTATGAGAATCATAGAATTTGTTCTACTAAATTTGAATTTCTTGATCTGAGATTAGGAATCTGTATTTTTCACATTCTATCTCAAATATTATGAATGTAAGTCTAAGAACATCTATAATGATAGCCATATAAGTTGCATGTGATTTTCCAGTATTTTTCTAAGTCATCCCTATAGTAAGACTTACAAACTGAAATTCTAATTTAGATGTTTTATTTCCAAAGGAATTATTTTTAAACATAATATTCTATACGTTTTAAATATTTCTTTGTACTATTTATTATTGAATAAAAATAAAAACTTCTAGTAGTGTGTTTATACATTTTAAATGAGCAGTGATGTTAAAAGCTTAACACACAGGGGAGGAGAAGCCATTTTTCTTCAGGCCTATAGCTATGGTAAGTTATCTAGGGTCCAGTAAAAACCCTAAACCCACGCACACACATGTAGTTCCAGGTAACCCAGTTTTCTTTTAGTGTGCTCCCACACACACCCAAGTTTACATGCTTTCAATATCTTCCTTGTAGAAGGACATTTAATCAAGACCAGTACAACTATTTCTTGGCATGAATATCATCAAGCATAATACTCTTGGGATGATATGCAAGATAAAGTCAAGAATAATATAGACTACCACAATTAATACATTGTCTGTGCTTTGGATTGTAAATAGGTTCAACTTACACATTTGACTATATTAAAGATACTTTAAAATTCAGGAAATAATGGAATGACAAAATAGAATAAATAAAAATGAAATTAGTATATTTTTTATTATGACCAAGGATCTGCAAATAACAAAAATAAAGTAGTGGATATGTCCGACTATTAGGCTATGTGAATTTTAGTCTCAGAGAGTCTTTATAAAACAAAGAAAGCCCAATCCAGTGGTGTGCTGACCCTGGCACCAGAGAGGAAAAGACAGAGAGGGTCTCTAGGTTCAGACCACCCTGGGCTTCTTAATAAAAGATACTTGGGTTGTTGTTGTTGTTGTTACCGTATTTTTAGATAGTCAAGTTCTATGGACTCTGTCAAAAGAAAAAAAAAAATTAAAGTCAAAGTCTCACTCTTCAACCCTTGCTAGCCTCAGCCATCCTCTGTTTTCATAGAGCGCTGAGGTCGATGCATGTGCCACCATACCCAGCCTCAGAAAGTCTCAGTGTTTGGTTGTTACTGAGTGTTTAGCTTTAGATCTTTCAGTTTCCTGGCTGCTGTAAATGCAGAGTAGGCATGTGTCCGTGGGAAAGGACGTCAAGTCACTAGGTATGTGTATGCCCAGGAATGGTAGAGCTGCTACAGGTTTATTTTTTGTTTTTGTTTTTTGAGGATTTTCCATACTGATTTCCAGAGTGGCTCACCAGAAGTTAGTAAGCGTTCCTCTTTGTCTATGACTTCTCCTGCATTGGTTGTCAGTCACTGTATTTTAGCCACCCTGACAGGAATGTGATGAAATTTACGTTGTCTTCGTTTTCTAAGACACTTGCTATCTGCTAAGTGTGAATAACACTTTTTGAGGTATTTCTTAGCCACTTTTATTTATTATTCACAGAGCCCATTATTAAGTGGGATCATTTCCTTGATTCTTGTTTTGTTGTTGTGTTGGTTTGATTTTTTTGGTTTTTGTTTTGTATTTGAGTTTTGTGTATTCTGTATATTAATTCTGTGTCAGATTTATAGCTCAAAAAGAGTCTCTCCCATTCTGTGGGTTTCTCCATTACTTGCTTGTTTCCTTATTTGTACAAAAGCTACTTAAGCGTTATGAAGTCTTACTTCTCAGTTGTTCACTAATTTTTTTTTGGCAAATGGAGTATTATTAGAAAAATTATTTTCTACACTTCTGTCTTCATGAGGGTTTCTATTTATGGGAGGGGCCGGCCGTCATCATGATGAAGCCAACTCTTATAAAGGCAAACATTTATTTGGGGCTGGCTTACAGGTTTAGAGATTCAGTCCATTATCCTCAAGGCAGTAACATGGTTGTGTGCAGGTAGACATGGTGCTGGAGAAGGAGCTGAGAGTTCTACGTCTTGTTCCAAAGCCAAACAGGAGAAGACTGTCATCCTCAGGTAGCTAGGAGGAAGCTCACAGTGACACGCTTCCTCCAACAAGGCCACTCCCTGGGCTAAGCTTACTTAAACCACCACATATCCTGTATCTTATAATGTACTGCCTATGTTTTCTTCTAGGAGCTTTAGTGTTTCAGGTTTTAAATTGAGATCTTTGATCCACCTGAGTCTAATTTTTGTGCTAAGTGATTAAATTCTAATTTCATTGTTCTGTATGTGGACATCTCATTTTCCCAGCACCATTTGTTTTTTTTTTTTTTGTTTTTTTTGTTTTTTTTTTTTTTACAGTAGTCTTTCCTCATATTCATTGCACAAACGAGTTCTGCTTCCAGAACTCTCCACACTCTGTAGGTATTTTTACAATGTAAGAGCCCCACTTTTGTTTTCTATCCCAAACACTCAACTTCTTTAGGATGGTGTAGAAACCAGGATTTCTGCAAAATTCACTGGATTTTTTATTTGTAATTAAAATTTCTAACACCAAAAAACAAAACAATTTCCTTTGTTCTAGGGATCTAGGGTAATTCAAGCATTTGGGCTAATAGCCACTTATCAATGAGTGCATGCCATGTATGTCTTTCTGTGAGTGGGTTAGCTCACTCAGGATGATATTTTCCAGTTCCAACCATTTGCCTACGAATTTCATAAACTCGTTGTTTTTGATAGCTGAGTAATATTCCATTGTGTAGATGTACCACATTTTCTGTATCCATTCCTCTGTTGAAGGGCATCTGGGTTCTTTCCAGTTTCTGGCTATTATAAATAAGGCTGCGATGAACATAGTGGAGCACGTGTCTCTTTTATATGTTGAGGCATCTTTTGGGTATATGCCCAAGAGAGGTATGGCTGGATCCTCAGGCAGTTCAATGTCCAATTTTCTGAGGAACCTCCAGACTGATTTCCAGAATGGTTTTACCAGTCTGCAATCCCACCAACAATGGAGGAGTGTTCCTCTTTCTCCACATCCTCGCCAGCATCTGCTGTCACCTGAGTTTTTGATCTTAGCCATTCTCACTGGTGTGAGGTGAAATCTCAGGGTTGTTTTGATTTGCATTTCCCTTATGACTAAAGATGTTGAACATTTCTTTAGGTGTTTCTCAGCCATTCGGCATTCCTCAGCTGTGAATTCTTTGTTTAGCTCTGAACCCCATTTTTTAATAGGGTTATTTGTTTCCCTGCGGTCTAACTTCTTGAGTTCTTTGTATATTTTGGATATAAGGCCTCTATCTGTTATAGGATTGGTAAAGATCTTTTCCCAATCTGTTGGTTGCCGTTTTGTCCTAACCACAGTGTCCTTTGCCTTACAGAAGCTTTGCAGTTTTATGCCCAGCACCATTTGTTAAAGAAGCTTTCCTTTTGTCAATGTGTTTTGCCTCTCTGTCAACTATCAGGCGGCTGTCACACACATACAACTAATAATAATAATAATGATAATAATGAGAAGAGGCTATCAGCTTTATATGGTGACATGGGAGAGGCTAGAGGGAAGGAAAGGGATTTTATTTAAATTAAAAACATTTTAAAAAAGAAGCAAGCAGAAAGCAACAAAAGAACTGAGGTTAGGAGGAAGGAGTAGGAAAGAAAGAAAAGGAAAGGAAAAAGGAAAGGAGAAAGGAAAGGAAAAGGGAAAGGGAAGGGTAAGGAAAAAGAAAGGAAGAAAGAGAAAAATACCTAAGTGCTGGAGAGATGGCTTAATGGTTAAAAGTCACTGCTGATTTTGCAGAGGGCAGAAGTTCCCAACACCCACATGGGGTGGATCATAGCCACCTGTAACTCCAAGCCTAGAACTCAAGGAACCACCTGCCTCTACTTCCCAAGTTCTGTGATTAAAGGTGTACACCACCATGCCCAGCTAGTCTCAGTTTTTCCGTTATCTTGTCTGAGCTTTGCTAAGTATTAGGGTTATGAGTGTGATCTACCCATGCGTGTCATAAATCCACCAACCTTACATGAAGCAGATGCATATTGAAACATTACTTCCTCCCCAATGTACACACAAAACTTACAAAGAAAGCTTTGCAATAATCACTACAACAAAAACTCTAGAAGCATTTAAAAGCAGATGACGTATACAGCAGTACTAATTGACATTTTCCTAGAATGTAAGAGTGGCAGCAGAGGTGACACCAGCTTATAAATTCCTGTTCCTGATCACCATTCATTCATGTCGTCATTCCAGTAGAGCACATGAGAAAGGTCTGCTGTGGAGTAAAAGTGAAAAGGAGAACAGTAGATGGTGTGCTCCAGGATAAAACGTAGCTTTATTGACTCGAAATAACTCCCACGGGCCAGGATGACTGTTCATTGTTACTGCCATTGCCAACATCAATGTGCTGGGTTAGAGAAAGTGAGAAACAACCTGTGGGAGAAAGGAGGCAAAACTGCCACTGGTAGGGGGATTTTGAATGTCAAATCCAGCACCTCACAAACACCAGGCACATGTTCCTCTTCTGTGTTCCCCAGTTCTGCTGAAAAGTCCAGACATTTTATAGAAAACCTACCAACAGTATCACAGTAGGAAATGAATATAGAAATCAGTAGATTTCATATACATGACTGCATGCTAACATTTGCTACATAAAAACTACCTCAAAATTGAGTGATTTAAAGCATCAATATATTGTTACTTCTCAATACATGTTTAGATCAGCTGAATGTTCCTTCTGAATCATTTTTGAACTACCTTAGACACCTGGAGTCAGGTGTTAGTCAAAGAAAATGTCACTTTGGTTGATCTCACAAGGAATAGTTGTTCTCTGCCCTTTAGTAGGTTAATCCCAAAACTGTTGCCTGAATGTAGAGGAGTCTGAAGAGAAGGAAACAGGGTTACCCTGAAACCTAGGCTCCGAACTGGCACATTTTCTCCTTGTTCACCATAACAAATCATAAGGCTAGCACAAATTCAAGGGGATGCATGCCTCTGAAAAACTACATGGAAACCAGAAGAATGGAAAGTTTGAATCATCTGTCACAAGAACAGCCAATAAATTATTACGGGGAAAAAGTTACTCAGTAGAAAGGTTTGTGATCTGGAACCCAGTTTTATTAGATTAGACAATGCATACATGTGCGTGCACACACACATACATATATGGATGGTTATAAAGAATGTTTTCTCAATTAAAGTTTGCTTGCAGAGGATGCAGTGTACAGTTTCAGATTTGATCCATGTGTCCCTCTGTCACCTATTGCTCTAGTCACAACTCAGTGGTTGTCATCACTTCAGAGGGCGTTTCCATGCCACCTTTCAGGCAAGCATGGGAGAATCACTGCTTCAGTTTGAATCACCATTGTTTAGTGTTACTTCAAATAATAAAAATATTAAATTCATTGTGTTTTAACTTTGGGTGTAGTACAATAACAAGTTAAATTAGCTCTGACAGCAGTACTCAGAATGCTTCATATCTAAAAGTTTCTCTACATGTATTTTTCTCCCTAATTTGGACTCATAAATATTTATGGACTTTTACTTAATCCTTACAATTGCCAACACAAGTCATTAACTATGTTTACTCTGTGTTCCATTCCTTTCAACTTTAGTTCTCCATTTAAAAGTGGTTTATCAATGGCAAGTCGGCTTTGTAAGGCTGCAATGTTAAGTCGATTTAATCTGCTTGCCAAGGAAGCAAAAACAGATGATTTACTTGAAGCTCGGACATACCACGCAGCTAAGGTAAGGTGATCATAAAAGTACAGATAAAGATAATAATTAAATACATGAGACAGCAAACATTTATTAAACAGCTCTGAGTATAACACATTACAGTACTTATTTTGCATAACAACTTTTTCTTATCCACAGAGAAACAAATGTAATAAAGCTATTTTCTCTGCATGGCATTATTAACTATAGAATGTTAAGTCTTACAATAATTGCTTACATTGCTCATGATAAGTTTAATTCCAGGTCCTAATTTGAATATGATGTAACAAATAATACAGTTTTTTGTCTTTCTAAACAGAATGTTGGGGACAGGAGGGTTGCATTGCTTGTACTTTCAAGGCAAGCACGACAGCACTGAACTAAAGTCATAGTAGATTTTATTTATTAAGCTTTAATTTGATATGGCTTACATATTCATACATCCATTTTATCATTAGTATTTTGATTTTCCTGATTTTAATAATACAGTGTTATATGAAAGTCTTTTTAATTTTGCCAGCACTGGAATAACCAAACAATATTTTTGAGCTATGAAGCAGACATATTAACTATGGGCCTGTATATGTACTCCCACTTATAGCCATATCAACTACAAGCCTATGTAGATATTCCCACATATACTTCTGTCAGTCAGAGTCCTATGTTTACATACCCACAGATAGTTAAATCAACTACAATCCTGTGTATACCCACATAGAGTTACATCAGCTACAAGCCTGTGTACATATTCCCACATACAGTCATACCAGCTACAAGGCTTTGTACATACACCTTCCTAAAACCACATATAAGCTTCTCTGGGTCCTTGCTGTTTTCAGTGATGTAAAGAGGCTATAGGTGTTTTTGTAAAAACAGTATGAAAACAGAACTAGTCAAAAGCACCCTTTCATAACTCTGGAAAAGAATTAAAGTTAGGGAAATAATATCAAAATTATATTTTCTTGAAAAGGTTCTAGGACTTTAAATAAGAATAACAAGTTTATATTCTTGCCTGGAGCTGTTCTCCTTCTCTTGTCTTCATCTCTCTAGTTCAAATGATTTGAATCATAGGTAGTATAGTTACCAGAATTAAGACTCCACTAAAGTCATAGATTTTCTGCCAGAGGCTATAGGCTTGATATGGGGCAGAGGATAACAGTTTGTAGGGTCTTTCTTTTCAGCTTAAGGTACCAAACCTGGTGGAAAATGAATAGGAAAAGCTGGTAAATCCCCTGGCTCAAGTTGGAGTCCTTGTTGGAGGCAAGTGGTAAATCTGTTTACCAAGATGATATGGGAAAACGAAAAGACTGAAATCAATTTGAAATTCTCTTTGTTCTCTGGCTGATAAGAAAACTAGAATCAAGTACAAGATAAGCTCAAAAAAATTAGACAGTGAATGAAAGCCAAAGGATACTTAAGGTATAGATACAATGTTAAATACATCCACTTGTACACGCAAGTTTGCCAGAAGATAGAAGGCCTATGGGTCTCATATGTTTGAGTATGTGTCTGCTGTTAATAATATCGTTTATCTCTTAAGTTATATAGGTACAAGGTTACCTATAACTGGGATGCTAGGCCTACTGTAAAAACAAAAGGGAAAACTGAGGATGAGAGGATAGCATAGCAGTTGAACCTCCCATGAAGACAGATCTCAGTGAAAGCAGGAGAACTTTACAGTAACAACGTAAACATCAGAAATATATGTTCTCGCCACTGTAGCATTAAAATATCAATTAACAGGAGAATGAAATATGGTAAATTGTTATATATTTAGAAATGTTTTCATTTCTGAATTACCAGTGGTTCATAGGAACTAAAAAACTAAGAAATATCTTAGAGTGAGTTAAAAAGCATAATACATTGAAATTAATGGGTATTTAAAGAAGTATGGAAATTGTATAGCTTTAAATGCTTATATTACAAAAGAATCCTAAAATTATTTAAGCTTCCAACTCAAGAAACTGGTTAAAATCAGGGGCATAAATATAAGTAAAATGGGATAAATAATATGTATCAGAGTGGAAATCAATGAAATTTGAAACAAAAATTAATAAAAAATAAATGAAATCTAAAGTTGGTTCATTAAGAGTTAGAATTTGATCTTTTAGTGAGTAAGGGAATACAAGGGAAAACAAATTACCAAAAGCTGGAATAAAGGGTCATCACTACAGACCCCAAGCACTTCCAACAACTATTTGTTTGTTTGTTTGTTTTTGGTTCTTTTTTTCGGAGCTGGGGACCGAACCCAGGGCCTTGCGCTTCCTAGGCAAGTAAGTGGCTCTACCACTGAGCTAAATCCCCAACTCCTTATTTGTTTGTTTTTAATTGGATAGTTTCTTTATTTACATTCAAATGTTATCCTCTTTCCTAGTTTCCCTTCCAGAAAACCCCTATACTATTCCCCCTCCCCCTGCTTCTATGACTGCTCCCTTACCCACCCATTGCCACCTGCCTCCCTACTCTGGCATTCACCTACGCTGGGCAGTCCTTCTTAGAAGGAGGAACAAAACACTCACAGGAGGAAAAATTGTGGAGCAGAGACTGAAGGAAAGGCCATCCAGAGACTGCTCTACCTAGGGATCCATCCCATATGCAGTCACCAAACCCAGTCACTATTGCTGATGCCAAGAAGTGCATGCTGACAGGAGCCTGATAGAGCTGTCTCCTGAGAGGCTCTGCCAGAGCCTGACAGATGCAGAGGTGAATGCTCACAGACAACCACTGAACTGAGAACAGGGTCCCCAGTGGAGGAGTTAGAGAAAGGACTGAAGGAGCTGAAGGGGTTTGTAACCTCATAAGAACAACAATATCAACCAACCAGATCCCCCAGAGCTTACAGGGACTAAACCGCCAACCAAAGAGTACACATGGAGGGACCCATGGCTCCAGCCACATTGTAGCAGAGGATGGCTCTGTCAGACATCAATGGGAGGAGAGGCCCTTGGTCCAACAACTGTTTGTTAACAAGTTAGATGAAACAGACATGCTATTAGACAAACAAAAAATGTCAAAATATGACAATAAATAGATATGCAATTAGAATATCAAATAGAGAAGTTATGAATTGTTACCAAGTTCTTTTCCCATAGAAAATACCAGATGCTAAATTTTATCATATGTAACAGAATTATTATATAAATCCTACAAAATCACTTTCAAATACAGAGATTTTCCTGTTTGATTTACAAGACCAGTATCTTGATGCCCAAACTAACAAAAGCATCACAAAACAATCAAGGTATTCTTTAAAACTTTAAGCCAGGCATGAACTTATCTTAAGTCATAGTTAGTCCTTCTTCGGGGTGGAGCTGGTTACTCCACACTGAGCAGTGTGGAGTGCAGTCACACTGTCAGTGCTCTGAGCCAGGGCTATGGGATTTCCTTCAGCTCTTCATCAGCACCTGCTGCTGTACTTCACACTTTGATGGAGTCTGGCTCTTTACCTAAACCTCATGAACCAGGTACTATTGATGGTTTGGATGGATGAGGCCTCATGTATTATAGTGAGACTGAAAATGGTACAGCCACTTTTGAAAAACAATTTGGCTTGCCCCCTCTCCCGCTGCTCCCCCCTGCCCCGCAAAAGTAAGCATACTTGCCCTGTGACTCCGCAGTACCACTGGCATTTGTAGGAAACAAACTTACATGAGTGTTTATAACAGCATCTCCCTAACAGTAAAAACTGGAAACAGTGCAATTTCATACGCTGGTGAATGGACAGAGGCGATAGATTCATACTGTGTTGTTAACCGACATTGAAAACCAAGCCTGGCATGTGAAATAGCATAGGTTGGAAAATATTATGCTAGCCTGACATAGCAGAGTGCTTACTCACTAATTACTTACTTGAAACTTCCAGAAAACTAAATCTTGAGACCAAAAAATATGTAGCTGCCAGGGGCTAGGGCCAAAGGTAGAGGTAGAGACTGACTGCAGGCCTGCAGGAGGCAGAACGGAAGATGCAGAGGCAGTAGAGGGGCATTACCACTGGGCAGAGTAACATTTGCACATCCCAATAACTTTAACAGAGATCACAGTGGGTACGTTTTATAGTTAACTATATTTTAGTAAAGGTAGCTTTGCAAAGGTATATCGATACTTTTATATGTTTCTTTACATTTTTCTGTTATGAATTTATTTAATCTTAATGTTAAACAACAAGCAAAATTGCCTGCTTAGGCATATCTAGAAAGAATTGTTTTAAATTAGCATAGGAGTTCAGAGGTCTTTCATGAGTTTTTTTTTAAATTTAAAGTTCATCAATGTGAAGTTATTTACTTTGTAGGCCAATTTGATGCAATCAACTTTCTCTCTCTAGTGTCTGTCTGGACCCTATCAAGAAGCTAAGGCATTACTGAAGGCCTACTTGCAGCAGCATGGCTATGGCTCCTGGATTGTGAAGTCTCCCTGTATAGAGCAATTTAGTATGTGAATTAGACAACACGTTGTCAAATTAAAAACCTTTTATTTTTGGTGTGTTTGAGTGGTAAAAATGTTTTAAAACATAGAGACTTTAGCCCTCACAGTGGAAGTTTTGCAACAGCAATGCCCAGGTGTTGCTAAAAATGTGTAAATACCCATGACACCTTGCATTGAGACATTATGCTCCTTTGCCTGTTATAAAAAGAATTACCTAATTAAACATGTAGACATTTCCATTTATTTTTGTAGACACAAAGCAATTACAGTTCTCATGCAGTTTAAGAAACCTTTGACCTTTTAATGGGTTTAAAAGATAATTCATATATCTTGGTCTTTACTTGAAATTTATCTATAGGATGTAATATCCAACATTGTATCTGATATCCCACTGTAGGTTTTTATAATTAAAAGTGAAAGTCAAGAATAAAAATAATACTAACTTAACTGATTTAGCAGGCATTCGGGTGTGTGATCCGTGCCACTCACCCTGCTCGGTGATAGAAAATCAATAATTAGACTGTCACTTGTGGCTCAGGAGTTCATGTACAAACACATACAAATACCGCAAAACCCTATTCACATTAGGAAAGAATCTGGTAAATGATTATGATTTTAAGTGGCATATAGGATTTATAACATATGTAATTTACTTCTTTATAATTAGACTAATAGAGATTTTTAATTTATAGGGTAATAAAGCAATATTGAGCATATTATATATCTTTGTTTCGACAGTAGTTAGATGGAAGGGACAGCTTAATCACGTAGTATTTTTACTTTATTCTTTTTCAGCCAGCTTTATCAAGCATTATTAGTTCTTAAGTTTATCCCTCTCATCTTACCTAAGTCTCTACTAAATGTATGAGTCCCCTTCACCCTACACAGACTGGTAGTTGTCTCAACTCTAAATCTGTGCTGAAACTATTCTGTAAAGACACGTGTCCCTGGGTGGGTAGTCTAAACTCTCCTTAGGAGGTTGAACCATGGGAATTTGCACTTTTAAATGATAGAAATGATTAAAATATGAGCAGTTTCTTATGGATCAATGTAAACATATTAGCAAATTACATCTCGGTTGTATGATACTTACTATTTTTGTTTATTTCTCTAGTTGACATTTTCTTGTAAATATTTTTTAATCTCTTTTTCTTATAAGCTGCTTCCTGTAATGGAAAATTTCATTTTTTTAAAACTTTGCTACATAATAGTAAAATTGCCTTTGAAAACTCAAAATGCTTCACCTTCTCTTGTACCATCTGGGAAAGCAGATGATTAGTCTCTGAAATCTCCTTAGGCAAGGATCCAAGAGCCGTCCTGCGAGGGCAGTCAATAGAAATAGGATCTCTTTTCTTAAGTTTGCAGTTTTGAGGGGAAAATAAGTCAAATATAACCCAGTTGCTTTATAGACAGAATTCATTTTTTTTAAAGTTAAAGATTTTATTTTGAGTTATTTGGTGGGGGCGGGGGGCATGAGCACATGAAGTGCAGGTACCCATAGAGTCCATAAGAGGGTGTCAGATCCCCTGGAGCTGGAGTTACAAGTGACTGTGAGCTAGCTGCCTGATGTCGGTTCAGGGGATCAAACTCCTGTCTTCTGCAAGACATACGTTTAACTGCAAAGCCATTTCACCAGCCCTCGGGAGAACTGTTTACCTATAACCTAGTCACTGAATGTGTCTAGATACTATTTCTACCTATAGAAGTTTTGGTTTAGAGAACAGAGTCTATGTACAGTTCAGGTCCCAGGGGAGATTTTATAAGGACTCAGGAGAAGGCAATAGGTATAAGGCAGGGAGCTAACAGAATGGGGAGGAAATAAACCATTGACTGTGACTACTGTAAGGATTTAATCTTCCAGCTCAAGTTCTTTTTTATTACTTTTATCTTTACAGTCCATTCACTGCCCCCATCCTAGCCTGCCCTTCCACAGTTCCTCATCACATTCTTCTTCCTCCTGTCTCCAAGAGGAAGCCCCCCTCCCATGCCAGTCCTCCCCAATCCCCAGGGCCTCAAGTCTCTCAAGAGTTAAGCACATCTCCCATTGAGGCAAACCAGGCAGTCCTCTGCTGTATATGTGTTGGGGGCCTCAGACCAGCTACAGTATGCTGCCTGGTTGGTGGCTCAGTGTCTGAGACATCTCAGGGGTCTGGGGTAGCTGAGACTGCAGGTTTTCTTATGGGGTAGCCCTCCTCTTCAGCTTCTTCCAGCCTTTCCCTAATTCAACCACAGGGACCCCCCAGCATTAGTCCAGTGGTTGGGTATAAGTATCTGAGTCTGTCTCAAGTCAGCTGCTTGTTGGGCCTCTCAGAGGACAGCCATGCTAGGATCTTGTCTGTTAGCACACTGTAACATTAGTAATAGTGCCAGGCCTTAGAGCCTCCCCTTAAGCTGGATCCCAATTAGGGTTGGTCACTGGACCACACACCTATACAGCAGAGGACTGCCTGGTCTGCCTCAGAGCTGCCCTGCCTATCTACTGGAGGTGGACTCTATGAGTTCCTTCTCCCCACTCTTAGGCATTTCATTTAAGGTCCCTTTGAGTCCTGAGAGTCTTTCACCTTCCAAATCTCTGGTACTTTCTAGAGGGTCTCCCCCACCTCCACCCCCAGGTTGCATATTTCCATTCTGATGACCCTCAGGGCTTCTCTCCTGTCTCTCCACCTCACCCATACCTGATCATGTTCCTCTTTCTTTTCTCTTTGCTTTTCTTTCTTCCTTCCTTTCTTAAATTCTGTGGGTTATTCTGGGTATTCTTTACTATTTGTATAATATTCACTTATTAGTGATTACTTGCCATGCATGTCCTTTGATGTCTAGGTTTCCTCATTCAGGATGATATTTTCTACTTCCATCCATTTGTCTGCAAAATTCATGTTGTCCTCATTCTTACTAGCTGAATAGTATTCCACTGTATAAACATACCACAATTTCTGTATCCATTCTTTCATTGTGGGACATCTGTGTTGTTTTCAGGTTCTGACTATAAGGTTGCTATGAACATCATACAGCACTGTAGGTTGATATTATGCAGTTGAAGGCAGACACAAGATAAAACAAGGTCTGTCATTAGATGAGAAGGAAGGGAGGCAGGAACAAAGTTTTAGAAGGAAAGGGAGAGACAGAAAGGAAGAGGCAACATGGAAGCAGATGTAAATGATCCATTGCCATGCATCTATACATAGATACAGCTAGTTAAGAATATTTCTTAAAGGATGGATTTCTATACATCAATTTATCTTATCTAGGTGGGTGGTTTATATCTTTATCAATTGGTTGTGAGTTTATTGTATGGATATATTGTGGATTGAAAATTTAACATATAGTCTAATAGTTAGGTTGCAGTTTGTTGAGTCTTGATTTTACCAGGTACCTGGAACCAGAGAGTTTGAGGCTAGTAGAGAGCCACCAGGAGATATATTAACCAGAGATAAATTATGGTTAATTCCATATGGCCCCATGGGTGCCAGAACTAACTCTAGGGACCAATGTGGCAAGATGCCACACTGGAACAGCTTGGCTGGCAAATCACCTGGGTCTGAGAGTACTTGGGGGCAGCATGGAGCCACTGAGATAAAGACACCCCACAGTGTCATGTGGCCCTATGGGTGCTGGCACTAGCACAGGCTAAAAGGATATAATTTTTTTATCTTTATTAACTTGAGTATTTCTTATTTACATTTCGATTATTATTCCCCTTCCTGGGTTCCAGGCCAACATCCCCCTAACCCCTCTCCCTCCCCTTCTATATGGGCTTCCCCTCCCTATCCTCCCCCCACTACCACCCTCCCCCAACAATCACATTCACTGGGGGTTCAGTCTTAGCAGGACCAAGGGCTTCCCCTTCCACTGGTGCTCTTACTAGGATATTCATTGCTACCTATGAGGTCAGAGTCCAGGGTCAGTCCATGTATAGTCTTTAGGTAGTGGCTTAGTCCCTGGAAGCTCTGGTTGCTTGGCATTGTTGTTCATAAGGGGTCTCAAGCCCCTTCAAGCTCTTCCAGTCCTTTCTCTAATTCCTTCAACGGGGGTCCCGTTCTCAGTTCAGTGGATTGCTTCTGGCATTCGCCTATGTATTTGCTGTATTCTGGCTGTGTCTCTCAGGAGAGATCTACATCCAGTTCCTGTCTGCCTGCACTTCTTTGCTTCATCTATCTTGTCTAATTGGATGGCTGTATATGTATGGGCCACAGGTGGGGCAGGCTCTGAATGGGTGTTCCTTCAGCCTCTGTTCTAAACTTTGCCTCCCTATTCCCTGCCAAGGGTATTCTTGTTCCGCTTTTAAAGAAGGAGTGAAGCATTTGCATTTTGGTCATCCTTCTTGAGTTTCATGTGTTCTAGGGTAATTCATGTGCATCTAGGGTAATTCAAGCATTTGGGCTAATAGCCACTTATCAGTGAGTGCATACCATGTGTGTTTTTCAGTGATTGGGTTACCTCACTCAGGATGATATTTTCCAGTTCCATCCATTTGCCTATGAATTTCATAAGGTCATGTTTTTGATAGCTGAGTAATATTCCATTGTGTAGATGTACCACATTTTCTGTATCCATTCCTCTGTTGAAGGGCATCTGGGTTCTTTCCAGCTTCTGGCTATTATAAATAAGGCTGCGATGAACATAGTGGAGCACGTGTCTTTGTTATATGTTGGGGCATCTTTTGGGTATATGCCCAAGAGAGGTATAGCTGGGTCCTCAGGTAGCTCAATGTCCAATTTTCTGAGGAACCTCCGAACTGGTTTCCAGAATGGTTGTACCAGTCTGCAATCCCACCAACAATGGAAGAGTGTTCCTCTTTCTCTACATCCTCTCCAGCATCTGCTGTCACCTGAGTTTTTGATCTTAGCCATTCTCACTGGTGTGCGATGAAATCTCAGGGTTGTTTTGATTTGCATTTCCCTGATGACTAAAGATGTTGAACATTTCTTTAGGTGTTTCTCAGCCATTCGGCATTCCTCAGCTGTGAATTCTTTGTTTAGCACGGAACCCCATTTTCTATTAGGGTTATTTGTCTCCCTGTGGTCTAACTTCTCGAGTTCTTTGTATATTTTGGATATAAGCCCTCTATTTATTGTAGGATTGGTAAAAATCTTTTCCCAATCTGTTGGTTGCCGTTTTGTCCTAACCACAGTGTCCTTTACCTTACATAAGCTTTGTAGTTTTATGAGATCCCATTTGTCGATTCTTTTTTTTTTTTTTTTTTTGGTTCTTTTTTTCGGAGCTGGGGACCGAACCCAGGGCCTTGCGCTTCCTAGGTAAGCGCTCTACCACTGAGCTAAATCCCCAGCCCCCCATTTGTCGATTCTTGATCTTAGAGCATAAGCCATTGGTGTTTTGTTCAGGAAATTTTCTCCAGTGCCCATGTGTTTGAGATTCTTCCCCACTTTTTGTTCTATTAGTTTGAGTGTATCTGGTTTGATATGGAGGTCCTTGATCCACTTGGACTTAAGCTTTGTACGGGGTGATAAGCATGGATTGATCTACATTCTTCTACGTGCTAACCTCCAGTTGAACCAGCACCATTTGCTGAAAATGCTATCTTTTGTCCACTGGATGGTTTTGGTCCCTTTGTCAAAAATCAAGTGACCATAGGTGTATGGGTTCATTTCTGGGTCTTCAATTCTATTCCACTGGTCTATCTGTCTGTCTCTGTACCAATACCATGCAGTTTTTATCACTATTGCTCTGTAATACTGCTTGAGTTCAGGGATAGTGATTCCCCCAGAAGTCCTTTTATTGTTGAGGATAGTTTTAGGAATCCTGGGTTTTTTGTTATTCCAGATGAATTTGCAAATTGTTCTGTCTAACTCTCTGAAGAATTGGATTGGTATTTTGATGGGGATTGCATTGAATCTGTAGATCGCTTTTGGTAAAATGGCCATTTTTACTATGTTAATCCTGCCAATCCATGAGCATGGGAGATCTTTCCATCTTCTGAGGTCTTCTTCAATTTCTTTCTTCCGAGACTTGAAGTTCTTAACATACAGATCTTTTACTTGCTTGGTTAAAGTCACACCGAGGTATTTTATATTGTTTGGGACTATTATGAAGGGTGTCGTTTCCCTAATTTCTTTTTTTTTTTTTTTTGGTTCTTTTTTTTTTCGGAGCTGGGGACTGAACCCAGGGCCTTGCGCTTCCTAGGTAAGCGCTCTACCACTGAGCTAAATCCCCAGCCCCTCCCTAATTTCTTTCTTGGCTTGTTTCTCTTTTGTGTTGAGGAAGGCTACTGATTTATTTGAGTTAATTTTATACCCAGCCACTTTGCTAAAGTTGTTTATCTGGTTTAGTAGTTCTCTGGTGGAACTTTTGGGATCGCTTAAATATACTATCATATCATCTGCAAATAGTGATATTTTGACTTCTTCTTTTCCAATCTGTATCCCCTTGATCTCCTTTTGTTGTCTGATTGCTTTGGCTAGAACTTCAAGAACTATATTGAATAAGTAGGGAGAGAGTGGGCAACCTTGTCTAGTCCCTGATTTTAGTGGGATTGCTTCAAGTTTCTCTCCATTTAGTTTAATGTTAGCAATTGGTTTGCTGTATATGCCTTTTACTATGTTTAGGTATGGGCCTTGAATTCCTATTCTTTCCAGGACTTTTGTCATGAAGGGGTGTTGAATTTTGTCAAATGCTTTCTCAGCATCTAATGAAATGATCATGTGTTTTTTTTCTTTCAGTTTTTTAATATAATGGATTATGTTGATGGTTTTCCTTATATTAAACCATCCCTGCATGCCTGGGATGAAGCCTACTTGATCATGGTGGATGATTGTTTTGATGTGCTCTTGGATTTGGTTTGCCAGAATTTTATTGAGTATTTTTGCATCAATATTCATAAGGGAAATTGGTCTGAAGTTCTCTTTCTTTGTTGGGTCTTTGTGTGGTTTAGGTATAAGAGTAATTGTGGCTTCATAGAAGGAATTCGGGAGTGATCCATCTGTTTCAATTTTGTGGAATAGTTTGGATAATATTGGTATGAGGTCTTCTATGAAGGTCTGATAGAATTCTGCACTGAACCCGTCTGGACCTGGGCTCTTTTTGGTTGGGAGACCTTTAATGACTGCTTCTATTTCCTTAGAAGTTATGGGGTTGTTTAACTGGTTTATCTGTTCCTGATTTAACTTCAGAATCTGGTATCTGTCTAGGAAATTGTCCATTTCCTACAGATTTTCAAGTTTTGTTGAATATAGGCTTTTGTAGTAGGATCTGATGATTTTTTTTGAATTTCCTCTGATTCTGTATTTATGTCTCCCTTTTGATTTCTGATTTTGTTAATTTGGACACACTCTCTGTGTCCTCTCGTTAGTCTGGCTAAGGGTTTATCTATTTTGTTGACTTTCTCAAAGAACCAACTTTTGGTTCTGTTGTTTTTTTTTTTTCTTTTTTTCTGTTTTTCTTTTTTTCTCTTTTTTCTTTTTTTCGGAGCTGGGGACTGAACTCAGGGCCTTGTGCTTGCTAGGCAAGCACTCTACCACTGAGCTAAATCCCCAACCCCCTGTTGATTCTTTCTATGGTCCTTTTTGTTTCTACTTGGTTGATTTCAGCTCTGAGTTTGATTATTTCCTGCCTTCTACTCCTTCTGGGTGTATTTGCTTCTTTTTGTTCTAGACGTTTTAGGTGTGCTGTCAAGCTGCTGATATATGCTCTTTCCTGTTTCTTTCTGCAGGCACTCAGAGCTATGAGTTTTCCTCTAAGCACAGCTTTCATTATGTCCCATAAGTTTGGGTATGTTGTACCTTCATTTTCATTAAATTCTAAGAAGTCTTTAATTTCTTTCTTTATTTCTTCCTTGACCAGGTTATCATTGAGTAGAGCATTGTTCAACTTCCATGTATATGTGGGCATTCTTCCCTTATTGTTACTGAAGACCAGCTTTAGCCTGTGATGGTCTGATAGGATGCATCGGATTATTTCTATCATTCTGTATCTGTTGAGGCCCGTTTTATGACCTATTATATGGTCAGTTTTGGAGAACGTATCATGAGGAGCTGAGAAGAAGGTATATCCTTTTGTTTTAGGATAGAATGTTCTATAAACATCTGTTAAGTCTATTTGGTTCATGACTTCTCTTAGTCTGTCTACGTCTCTGTTTTTAATTTCTGTTTCCATGATCTGTCCATTGATGAGAGTGGGGTGTTGAAATCTCCTACCATTATTGTGTGAGGTGCAATGTGTGTTTTGAGCTTTAGTAAGGTTTCTTTTATGTATGTAGGTGCCCTTGTATTTGGAGCATAGATATTTAGGATTGAGAGTTCATCTTGGTGGATTTTTCCTTTGATGAATATGAAGTGTCCTTCCTTATCCTTTTTGATGACTTTTAGTTGAAAATCGATTTTATTCGATATTAGAATGCCTACTCCAGCTTGCTTCTTCAGACCATTTGTTGGAAAATTGTTTTCCAGCCTTTTACTCTGAGGTGTCTGGACTATGGGGGGTCTGCCATAAGAGTGCCCCTATCTTCCGGTTCCCAGAGGACGTATACAGTTTCCTCTTGGTCCAGGGATGTGGGCAGGGGTGGGCAGTAGTGGTGGTCTCTCCCACTCTGCAGTCTCAGGAGTGCCCACCTGTCTGGACTGTGAGCTCTCTCTCCCAAGGGGTTTGGAAGCAGTGAGCTGTGGGCCGGGATCAGCGAGAGGATATAAATTGTTAAAATACTTACAGCAATAGAGCACTTGTCCCTCTGGTATGATGGAACATCTTTGGGTATGTGCCCGAGTGGTATAGCTGGGTCATCAGGTAGTCTATTTCCAATGTTCTGAGGACCCACCAGATTGAGTTCCATAGTGGTTGTACCAGTTTGCAATCCCACCAGCAATGGAGGAGTGTTTGTCTTTCTATACATCTTTGCCAGCATCTGCTGTCACCTGAGTTTTTGATCTTAGCCATTCTGATTGGTGTGAGGTAGAATCTCAGGGTCATTTTGATTTGTATTTTCCTGATCACTAAGGACTTTGAACATTTTTTTAAGTGCTTCCCGGCCATTTGAGATTCCTCTGTTGTGAATTCTCTGTTTACTCCATTTTTAAATTGGGTTATTTGGGGTTTTTTTGGAGGTTAGCTTCTTGGGTTCTTTATGTCTTTTGGATAACAGCCCTCTATCAGATGTGAGTGAGTTTAGTGAAGGTATTGTTACCATTCTGTAGGTTGCTGATTTGTCCTGTTGACTGTTTTGTTTTTTGTTTTTGTTTTTTAACCTTACAGAAGCTTTTCAGTTTCGTGAGGTCCCATTTACCAATTATTGATCATAGAGCATAAGCCGTTGGAGTTCTGTTTAGGAAATTTTCCTCTGTGACAATGGTTCAAGGCTCTTTCCCACTCTCTCTTCTATGCGATTCAGTGTACCTGGTTTATAGTGTAGTGGTCCTTGATCCACTTGGACTTGAGCTTTGTGCAAGGTGATAAATATAGATCTATTTTCATTTTTGTACATGCAAACCACCATTTAGACCAGCACCAGTTATTGAAGATGCTTTCTTTTTTCCCATTGTATGTTTTTAGATTCTTTGTCAAAGATCAAGTATCCATAAAATTATGGGCTTATTTCTGGATGTTTGATTCTATTCCATTGATCAACCTGTCTGTCTCTGTACCAATAACATGTCGTTTTTTATCCCTATTGCTCAGTAATACAGTTTGAGGTCAGAGGTGGTGATTCCCCCATAAGTTATTGTATTGTTAAGAATTGTTTTTGCGATCCTGTTTTCCTTTTTCCATATGAAATTGAGAATTGCTCTTTCCATGTCTGCGAACTGTGTTGGAATCTTGATGGGGAATTTCACTGAATCTATAGATTTCTTTTGGGAGGATGGCCATTTTTATTATAATCCTACCAATCCATGAGCATGGGAAACCTTTCCATCTTCTCAGGTCTTTTTCAATTTCTGTTTTCAGGTATTTGAATTTCTTGTCTCATAGATCTTTCACTTGCTTGGTAAGAGTTACACCAAGATATTTTATATTATCTGTGGCTATTGTGAAGGGTGTTATTTCCCTAATTTTTTTCTCAGCCCATTTATCATTCGTATAAAGGGAAGGCTACTGATTGAGTTAATTTTATGTCCAGCTATTTTGCTGAAGTTGTTTCTCAGCTGTAGATGTTCTCTGGTCACTTATATATACTATCATATCACCCACAAATAGTGATACCTTAACTTCCTTTCCAACTTGTATCTCTTTAATCTCCTTTTGTTGTCTAATTGCTCTAGCTAGCACTTCAAGCACTGTATTGAATCAATAGGGAGAGAGTGGGCAGCCTTGTTCCTGAGTTTAGTGGAATTGCTTCAAGTATCCTTTTAATTTGATATTAACTGTTGGTTTGCTGTTTATTGCTTTTATTATGTTTAGGTAAGGGTGTTGAATTCCTAATCTCTCCAATACTTTTACCATGTAGGTGTGTTGTCTAGACTAAAGCCATCTGGCCTTGGGTTTTTTTTTTTTTTTTTTGGTTGGGAGTTATTTAATGAATTACTTCTTTTTCCTTAGGGGATATGGGACTGTTTACATAGTTTACCTGCTCTTGATTTAACTTAGGTACATGGTATCTGTCTACAAAGTCTTTCTTTTCATCTAAATTTTCCAGGTTTATTGAGTAAAGACTTTTGAGGTAAAATCTGACGTTTTGTTCTTTTTATTTTAATTTCCTCAGTTTCTGTTTTTGTGTCTCCCTTTTCATTTCTGATTTTGTTAATTTAGATACTGTCTCTGTGCCCTTTAGTTAATTTGGCTAAGGGATTATCTATCATTGATTTTTCTCAAAAAACCAGCTTTTCATTTTGTTGATTCTTTGTATCATTCTCTTTGTTTCTAATTAGTTGGTTTCTGCCCGGAGTTTCATCATTTTCTGCTGTTTACTCCTCTTGGGTGTATTTGCTTCTATTTGTTCTGGGGCTTTCAGGTGCGCTGTTAAGTTACTAGTGTAGGATTTCTGTATTTTCTTTATGAGGGCACTTAGTGCTGTGAATTTTCTTCTTACCACTACTTTCATTTTGTCCCATATGCTGGATATGCTGTGTCTTATTTTTTCATTGAATTCTAGAAAGTCTTTAATTCCTTTATTTCTTCCCTGACCAAGTAATGGTTGAGTAGAGAACTCTTCAGTTTCCATGGGTATGTGGGCTTTCTGTTGTTTTTGTTGTTATTGAAGTCCAGTTCATGGTGATCTGATGGGATTTATGGGATTATTTCAATCTTCTTGTATGTGTTGAGGCATATTTTGTACCGATTATGTGGTCCATTTTGGAGAAGGTACCATTAGATGCTGAGAAGAAGGTTTATTCTTTTGTTTTAGGGTGAAATATTTTGTATATATCTGTTAAATCCATTTGGTTCATAACTTCTGTTAATTTCACTGTGTCTCTGTTTAGATTCTGTTTCAAGGACCTGTCCACTGATGAGAGTGGGGTGTTGAAGTCTCCCTCTATTATTATGTGGGATCTAAATATGTTTTGAGCTTTAGTAAAGTTTCTTTTATGACTATGGGAGCCCTTGCATTTGGAGCATAGATGTTCAGAATTGAGACTTCATCTTGGTAGATGTTTCCTTTGATGAATATGAAGTGCCCTTTCCCCATCTTGTTTGATAACTTTTGGTTGAAAGTCTATTTTATTGGATATTAGGATGGCATCTCCCACTTGTTTCTTGGGACCATTTACTTGGAAAACTCTTCTCTAGCATTTTACCCTGAGGTAGTGTCTGTCTTTGTTATTGAGGTGTGTTTCTTGTATGCAGCAAAAAGTTGAATCCTGCTTGCATATCCAGTCTGTTAGCTTATGTCTTTTCATTGGTGAATTGAGTCCATTGATGTTGAGATACATTAAAGACAGGTGATTGTTAGTTCCTGTTATGTTTGTTGTTGGAGGTGTTATTGTGTGTTTATGTTTCTCTTGAGTTTGTTGTGAGATGATTCATTTCTTGGTCCCCGTCCCCCCCTTTGGTGGTTTTTTTCTCCTTGTGTTGGAGTTTTCCTTCTAGAATCTTCTGCAGGACTGGATTCATAGATATTTTTTAAATTTGGTTTTGTCATGGAATTTTTTGGTTTCTCCATTTATGATGAGTGAGAGTTTTGCTGGGTATAGTAACCTGGGCTGGCATTTGTGTTTTCTTTGGTTCTGCATGACATCTGTCCAGGATCTTAAGAGTCTCTGTTGAGAAGTCTGGTGTAAATCTGATAGGTTGGCCTGTATATTTTACTTGGCCCTTTCCCCTTATAGCTTTTAATATTCTGTGCAATTAGTGTTTTGGTTATTATGTGATATGAGGATTTTCTTTTCTGGTTCAATCTATTTGGTGGTCTGTATGCTTCATGTACATTTATGGCCATCTCTATCTTTAGATTGGGGAAGTTTTCTCCTATGATTTTGTTAAAGATGTTTTTTTGGCCCTTTGAGCTGGGAATCTTTGCTTTCTTCTATTCCTATTATTCTTAGGTTTGGTCTTCTCATTGTGTTGGGTTTCTTGGATGTTTTGGGATAGAAGTTTTTATGCTTTGTATTTTCTATTGTATTTTCTTGGGTATTGTACGCCCAAGATTATCTACTGTGTTCTATTGTATTCTGTTGGTAATGCTTGCATCTGTAGCTCCTGTCCTCTTTCTTAGGTTTTCCATTTACAGGGTTGCCTCTATTTGTGATTTCTTCTTTGTTCTTCTATTTCCATTTTTAGGTCTTGGACTACTTTGTTCATTTCCTTCACCTGTTTGATTGTGGGGTGGTTTTTTGTTTGTTTGTTTGTTTTTTATTTCTGTATACAAGCCTGCTGTGGTTGGAGAGCTGGATTCTGCTGGTGTGTCTTAGTCAGGGTTTCTATTCCTGCACAAACATCATGACCAAGAAGCAGGTGGGGAGGAAAGGGTTTATTCAGCTTACTTCCACGTTGCTGTTCATCACCAAAGGCAGTCAGGACTGGCTTAAGGAAGTCAGGAAGCCGGAGCTGATGGGATGCGAAGGCCATGAAGGGATGTTACTTACTGGCTTGCTTCCCCTGGCTTGCTCAGCTTGTTCTCTTATAGTATCCAAGACCACTAGCCCAGGGACGGCACCACTCACAATGGGCCAGGTCCTCCCTCCTTGATCACTAGTTGAGAAAATACCTTACAGCTGGGTCTCATGGAGGCATTTCCTCAACTGAGCCTCCTTTCTCTGGGATAACTTCAGCTTCGATCAAATTGACACACAAAACTAGCTAGTACAATTAACCCCTTGTCAACTTGACACACAAACACATTGCTATTAAGCCTCAACCCTTACTTTCTTATTCATCCCCAAGATCTAAACTTTGAGTCCCACAGTCTTTACATATTAAAAGTTCAATCCCTTTAAAATATCCAGTATCTTTTAAAATTCAAAGTCTTTTTAAAATTCAAAGTCTCTTAACTGTGGACTCCACTAAAATACTTTCTTACTTCAGAAGGGAAAAATATCAGGGCACAGTCACAATCAAAAGCAAAATCAAACTCCAACTGCCCTATGTCTGGGATTCACTCATGATCTTCTAGGCTCCTCTTGGGTTACTTCTCCAGCTTTACCCTTTGCAGCACACAGCTTGTCTTCTAGGCTCCACTGCTGTTGCTGTTCTTGGTGGTCATCATGAGATGCACTGGCATCTCCAAAACACTGCTGTCTTCCACTGCAACTAGGCTTCATCAACAGACTCATAGGCTCTCTTCATGGTACCAGGCCTCAACTCCTTTGCATGGCCACTTCAGTCCTGGGCCATCAATTCCAACTGAGGCTGCCCCTTCACCAATGACCTTCCATAGCTTCTCACAGTGCCCTGCCTCAGCTGCTCTTCGAGACCCCTTCATGCCTTCAAAACCAGTACCACCTGGGTGACTCTTACATACTACCAGGTCCAGCCACAGGAGGAGGTACAACCTTGGCAACTCTGGAACACAGCCTCTTTGTGTTTCAGAAAACACTTCCCAGAAGATTCACCTCAATGATGCTGGTCTCTTCTTAATCACCACTAATTTCTTAGCTCCAGCTGACAGCATCAATAGTCCCAGTAATACAAAGGTTTCACTTTAGCAGTTCTGGTGTCTTGTTAATCCCAGCTGACTCTTCAGCCCCAGCTAACCAAAACCACAGAATCTTCACAATCAAAACAGCAACAGCCCAGAAAAGAGTCTTTAATCTTCCCTCTGAAATTTCACAAGCCAGGCCTCCATCTTCTGCACTGTTCTCAACATTGTCTTCCAAGCTCCTACAGAACATCCCACAGAACTCTTAACACCCAATGGCTCTTCTAGCCCAAAGTTCCAAAGTCCATCCATCCATAGTCCTCCCCAGAACATGGTCAGGTTGTCACAGGAATACCCCACTATGCTGGTACCAATTTGTCTTAGTCAGGGTTTCTATTCCTGCACAAACATCATGACCAAGAAATAAGTTGGGGAGGAAAGGGTTTATTTGCACTTGCCATCTGGTTGTCTCTGGAGTTAACTGGCCTGTGAGTCTCTATCTAGAGCTTGTCTCCTGTGTCCCTCAGTTGCAGCAGATCTCCTGGGAGACCTGTAGACTTGGCAGCATTGAGAATAAGGGGCAGACAACCTGATCTGCCCCTAGCACAGGAGCAGACTGGAAGGGAAATGGTGTTCACACCAGCACTCCAATTTTTATTTGTATAACTGGCATTAAATCAGTTTCCCTTCTGTATAAATTCATTTATCAAATATGCTTTCCTTCTTAGCCTATTACCTCTAATATCATTCTACTATTCTGACACACCTGATTACTAACTGATACTGAATTACTATTAATTATTCCAAACTATCAGTTTAACATTTGACTATTTCTGCATATTCTTTTTACTCGTGACTTTATTCATAACCTAATCAGTCATAGAGTTTTCTTCATGATCTATACACTCCAACCTCTCCTAAACTATTTTTATCAAATACCTCCTTTATTTTTAATTTCATTAATTATCTTTGCTTCAACCAACAACTTTATTGGCTGAGAAGACATAGGTATTATATCACTTTCTACCAGCAAACAGTGCAGCCCTGCAAGCAGTGTTGTGTAATCACAATGGAGTCATTAGATTAGTTTTAGCTACAGCATGAATCTTTGTAAACATCAACTCCTGAGAACTTCAACAGATTTTTTTTCTTACATCAACTTAACTCCTCTCCTAGGCCTTCTAATTCCAGCCCCAGGAAAATCAGCACAATTTACTATCCGCTCCTGACTCCCATCAACCACAGAGGCCCTTCCCCATCTCAGCATTCCTCTCATTCAAGTCCTGTAGTTGTTTCAGGAATCTTCTTAGTAATCAGACTTTACTCACTTGAAATAACTACTATTGTGATACTTGTGTCTTGAGTCACTACCCACATTGTTCACAGCCATCTGTGCAATTACTAAAATGACATTTAATTTTTTTTAAACATTTCGCACATTTAGCCAGTTAGGCCTTACAATAGTAGCTTTAGGTGTAAGTCAACCCTCTCTAGCTTTCCTTCACATCTGTACACACATACATTCTTCACAGCTATTCAGTTTCATGTGCCCAGGGTTCACAGCTTTAATGCTGAACAAGACATCTGGAAAATGGGTGACTTAATAAAAGCCCTTCCTTTTACATCATCTTGTCTAATTATCAGTGGACTTGCTTTAACTGGCATACCTTCCTTACAGGATTTTACCCCAAAACCCTAGTCATTGAGGCCAGTAACATCTAATAACCAATTCCTGAGCCTTTGTCATATACTACCAAGTAAAATCGACAGAAAATTCAGTGTGATTTTATTAATTCTATAGACTTTAGGAGTATTAACATCTTAAGATATCAAGTCTTGCAATTAAGTAGTCTTTAGAACCATCTATTTAGCTCTTAAAGTCTATATTTTTTGTCTTAATAGGCATATATGTACTACAGTTATTTCCAAATATCTGATATTTGGAATTCTATTGTAAATAGTACTGTTTTTAAATATATTCTCTGAGATACTGACAAATAAAAATACAATTGACCCCATATGTATTAACCATATTGCTAATAACCCTATTCAGCTCACCCATTAATCCTAGATTCTTTCATTTTTTACACATCTGAGTAATAATTTAACATATTAGTTTCAATCCTTTCCTGCCCCTTCCCCATTCACCCCACTTTTTAAAACCCATGTTATACTACTGTGCAAAAATGGTGCTAAATTCAGCAAGGTAGAGTAATACTTGTCACCCAGCATTAAAGAGCAAGAGGCAGGAAGAACCTGAGTATAAAGCCAGACTAAGCTACATAGTGACACACTGTCTTGCCACATATGGCCCCCTTGTGGTGATCATAGGATAATTTTCAGGAGTCAGTTTTCTCCTACCACCAAGTGGTCAGGCTTGGTAGCTATTGCCTTCACTACTGAGCTGTCTTGCTGACTGTGTTAAAGCCCTTAGAGCAGACCTAGCATAGTCTATACTCAGATATTAGACTGCTCCTACTACTGGTTTGCGAGGCTAGTTTGTTCTGCCTTCTAAGACACAGTCTTCTTGATTTGTAGCACCTAACCTGGGGTAGTCTATAAGAGTTTCTGATCTATTGAACCTGGATTCCTTCCCATCTTGGAGGTTGTGGTGTTCAGTGCACACTCTTTCTCTGACTGTTATTCTTTGTTAAGAATTGTAGATTTTAGTACCTAACAATGTTTGTTGACCAGCAAACAAACATTAGATTTTATTCATACTTCTGTAGCTACTCTTATAGTTGCCTTCTTTCTATTAATGTGGTTCATACATTCTTACAAGGCTGCTCTAGTAAACTAGAACTCTAACCTCTGATTCTTTAAGTCATCAAAACTACAATGTTTTCTGTGGGAGCTATCTGTGTCTGTTTCTAGTCACATATCCTGCCTGTAGTTCAGAGTCTCATTTTCATGAATATTCATAAGAGGCCACTCTGGTTCCATGCTCTATTAAGGCTGGGTGCTGAAGCCCATGTGCTATTTCCCATTCGTTCTTCTATTTAAAGTACTTTTTTTTCCAGCTAAGAAATTCTTTCTATTTTCATTTTTTCTTTATTTATTTTTACACTCCAGATTTTATTACCTTCTCCATCTATCCTCCAACTGTTCCACATCCCATACCTTCTACCTGCCACCTCCCTACCATCTCCATGAGGACATCCCCACCCCATCAGACCTCTAAACTCTCTAGGCCCTCTAGTCTCTTCAGGGTTAGGTGCATCTTCTCTGACTGAGTTCAGACCCAGGAGTTCTCTGCTGTGTATGTGTTGGGGACCTCATTTCATCTGGTGTATGTTCCCTGGTTGGTGGTCCACTGTCTGAGAGATCTCAGGGGTCCAGGTCACTTGACATTGCTGATTCTCTTACATGGTTGCCCTCCTTCTTAGCTTCCTCCAGCTTTTCCCTAATTCAACCAGAGGAGTCAGTAGCTTCTGTTTGTTGGTTGGGTGCACCTGTCTGCATCTGACTTTTCAGCTGCTTGTTGGGTCTTTTGGAGGGCAGTCATGATAGGTCCCTTTTTGTGAGAGCCCCATAGTCTCAGTATTGGTGTCAGGTCCTAGGACCTTCCCATGAGCTGGATCCCACTTTGGACCTGCCACTGAACCTTCTTTTCCTCAGGCTCTTCTCCATTTCCATCCCTACAGTTCTTTCAGACAGAAAGAATCCCTCACTTGATGCCCTGTCTTTCTGCTGAAGGTGAGCCCTACAAGTTCCCTCTCCCCACTGTAGGGCATTTCATCTAGGGTCCCTACCTTTGAGTCCTGAGAGTCTCTCACCTCCCAGGTCTCTGGTACATTCTGAAGAGTCCTCCCAACGTCCTTCCTCCAGAGGTTGCCTGTTTCCATTCTTTCTGCTGGCCCTCAGGGCTTCAGTCCTTTTCCCCCACCCATTACCAGATCGTGTTCCCCTCTCCCCCCCACCCCTTCTCCTTTCTCTCCCATGTCCCACCCTCCCTCCCTCCCCTGTTGTGGTTACTTTCTTCTCCCTCCCAAGTGGCACTGAGGCGTCCTCACTTGGGCCCTTCAGCTTGTTGAACTTTTTTGAGTTCTGTGGACTGTATCTTGGGTATTCTGCACCACCACCATCACCTCCTCCCCCTTCCCCCTCCCCCTCCCCTTCTTCTTCCTCCCCCTCCTCCTCTTCCTCCTCCTCTTCCTCCTCTTCTCCTCCTTCTTCTTCTTTTCTAATATCCACATACTAGTGAGTACATAACTGTGCATATCCTTTTGGGTCTGAATTACCTCACTCAGAATATTTCTAGTTCTATCCATTTGCCTGCAAAACTCAGAATGTCCTCATTTTTTTTTCAATTTCTTCAGAGACCTGAACTTCTTTTCATACAGATCTTTCATTTGTTTGGTTAGAGTCACACCGAGGTATTTTATATTATTTGTGACTATTGTGAAGGGTGTTGATTCCCTGATTTCTTTCTCAGCCTGTTTATCCTTTGAGTAGAGGAAGGCAAGGACGTCCTCATTTTTAATAGCTGAGTAATATTCCATTGTGTAAATGAACCACATTTTCTGTATCCATTCTTCTGGGTTGTTTCCAGCTTCAGATGAGTCTGCTATGAACATAGTGGAGCACGTGCCCCTGCAGCATAATAGGACATCTTTTGGGTATATTTCCAAGAGTACTATTGCTGGGTCTTTAGGTAGATCTATTTCCAATTTTCTAAGGAACCTCCAAATTGATTTCCAAAGTGGTTGTACCAACTTGAAATCCCACTAGCAATGGAGGAGTGTTTCTCTTTTCCCACATCATCTGAGGTTTTGATCTTAGCCATTCTGACTGGTGTAAGGTGGAATCTTAGGGTGTTTTGATTTGCATTTCTCTGATCACTAAGGACTTTGAACATTTCTTTAGGTACTTAACAGTCATTCAAGATTCCTCCTTTGTGAATTCTCTGTTTAGTTCTATATCCCATTTTTTGATTGGGTTGTTCAGTTTCTGGTGGTTGGCTTCTTGAGTTCTTTATATATTGTAGATATTAGCCCTCTGTCAGATGTGGGCTTAGTGAAGATTTTTTTCCCCAATCTATAGGTTGCTGATTTGTCTTATTGACTATGTCTTTCACCTTACAGAGGCTTTCCAGTTTCATGAGGTCCCATTTATCAATTCTTGATCTTACAGCATGAGCCTTTGGAGTTCTGTTTAGGAAAATTTCCCCAGCGCTCATGTGTTCAAGGCTCTTTCCCACTTTCTCTTCTATTTGATTGAGTGTATCTGGTTTTATGTTGAGGTCCTTGATCCACTTGGACTTTTGCATTATGCAAGGTGGCAAATATGGGTCAATTTTCATTTCTACATATAGACAGCCATTTATTGAAGCATTGACCAGCACTATTTATTGAAGATGCTTCTTTTTTTCCATTGTATATTTTTGGCTTCTTTGTCAAAGATCAAGTTGTGTAAGTGTGTGGTTTTATTTCTGGGTCCTCAATATTATTCCATTGATCAACCTGTCTGTTTCTGTACTAATGCCATGCAGTTTTTATCACTATTGCTCTGTAACAGAACTTGAGGTCAGAAATGGTGGTTCCCCCAGTTCTTTTATTGTTAAGAATTGTATTTGCTATTCTGGGTTTTTTTTGTCTTTCCAGATGAATTTGAGAATTGCTTTTTCCATGTCTTTGAAGAATTGTGTTGGGATTTTGATGGGGACTGCATTGAATCTGTAGATTGCCTTTGGTAGGATGGCATTTTTACTATGTTAATTCTGCCAATCCTTGAGCATGGGAGATCTCTCCATTCTCTGGGATCTTCTTTGATTTCTTTCTTGAAAAACTTGAAGTTACTTTTAAGTAGACATCAGATTATATAGTTATATAAATGGTATTATTATACCATGAAATCAAGACATACCACCTACCAAAGCATATACAGCTATTACTGTTTTCATTCAATATATAATCAATACAATTCCAGAGTCCTATATGGGGGTGTTTTCCCGGTGGTATTTCTGGTACAATTACTACATTTGAGTCCTAGCAGAAAATAGATGGAATTTCCAAGAAGGAAGATTTAATAAAGGGATGGTCTATAAAGTTTTGGTCAAGATACAAGGAATCTGTAAAGGATAGCACAGGTACCCTAGAGCTGGCAACTATTAAACCAGTTACACCACCTTAAAAGGAGATGTGGAAGGAAAGGTAAGATCCGGAAAGAAAATACATCCATAAAACCACTTTGAGAGAAGGAGAAGGCAAGCTCTGTGACCTTCACAGAGACACAGCTAAAGGCAGGGAGCTTTCTTTGCATCATAGTTGCCATTGTCAGCACCCAATGAAAACCAAAGAAAAGGAGAGGGTTTTTTATTTATCCAGGTGAGGCTTTTAAATGCCAACAGCAATGCTAAACTATAGAGGACACATTATTCTGTGAGATGTGAGATTCATTCCCCAAAGACTCTTGGGATAGAAAGTAGTTCCCAGTGTAATGGTGTGAAAGTGGTGGGTGGGTTGGCACACGGTAATTATATTGTGGCCCAGGGATTGCCCCATAAATGAAGGAATGTTGTTTCAGGAGGCCAGATCAGATTGTATGGGTCGAGACTACAAATAGGTGGTTATAAGTCTGTCTGTCTCTTTCTGTCTCTGCCTCTGTCTCCTCTCTCTCTCTCTCTCTCTCTCTCTCTCTCTCTCTCTCTCTCTCTCTCTCTCTCTCACACACACACACTCACACACACACACACACACACACACACACACACACACACCATCTTCTGGACACACTCCCACTATTGTGAAGTCACCTTGCTGTGAGATCCTCACATGTTCTTGAACACTCAAAACTGTGAGCTAAACTTCTTTGTAAAAAAATATCAAGAGTCAGGAGTTTTGTTACAACACAAAGCAGACTATAACAAAGGATTTAAATTTTTTTTTTTTGCTTAGTATACTTTTTAAACTTAAAGGAAATGAAAATATATCCTGATAAGCTTTTCTTATACCAGAACTAAAGATCCAATCAATACTTAAAAGGAAAATTATAAGAAATGTGAGAAATCCTTGTGTTATTTTTACACACTTCTCCAGGGGAAAGTGATTTTTGTAAACATGTTGACCACCATAGAGTTCACAGGAATAATAGAATTATTTTAGTGCTTACTCTGTGCTGTCCTAAAAATGACAGACATCCAAGCTTATTTATATTCATCGACTCTTCTAAATACTTTTATTAATGAATCTACATACACATTTAACAATTCAATATAATAAATAATTTCAGATAAATAGTTTAAAACATTTTTGAGCCCTTGGGGCTTACAAAAAGAATCTTTAAAGATCCATATTTATCATCTGAAGACTAGTAGTTACAAAAGATAGTAAACAATACATCCAAAATAAATATAAAGTTAAATATTTAAATAAATAAAAAGCCTTGTGTGTTATAAGTAGGAGGCACATAATTACTGAGTCATTGTTGAGATGATGCTTTGACAGATGGCTATCCATCTCCTCAGAAATTCCACCACAGTTGCTGGCTCATCATCGAATTGGCACTCAAATTTGTTTTCAGAGCCCTTCAAAAAGAATATAAAATTTTAGGCTGAGGTAGTTTACATACAATTATTCTTCACTGAAGTTTTTAGGCATTTATTTTAACACTGGTTAAATATATTAAACATTCTCATTTCTTGAATGGTCAAAATTATTGGGTTATGATTTATTATGATACCAAATGATAAGAGCATAGAAGGAAAGCTTTTCAAATGAACGTTTGAATGAAAACACTGAACACTTGTGCAAAATCCAATTGTTTGACCTTTTTTTCTCCGGTAAGTGTCCACAGCTATGCATCAGCTTAACACTTCAGGAATGAAGAAGTGATGCTTGTTATATGTTCTTTGCTAAATCTTAAGATTCTATTATTCTATTCTTTCCCCCAAGTCAGAATGGGAACAACCCAGAGTAGGTAGGACAAGCATCTATTGGGGAAAATTTGGAGAACTTTGTTATAAATAGATATACCCCGATATCAATGCAGATGAATCACAAAGTTTGTACATGTATAGATATTATAAATTTGTTCTGTGGATTAGCTTTTTGGAAGCTAACCCTCTTTGCTAAAGGAGATATTTTAATTCTGTTTTTAGGTGACAAGCTGAGAAGGAAATATTTTGACAAATTTATGGGATGGCTTTTCCAAATCTGACTAATTCCTTGTAAGTCAAATGAGGCAGAATATTTCTTTTAAATAAATATTGCTTTTCAAATAAGCTGCTGTGGTCTTATATACCCTCTTTACATAGCTACTTGAGTGTCCTAATGTCTTGGATTTTTAATTTTTAAAAATCTGTGGCTCTTTAAACACACTTTTCTAGTTCTCAGGTAGCTCTAAAGTTTGTACCATTCATTAGGGGTAAATTTTCTGATGTTGACCATAGATTTTAGAGCACCCTTCTTTGCATAAATAAGGATTCAAGCCTTTCAACATCTAGATGACATATATCTCTGCCTCTTTTAAAAACCTCAAATGGAAACAGTGTACTGAAAATGTGACTTTGGTTTGCAAAGGACTAGCCCACACCCTCCTGGAGGCCTGCTGCTACTGCCTCACCAGAGTCTGTGATTGTTGTGCATTTAAAAACAAAGCCCTGGAGTGGCCTTTCTCTGTCCCCTCTGCCCATTTTAAAGGCTGCCATTTTTGGAGACAAATTTCTCTGTTCTTCTATCAATACCAGCACAACTTCTCTGGAAAAACTTTTCAGATAATTCTTCCTGATCTGATAAACGTGACAGCAACAAGAGTTGCTTGTTTCATGTGGAATTCTACTCAGTGCTTTCTCTCACATCCAGTTCTATGCTAGTGTGGGAGGGAGCAGGGTGTTCTTGCTCCTAGATGGTAGGTGGGAATTCTAGCATCATCCTGCAGTGGAAGGATTCACTTGAACAGTGGCTTTAAACTTTAGCTGATTAAATGCATAGAACCTGACAAAAACCAGAAATGGCATGCCACTTAAAAATGCATTTCTTCTCTATTTTATTTCCAGATTAGCAAATAAAGCCACACCTTACCTTTAGTTTTACAACAGTTACTCTGATATTGCTGATGAAATTTCCAGCGTCTTCCAAGTGAAAGCTTTTGCTTTGAGTCAAATCCAACACACGCTGCAGAGCTCCGAGTTCATTTTCCAGGCACTGAAGATGTTTCAATTCTGTGGCCTAGAGGAGTAATAAACTTAACCGTCATCTCAGTTCAGCATATACTGAAGAGCCAGAAGTTAACCTGTAGCTTCTCTAATCAAAAGTAGGCAGCACATAGCTTTTACCACTCCCTGTTCTCAGTGTGAAGAAGGACTGAAGTAATTGGTGCCATAAATTTAGAAGAGCATAAGGTTCACATTAACTATTAGACCACTCTAGTAAGTTCTGATTCCCTTAGGCTTTGTAAAAGTCTGTATTTCCCTGTCAAAATGCATAGCACAAGTTGAGAATATTTTTCCAATATACAAAGAATTCTGCAAAGTTCACATTCTACATTCTAATATGTAATCCCAGAGTTGAGAATCACAGAATGGTAAGGGACAGGACTCCTTGGATGCCAACTGTCATAGACCTAAATCTTGCAGATTAGGTTATCATGGCCCCAAATGATAAGTGTCAAGATATCCAGGAAGATACATATAATATTCCTTAAATTTATAATTCTCTGCAATTACTAAAGATGAATTTTTAAAAAACCTATTTGTCAAGGCTAGAAAGATGGCTCTAAGGTAAAGATACTTGCCACCAAACTTGATGATTTGAATTCAATCACAGTGACCCACCCACATTGTAGAAAGAATGACCCATTTCCTATTTTACCTCTGACCTCCACAGTTACACCATAATACACATGCATTTCCACACAAACAAATGAATAAATGAATAAATAAATAAATAAAAATAAACTTTGAAATCTATTTGTGCCAATTAAAAAGTCATAACATTTGAAAAGAACACTTGGAGAATTTTTCAGATGCATTTCTGAAATAATGTTTAAATGCATATATATCATAGATATATACATATACAGAGAATATTATCTAGTTCTATAGTACACTATGATTTCTGTAAAGTCAGACACTTTAAGTCTGCAATGAACTGGGTTATCTCCATTCTACCAAGTCTCACAATCTGTGTCTTCCCCATGGCCACATGAACAGGGGAGCAAGAGTGGCCCAGTCAGTCACTCCTTTTCATTAACCATAACCTTTGAATTACATGCTTCTATTGTTTTTAAAATCTTACATACTGAATGGAGATTAAATAAAAACATGAACAGAATTTACCACATTACTCTTGTTTTCAATAATTATTGAAAAAACTTAGATTTCTAGAAATTTTACTACTTTCTAAATTAACATCTCTGTTGTCTCTAACAATCTTTAGAGGAAGAGGTTTGACTAGACAACACATAGTTCCTGACTTGTCTGCTATTGACCTTCCAACTTGTTGTATGATGTGTTCTGGGTATTCATTGTGGAGCTCCTTCCCTCACAGAACACTCCAGCTTTTTATTGTTGGAGTTGAAAGTTATATGACTCTAATTAGGCTAGAGGAACAATTGGGGTCCTTCCTTTTCATCTCCATAGAACAGCTAGAGGCAAAGCTCCCCAAACTCAGTGGGAGTGGGTCAGTTGCCTCTTTGTCCCCTTACATCTCATTTTGTTCTAGGCTTGGATTTGTTTGGGACAAGCTCTTTCTAGCACCAAAGTTGTCCATCCTCTTTTGACTGTCAGGATTGGAGCGAATTTCTACCCTTGATGTAGTTCTAGGAGCTTTGGTAAGCTGTTTTGTACCATACAACATTTCTGCCTCCAAAGGAGACCAGAAAAACCTTTCAATATTGAGAGCTAGTATGGTGTAGCAATATTATAGCTCTCTAGTTCCACTGGTTAAAAAGAGACTGTATAAGTCCAAAATTGTTGTATACATCCTGGACGTTTCCTTCACTAACACTGATAGAGTGTTTGTGTGAGGTTGGCTAGGCACTGCTGTGACACCGGACAGGCGATAAGCATAGCTCAGCTTGGATCACTGAAGTAAGTAGGGGAGTGAGCCTAGGCAACTTCCTGAGGCCCTGAGACGGAGGCCCTCGCAGGGCTGGGCCTCCACTTGAGATTATCAGCCTAGAATCTGAATGCTGCCTATGCAGTTCCTCAAAGACGCAGTCATAGGAGTCTTTCTTAAAACAGTGACCTGTTTGTAAAAGGAGACCCTCTACAGTCAGTTTTGACATTTTACAAGCTAAAATAATGCATCTCTCTCAATTATCCCTAGGGCAAGCATAAAAGAGAAATCAACACAGTCTTTAAAATATCCCAGGATCAAAATGCAGTTATTTTGCATTTTCTTCTCATTCCCTCTCCCAGCATATAAATACATAGGAAAAATGTAGAGAAAACTATTTAAAAGAAGTGCCATTATCAGACAGGAATTTTTACAGAGAAAGATTGAAGAAACTTTTTTTTCTCCAGATGAGATACTATTCATCTGATCAGTGAACATACATGCATGCTATTTTGAATTCATTAGAGAACCAATTGAACATAGAAACCCACTCACCTGCTTGGGCAAGTAAAATTTAAACGTGAGCATCATGGGGAGTTTCAGATTCTTGTAATTCTGAGAAAGCATAACACATTGTTATTAAAACACACCCTTTGGCAAGAAAGCTGAAGATAATGCCTACAGACGGGACAGCACTTACATCGATCCCTCTCAGGAGCACCTGTAAGTCCAGCAACAGCTGCTCCAGGTGCTGCTGTGTTTCCTTTGCAGGGCTTGAAGTGGGTGCGCTGTTGACAAGGAGGACAAGCGTCAGTGCAACACAGGATGCGAGCTGCATGCTGTACATGCTTGCAGGACTTCAGGTCACTGTGAGGAGTGATTAGCAAGGGTGATAGGCAGCTCTTCAGCATGGGAGGCAATTTATACTGTTAATGCTGGAAAAATAGTATGGGGGTGTCATAATGTTTTACATATTACACATATTTTCAGAGTCTACCTGTGTAGCAGAAAGCATTACCTTTGTTTTTCCTCTTCTGATGACTCTCTGGAATTTCTTTAAACCCCCATACACTGACTGAATGGATTTAGGTGAAATCCCTCTTGGTTGGGTTAGCCCACACTTAGGTGGCAGTTTTAATTCATATAATGAACGCCTTCTGTATGAAACAAATTTTCCTTTTTGGGGTGGAGATACAAAAGTAACTCATGAAAATGCTCTCTTTGTCAAAACTTGTCAAAACCATCCTGAACCTGTAAGCAGCTTGTTGTGGTGGACAAACGCAAAAGGAGATAGATGAAAAGAATAAATCTTTTAGATTTGTTGATTAGACAGGAAGAATATTGGTTTCCTGTTTCAAGATGGTTTCACCTTCTTATCTACACGACGAGCTAATTGCACACAAGGTGATAGATGGCTTCATACAGCTAGCTAGCCAGAGAAATAGTAAGATAAGGACCCCTAAAATGCTGGTTGAGCTTGAGGTAATATTTGTTGTTTTAAATTTAATTTAACATGTTTTGTGACAATTTAAGTGTCTTGATGTTTATTGTGCTTTTTAAAAAGAGTATGATCTCCAACAAATTCTCAGGAAGGATTGCATCTAAGGATGTTGGTGCTATTTTTGTATGTTTCAAGTTGCACTTTCATTTTTTAAAAATATTTTTGAGTTTGCATGCACATGTGTGCATTTATGCATGAGTGTGTATGTGTGTACACATGTAAATGAATGTGTGTATAAGCATATTTATGTACATGTGAGTGTGTATGTGTACATGTGTGCTTGTGTATAAGTGTGTGTGCACATGTATTTGTGTGTGTGTACTGTGAGTGAGTGTGTGCCGAAGTACACCTGTGGAGATCAGAGACCACCTAGTTACTTCTATCACCTTGTGTGACTCAGAAATCTAAACTCAAAAGTCATCCAGTCTGTGTGCCTACCTTTACCACTAGCCACTACATAGCCTCTACCACTGAGCCATCTTGCCAACCCTCTTCCTTCTTCATAAATGTGAGTTTATCCTAAAAGTAACTGGGCACTCTGAGAGCAATAGCTAGGAAACATTACCACATGTTCTCAGTGATACTGAATAGGATACACCAGATTCCTCGTTCTCAGTGTAGTACACAGTCTGAGTAATGGAATAGGGACACAGTTCCAATCAACTGGTAGAGATGGTATCTTTCTCAGAGAGCTTGCCTGTGATGTCTCCATTTTTAATAACTTGTACTGGTCTAGTCTTTATGCAGACATTTATCTACCATCTAAAACACCCTGGGGTACATCGAAAGGGATAAAATATGTGCAAGTACACAGATCAACTTAAGCCTCACCACATACCTATAACACCACACACCTATTCCATTTTGTATATTTGAAAACTGAGGATCTAGGGTGATGAGATGACTTAAACACATGCTATACAAACCTTGCCCCCAAAACCTGAACTTACATAAAGGTAGAAGTCATTTCTCATTGACTCCACAAAGCAGTCTTTGACTGCTACATACACACTGTGGGTACCCACGCACACACCATACATACACATAGGAAATAATAACATACAATTTATTTCTAAACAAGAAAATTGTAATTAGATAATTCATTGAGGTTGCTCAGCCCTTACTGCCAGTAAAGGGTAGGGTCAAGATTTGAAACTAGAATGTTCTGACTCCAGAATCTACTCTCTTACCATCTGTGTTCCTGTCAACCTGATCCTTGGATGTAGACAGGTAACATCCTAAGTAACAGTGGATGTTGGGTGATGTAAAGAGTTTTGAAAATTCAATCTTTAAACAGAATTTTGTTGCTGGAGGATAGTGGAGGCAGGAAGATTAAGCAATGTAAGGGATATTGACTTGTCTCTCACAAAGGACAGAGAGAACGGTTCTGGGATAGTTTTCCAATCATTCTAGAAAACAACACAAAACTCTGCATGTATCTTGCAGTAAGCATGACAACATCTGGCATCATGGTGGCATGGGTGGCCTGTCTGAAGGAAAGCAGGGTGGGGACAGGTCTTCTGGTCTTTGCCACTTTCTGTGCCTTCAGATTAATCATGCCATTGTGAGGGACATCTCAGCCTCAATGCTCATTCTCATTTCTCAGATTTTCAGCGTCTCATCCCAGCCCAAGCAACTCAGGTCTCCCATTCCAGAATGGAAGGAGTCAGGCCCACACATTTTCCTGTGTGGGGGCTTTTCCACACAACCGGGCCTTTGAGGTCCTTGTGGGCTCAATCTCTCTCTTTCTCCAGCTGTTTCCATTAGAGAATTTTACATGGCTATACAATGAGTTCCTGGGGCCATGGTTTACTCGTACATAGCATTACATAATTGGCACCATTACAAAAGTTGGCCTCCCAGTTTCTTGAAATGCCTGGGGAGAAAGCTGCTTTCCATTTTTGACATCCTGGACAGAGCAGCTGGGGTTTCTGGCTGGAGCGGTGATGTAATCAGTAGCTGCCTGACTACCCACCACATGTGTCATAAGCCACAGAGCTCAACTGCTCAGTGTTAGCTGTTCCAGCTGCTCCTAGACATGAAGGCAGGCCAGGCCCTAAAGCTGCTGCCCAAGGAACCCATCACCTTTTGCATATATTGTCCACTCATGCAAACTACTGATGACCTCTGCCTCCCATAAGAGTTTTTATTCCCTGATCTTTCGTGGGCTTAAAGCTTCAGTTTGGTTTGGTGTGAGGCCAGTGTTAATTCATCTGTTACTGGTTTCTTTAAAGTTTGTTTGGTTTTCAGTTCAACCCTGTCCTTGCCTTCTGAAAGTAGGGCATATCATTTGTTCATCTATGAAATCTGCATTTCCTCAGGGTGATGCTCTATTTATTATTCCAATTTATTACAAACACTCATAAACTTATAAATAACAGCTGACTCCAACTTGGTCTTTACCAGGCAACTTTTAATGTTTATGACCTTCAGCATGAAAACAGTTTTATTTTTTTGGTATTTTTAATTTTTAAAAATTTTCAAATTCGTCATCTCACTGAATCACATTTAATAGATAAGAAACCTGATGTTTGGGGAGGTCGAGTGACTCTACAATCCTGTTCTTAGTTGTGGTAGGGTTGTATGTAGATTTCTTCCTGACCCTCTCAGCCCATCTGTTTATCAAGCGAAAGACAGTGAAGCTAGAGCCCCTTTGAGACAGGCTAACATCAGCTCCCGCTGTTCCCTCTCACTCCAGCCTGCCAGAGTGGCTGGGGATTCAGGCAAAGCTCCATTCACAGTACCTCATCTGAGCAGCCCGAGGCATCTTCAGGACTTGGGTGGCTAGATTCGATTAGTAACTACAAAGCCTACTGGAGGCAGATGCAGTCTTGAGTGAAAGCACATTGCAGAGCTATGGCAAGGACCCAGTACCTCAGCCTTCCCTGGCTCAACAAATGGCCAAAAGCCTTCCTCTGGTCCAAGTACAAATGTTTACAAATGACACACCAGTGTGCACAATAACTAGAAACCACAACCGCCTCCTCTCTGATGCCTGCAACCTGAGGCCACTCCTACAGAGACCTCCCACTGAGGCCAGCTAACCTGCCCCCTTATGCTGTTTTGGGGTTTGCAAAGTAGGCACCCCCATCAGAACAACTACAACCCGCCCCACCCCAGCTTTTCTGTACCTGTTTGTGTGTGTGTGTGTGGGGGGGGGGGCTGTCCTTTCAGACCCTGAGGATTCCCAGTAGAGACCTGTGTGTTAGGTCACAGACTCTTTCTAGTGGCTGAGTATATTCATCTTCTGACAGCGATGATAGGTTTGCAAAACTCAGCAGATTTATAAAACACTTTCACATCTGCGCATCTCATTCTTTATCTTTTAATCTCATTTCACTACAAATGGTTAATGAGACGGTTTCCTATATCTAGCTGCTTTGTTTATGTGTTACGAAATAGAGAAAAAGCCATATGCGCTGTGTACGCCCTTAATCCCAGCATTTAGGAGGCAGAAGCAGGTGGATCTTTGTGAGTTGGAGGCCAGCCTGGTCTACAGTATGAGTACCAGGACAGCCAGAGCTCTCTTACATGAAGAAATTTTGTCTCAATACAGAAAACAAACAAACAAAAACACTAAAAGAGAGAAAGAAAAGAAATACACATAAATATATTATAATGCCCTTCTGTCAGAGTAAGTGAATTTTTCAAAATCTTGTGAAAATAAAACTATTACTAAAGTTTGTGCAGCTCACCTGCGCCTGATACTTCCTGTCAGGCTTGTTCTAGCTCCTTTAACAGTTTGTTCTCTTTATGTTTTACAGCGGTTTGTGTAGACGAATGGGAGGCTCCTTTGTACTGCCGTTCTAGATGACATGTTCTTACCGGAATCTAGACCATTTACTTAACGTTTCATTGTTGGGAATTGGTTCTAATGCTTTGTCTTATTTCAGCTCCCAAAAGCCATGCTTCCAGACCTGAGGGTCCCTGCCCCAGGCTGGCTTCCATTGGTAATAAAGAATTGCCATACAGCCAATGGCTGGGCAGGGAGATGGGGGCAGGGCTTTTAGATTGTGTGGGCAAAAGACAGAGGGAGAGGAGAGAGGGGGAGGAGAGAGTAGAGGGAAGAGGAGAGAGGAGAGGTGAGGGGAGAGAGAGAGGAGAGAGGAGGGAGGGGGAGAGAGAGAGAGAGAGAGAATGAGAGAATGAGAATCACCATGACTCAGAGGGAAAAGGATCAGATTTAAGAGCTTCAGGAGAGAAAACATCCAACAGTGTAGGTGGAAAGTGTGGCGGGGGGCAGTGCCCAGAAGGTAACAGGGCAGTAAAAATAAAATATAGATTTGGAAGCTGTTAAGCCAGGAGTACCAGAAGGAAGTATATGCTAGCCGAGGAGAGCTTTAGAGGTATCCAGGCATTGTGCTAGTCAAGGCATATCAAAATTAACTGGGGTGTGTGTATGTGTGTGTGTGTGTGTGTGTGTGTGTGTGTGTGTGTGTGTGTGTGTGTGTTTCATCTGTGAATCCATTGTGTGCATCCATTGTTGGGTGGGTGCAATGTGTAACCCACTGGGAGCCAAAGCAGATTAAGAAATTCACTGCTACATTTCATAACACATTTAGTCTAGATAAAATAATCCATATTATAGAAAAATTCAGAAATGCAGTCATTTTATATATGTGTGTGTGTGTGTGTGTGTGTGTATACATATCTTGTAATCTTCCCCACTAGAGCTAGTGATTGTTAACATATATCATTTTATAATTCTGAAGATCAGGAAAATTATCATCATCATCATTATTTCTATAAAAAAAATAGCTATGCTGGAGAAGTGGAGGAAGTCAGAATGCCTGCCAAGATCCATGGGGATGCAGGGCTGACGGACTGTGCAAATGAGAAATAGCAGTAACTCCTCCCATGAGGAGGAGGGGAGAGCTTATCACTCAGGGCCCTTGCTTGTGTATAGCTAGGGCTTCCAACTAATGCTACAAAGGCCACTTCATACTTCATGTATAGTAACCATACTTCCGGGCAGGCCCCACACATCAGAGTAGATGGCCAGCACAGACTTAACTCAATGGTAGTTTATGCACCTTCAGTCTCATATAGCTTTAAATGATCTTTTTGTCTTAGTAATCTCTTACTTACATATTTTGGATTCCAATTTTGTGTTTTTGTAGGAGGCATGTATGAGTTTCTATTTTTATTTTTTTTAACTTTTCTTTGTTTGTTGAGTATTTTATAAATAGAAAGAAAGGAGTTGGGTGATGCGTAGGGAAATAGAGATGATCTGGGAGGAGTTGGAAGAGCATGACCAGAATATATTGTATGAAAGCTGGTTTTTTTTCAATTAAAGAAATTATGCCTGTGTATAGTTGTAATGATTATTGGTATGTGCCTTATTCTTAATTCTCGCCTCTGTCCTTGACCCCTGTCACTGTAATCTCACACCATTGGACAAAGAGGTCCATGCTCCTCATGTTAGAGTTCTTATAGAATTCATGTCTTCTTGGGCCCCTTTTCTACAGATTTCCCCACATAGACCTTTCCCCATAGAATTAGAGCCTCTGTTTCCTACAGCTTTGACCATCAGGATTATCTTGTGTCAGTTCTTAAGAGGAAACCATGGATGTGTCAGTGTCTCATACACAGTGAGGGCAGCAAAACAGCCCAGATGAGCAGCATGGAGACTTAAGTTCCTTTGCCAAATGTGATCTGCAGCAGTTGAACAGAACACAGAGGACTCCGTGGTTTAACAGTGCCAGGTAAAGAGCACACAGTGTATGGGACCAAAATATCTCCGAGAACCACAGTCAGCTTTCCACACCAGACTCCAGGCCTTGATGAATCCTTTTCTGACAGATAGCAGCCATAAACTCCTGCCGTAGGTACCTGTTTGTTAGTGTGGCAACCTGAAGTCATCAGCTAGGCTTCAGGAAGTTGTGTTTCTGGTCTGAAAGAGCCCTGGAAATTCTAAACCTTTTTCTTTCCCAAACTCTGTCCTGTAAGGTTCTAGGCTGCTTGAATACCCCTCCTAAGAGACACAACCATTGCCCTTCAATTAATGGTACAACCACTTTTTTTAAACACAGAAATGATGGGATGGATTGTTTGGTTAATTCATTAGTAATTAAGAGCACCCAAACGGAGCACTGCGCATTTGTGTTATTGTTGTCTTGGTAACTATTGATAAAGTCTCAGGTGTTGGCAAGTCCCTGCAACAGTTCAATCTGCCTGATAAATTGTGATCAATACTGATCACATAAGAGTACTTTTCCTACAACAAATCATGGTCAGTTTGATGCTGTGGTATCAGCCTTCACATAAATATGAGGAAGTTTCTTCTGTATTAAAAGCATAAAATCACTGAAAATATTCATATCAGTAATACTTTATGTGACATTAACCTGGAAAGTTGGAGATTCTCTTCTCTGTCCCTGCCTACCACACTTTCTCCTTACACACTTTCCACACTGTAAGCCAGAAAATAATAGTGTGGTTCTTAAAAAGTCACGGAGCTAATTTAATTTTACAGCATTGCCTAAGACACTTACTATTTATAACACCCTTCCTTAATGACTGGGGAGGTAGCTCAGCAGGTGAGAGCATGGGCTACACAAGCATGAAGACAGTCCAAAGAAGCTACATAAAAAGTTGGGTACGACGGCTTGGGCCTGTAACTGCAGCAATGTGGAGGATGGGTCAGAGACGGGGGGGATCCCTAAGGCTTGATGGCCACTAGTCCACTGTAAGACCGATCAGTAAGACCCCATCATAAGGAAATAAGACGGACTGCAGTGCACATGTCCTTTTCTGGCCTTGGGATCCACACTCAGATCCCACACAAACACACATACACATTGTACACACACATTAAAAAAATTAAGTTACAGGGGCCGAGGAGATGGTTCAATAGTTCAGAGCACTAGTTTCTCTCCCAGAGGACCTAGATTTGATTCCCAGCACCCACACAATAGATCATAAGCATCTATAACTCTAGTTCCAGGGGATCTGATGCCCTTTTCTGACCTCCAAGAGCACAACACACATGGTACACAGATACACATACTGGCAAAACATTTATACACATTTTTTAAAAAGTTAAAAAATAAAGTTACAAAGTAATGGTTATATGAAACTTTAGAAGGAAACAGGCAAAAAGATATGAGTAAACCCTCCGTGTGGTAGAAGTGATTTGGAATGCATGTTAGAAGTTAGGAGTGCAGCAGGCATCTGACAGTTTTTGTCATTCTAACTTTCATCAGTGAATTTGTGACTGTGAATGTGAAGGTCATTTTCGGGAGCCAGAGTTGTCAGGAACACTCAGTTCAGTGCAGAGCCCAGACAAAGGCGGCGACAGCACAGTTGCTTCTCAACTCTCAGCCTCCCTTGAAAGAGCCTTGGAAATTCTGAGTCTCGTCTTGTTTAGTTTCTGTGCTTTGATGTTCTAATTTATTCCCCTATTTCTGTGGTATTGTGAACACAGAAGGAGGCAAAATAATAATTCTCAAGAATTCTATTATTTTTTTAGGAAAGGAACGATTATTCTTTGATTTAATTGACCTTAGCTGGGCAGAGTACCCTCTGCCTGTAATCCTAATTACTTGGGAGGCTGAGACAGCACGAGTGAGTTCAAAGCCAGTCTGAACAGCATGGCAACATCTTGACTCAAAACAAAACCCAGTCCTATGGGGTGAGTGGCAGTATAAATGTGCAAAAGCTTCTTGAGAATTTCAAGTATAGGTAAAGAGGAGAAAAAGGACATATTTTCTGTGTCTAACACACAGAGGACAAAACTTTTTTTGCTAGTTTATACTGGGAGGAGGCTCTATAATCTAACATAACTTTGTTTCATTCCTAAAGTCATCGTTCATGGCTGCTGAATTGGCTGTGGTAGCTAAATTTTCCTTTTTAATTTTTTATTGGTTATTTTATTTATTTACATTTCAAATGTTATCCCCTTTCCCGGTTTCCCCTCCACTAACTCACAATCTCCCCCTCTAGCCCCTGCTTCTATGAGGGTGCTCTCTCACCCACCCACTCACTCCCACCTCACCACCGTGGCATTCCCCTATACTGGGGCATTGAGACTTCATAGGACCAAGGACCTCTCCTCCCATTGATGCCCAACAAGGCCATCCTCTGCTACATATGCAGCTGAAGCCATTGGTCCCTCCATGTGTATTTTTTGGTTGGTGGTATAGTCCCTGGGATCTCTGGGGGTGAGGGGTCTGGTTGGTTGATATTGTTGTTGTTCTTATGAGTTGCAAAACCCTTCAGCTCCTTCAATCCTTCCCCTAACTCCTCTACTGGGGTACCTGTGCTCTGTCCGATAGTTGGCTACAAGCATCTGCCTCTGTATTTGTCAGGCTCTAGCAGAGCCTCTCAGGAGCTATATCAGGCTTATGTCAGCAAATGCTTCTTGGCAATGATAGCTAAATTTTGATTACTGGAAATATTTTTTTATGGGCTGAAAACACTGCAAGTTCTGTTAACATAATTATGTACTAATAATTGATAATTAATATAATAAACATTTGGAATAGTTTATAATGAACTACTTTCTATCCTAGAGTAATTTGTGGGGAAATGAAATATCAAGAGCCTATTTTAAAGGTTTATTTTATTTTAAATTATGTGTAGATGTTAGGGGTACAGGCATGAGTGCAGGTGTCCATGGGGTAGAGGCCTTAGATGTTGGATCCCTCTGGAACTGAAGGTACAGATGGTTAGGAGCCTCCTGGTGTAAGAGATGGGAAGTGAATTTAGGTCCTCTGTAAGAACAGGGTCTCAAGCTGGAGAGATGGCTCAGAGGTTAGGGCGGCTGACTGCTCTTCCAGAGGTCCTGAGTTCAATTCCCAGCAAGCACATGGTGGCTCACAACCATCTGTAATGAGATCTGATGACCTCTTCTTGTGTGTCTGAAGACAGCCCGTTTCTATTTATTTGTGTACTCATATAAATAAAAGAACAGGGCCTCACTCTCAACAACTAAACCATTTCTCCATCCACAACAACCTATTATGGAGTAGCCGTTTAGGGGAGAGTTAGATTGACATAAACTAATGCTGTTTCTTAGGGAATATACATCCAAGTGTCACACCCCATTGGGAGAACACACACGGGTTGCTGTGGCTAGGACCCCAGGGACTGGAAAAAGAAAGAACAGCCCTCCAAAATCCACTCACACCAAACTCAAAGTCCTTTGCTCCTGGGGCAACCAGAGGAAATTCCTAAAAACCCCATTTTGTTTAGATGCTGTGGAATTGTAAAACTCAACTTCTCATTTCTGTTATTGAGATGCCAGTTTCCCATAACAGCAATTAATTTTCTTCCTAGTTGGAAACAATCCTGATTTTTAACAGAACATAGTTGCAGCTCCTCATTAAATACCATTCTCCAGTGCTCTTTGCAGTGAGTTTTGGACAGACAGAGGTAAAGACTGGGGCTCTAATGATTCTTCTGAACATGAGGACAGGGTGCCTACCACTCTCTAGGGACAACACAGACAACGATATGGGGCCTCCAAAAAACTATGATTCTCTGACTCCTAATTCTTTCATATGCATGAGAAACACATTATTTAAGCCACTTTTATTTTGGGTTCCTCATTAAACTGGTCTGATTTCTGTCACAATAGCTGCATACCTGAGACAGTTTATTTATAAAGAAAAAAGGTTTTTTTTCTGGATTCGTGGTTCTGGAAGTTACTAACCAAAATTAAGTGACCCCGTTTTGAGGGACTTATAATGAGGGCAGCACATCTTGGTGAGAGTACATGGTAGAGCAACCATTTACCTTAAAGGCTTGGCTGTAGAGGGAGAAGAAAGAAATGCAGACCTTGTGGTAAGCTTTGATGTAGCAGGAAATAATTTAAAAAAAGAGAATTTCCATCCCACACTTCACTGTGCACTGGCAGGCCACATGGCACCAGCAGGGTGTTCTCATCTCGGTAGACTCTCTGACCCTTTGCTCTCGAAAATGTCTCCCTCGAAATGTTTCTACCCAACTCAGTAAGTTCCCACGTCAGGAGGCCACAACAGCCCCAGGCATCCAAATTCCGAGTGCCCCATGCCTTTCTCTTGAACTCAATTGAGTCGCCTTGTGAAGAAAAACACCACACAAACTTAGTTCAGAATCCACAGGTAACTCAATCGCTGGACGCAGCCACTAACATCCTACTTAGTAAGCCATACTAAGTCAATCTTCCTGTGGCGGATCCTGGCAGATCCACCATCTAAGTGGGGCCTCTAATTCAGTACCTCCTCTATCCCATGTGCTCTCTCTGTCCCCACAGCCTCAAGTCCTTCTCTCCTTCTCTTCCTCCTCTGACCTGGAAGTCCTGCTACTCCTCACCCCTGAGATCTGTATTCATTAGGGAAAGGTCCTTGCCATAGTTTGGGAATGTAACTCCAGGTAACTCAAGGACCTCTCACAAGATTTTAGCTCTCAGGGGTCCACTTCTTCCCAATGCTTCCCTGGACTGAGCCTTCTGTGAGTGTTTCTTATACACAGGCTAATCATAGCTTTATAAATGGTGGCATGCTGTAAGTACATCGGATCATGCTATTTTTAGGATTCTGCATTTATTTTGGTGAATTCAAAATGCTTAAGGAATATTGTTAAATGTCATCATTGGCTATGGGGCATAAAAATGAATAGTTCTCTCTGGCCTAAGAATGTTATATTTTAGTAAAAGATAGACACATAGGGTTACTCCCATACAAGACGATGACTGTAATGGGTTGAGAAAGTACTTAATTCCTGAGTGTAAAATATTCTAGCATCTACCTGCATAACATAGACACAGCTAGACAAGGTAAAAGTGACAGTTCAAAAATAAATCCTTATATTTGTGGTTGAGTTTTGACAAGAACATCAAGATAATTTTGTGAGAGTATGGTCTTTATAGCATGTGGCACTGGGGGAACAGATAAGTACATGTGAAAGAATGAGGTTAGATTTTTATTTCATACTTCAGATCAAAGAGGCTCATGAACATAAATGTAAGAGAGAAAATGATAGTGAATGAAAAGTCTGCCCTTTGACTTAGCATATCTAAATGCTCGAAAAGTTTATTGTAAGAAAAATAAAGGCATTTGCACATACTATATAAAGGTGGCCGTGGTTGGTGAAAGTCACTGTAAGATACATGTATGATACTCACACCACTAGACTTAATATTAGATAACAATTACATCAAATTCTACACACGAAGATATGCCAAATGCCTAACTCCTATGCATAGGAGTAGCAAGACATTGGGAAAAACAAAATCTAGGTCTTGTAGTTTCAGAAATCAGCTGTATGTGTTTAGCTTTATAATGTGTATTTTATATTTCAATTAAACAGATTTTTTTATCTTTTTTTTTTTGGAGCTGGGGACTGAACCCAGGGCCTTGCATAAACAGATATTTTTAATTTGAGCTATTTAACCTAGAACCCTCTACTACACCTTCTTTTGAAAATCTGAAGATATAACCACACTGGCCATCATATGGTGATGCTGGGAACTGTAGTCCCCCTTAAATGCCCTCATGCAGTGGCTACCTAAGAACTTACAGGAGCCCACTTCACTCATTGTATTATGAATCTGACTTTGTAGGTGCAGTGGTTTGGGCACAGCCCGTGGGTGTTCCTGTGCTGGAACCTTGGCTCTAGTGGGGAGTGTTGAGCTAGTGAGGCCTCTATGAAGTGGGGTGGGGCCTTCTGAGAAGTAGACAGATCACTAGGAGTCCCTCCATCCTTGGGAGTTCTCCTGAATTCTGATGAGGACAAGTTGTTAAGGAAAAGAAAAACCTGATGTCCAAATTCCTGTCTGGCATCTCTTATGCATACCATACCCTCTGCCAACACTGTCTGCCATGAAGTTTTTGCCAAAGGCCACACAGTACTGATCTTGGATTTAGCTTCTGTCCATGTTAACTTTAGCTGCCAACTTTACACGACCCAGAATTACCTGAGAAGGAAGTTTCAATTAAGACATTGCCCAGATCAAAATGGCCTGGGAGCATATCTGTAGGCGATTGTTGTGATTACTAACTGATGTGAGAGGGGCTGTTTCCTTATTGGCAGTAGTATTCTCTGGGCAGATGACTCTTAACTGTGTAAGAAAGCAGTTTAGCATGCACCTGTAGGCAAGCCAGCAAACAGAGTTCCCCCTAGAACTCCAGGTTACTGCTTGGTTCCTGCTGTGACTGCTCACTCAGTGATGGACCATAGTGTTGAGTGTAAGTTGAAATAAGCCTGTTCCTTCCAGAGTTACTTTGGGTAAGAGTGTTTGATTACTGCAACAGAAAGGAAACTAGTGGAGCTCCCAAACTGTGACCTGTTCTGTATTGCCTAGCCTCAGGAGTCTTGTAACACAAAACAGGAAGATAGCATTTGAGCTGGACCTGAGATCTAAACTGCTCATGATCTAGTCAGCTGCTTTATGTTTTCACAGCTGATTTATCATCTGTCAAAAGAATAGCATTCCAACCTTTCCTTGTAACACTGCTATGACAGTTTATTTAAGTGACACAAAAGTACTTTATATCTAAAAAATCTATGTAAATCACTTTTGATCTCTGAAATCTACAATATCAGCCAAATAATTTGACTAGCGTCCATCCTCCTCAGCTTTATGGGTATAATAATAAATACAAATCATACGAGCACATATACTGGTATACTTCCATGTATACAACTTGTTTCATATATATATATATGTATACATATATATATATTAAAATTGCCATCAAAAGAAAGTTAATTAACATCAATCTCTTCACATAACTATATCTTCTTTATTTCACTCAGAAGTATGGCCTCCATGCTTGTGATCTAGTGACAAGTGATGTCAGGTTGTCTCTGTATCTCAGCTGCTGCCGTGAGTGGTGTCCTGTACTTGAGTGCTGCCATCTTTTTGATCCTTTGCTCTTCTTTCTTTGGATAATATACACAAAAGACATTACATAGTCCTAGATTTAGTTTATAGAGGAAAGTCTATAGTTTGCTTTGAAATATCTACCAGTGGTTTACACAGGTGTCAACACATGAATACCATCTAACAATAGTTAATTATTTTATGTATTTACTTATTTTCTTTCATTCACTCATTCATTCATTCATTCACTCTAGGCAGGGTCTCTTTATGTAAGTAGCCCTAGCTGTCCTGGAACTCATTTTGTAAGATCAGGTTAGCCTTGAACTCAGAGATCCACCTGCCTGTACCTCCTGAGTGCTGGCATCTTTGTCTGTTTATAATTGCCATTCTATCAGGTGTGGGGAGATAACATCACTGAAATTTGATCTGCATTTCTCTGATGCTATAAGTACCTTTCCACTCGCCCACTGGCTATTTGTACACCTTCATGGCTGCTTTCTTCTTTTTAAAATAGTAGTTTTCTCTTAAACTTCCTGCACATTACTGCTTTTCTCCCTTGAGTTGGTTGTTGAACCTCTTGGGGTTTTGTTGTTGTTGTTGTTTGCTCGTTTGCGGCTTCAGTGGTTGCTTGAGTGTGTCGCTCCATTTCCATTTGCTTGAGAATGTCCCCACTTTCCTTCTTTTATCACTAACTCTGCTCTGCGTGACAAGAAAAGATACTTGAAGTGGCTTGTTGACTTTTGAAATAACTTGCTGATTTTTTTTTTTTGTGGCTTAGCATTTGATTGTTGCAAAGAAAGCTTTGTGCACTTTAGGAAGTCAGTTTGTGTTGCTGTCTATAAAAGAAGAGATGTATTTGCTTGTGACTCTGGTATCTGGAAGATCCAGAACATGTGCCTGTGTTCTTTTGTGGCTCAGTCAGCTCCATTACAACACAGCAAGGAAGTGGAAAGGGAAGTAGCCGTGTACAGGTGAGGAGTATGTGTGAGCAACAGGACAGGACAACAGCAGGAGTATGTGTGAGTACACACGCCTGTGTACCACAGGAACTAGTCCTATGTAGTTGTCATTTCGGAGGCTAACTGCTAAATAAGCTCACCTCTTTTAGCTTTTGTTCAACTCAGCTATGCAGGCCCAAACTCCTCTCCAAGCTGACTAACTCAATCTAGCTTTTAGCTTCTGACTGAGTTTTGTGCTTGGTCTCATGTTAACTCTGCTAGATTTGTTCTGATCTTCTGGCTTCTTCTCATTCTCTGGCTTGTTCTGTCTTCATGTGTGGCTAGCTTGTTCTGTCTTTAACTATCTCTGTAAAACTCTACCAAATAAAACTGCCTCTTAAGTTACCTTTCCTTCTAGTCTTCTTGTGAGAGTTGGGTGTATCCTACAGAGCAGGTTCCAGAACAGATAGAGCTATACAAAAACCCTGCCTTGAAAAGAAAGAGAGATAGAGACAGAGAAAGACAGAAACAGAGAGAGACAGAGAGACAGACAAGGGTTTGGGGGCAAGAGAAAAAAAGAAAACATTTGAGTCTTCTGGTTTTGATGAACCTGAATATTCATTTCACCTCCTTAAATTAGGAAGATATTTTGTTTAATTCAAGACCTGGCACATATTGGGCAAGCATTCTAGCATAGAGTTAAGGCAAATGTAAGATGTTTTGGGCTATTATTTCATTAAATAAACTGCCTGGTATTCCTGTTGCTCTTTGTGAGAACAGAGTTCCCACAAGCTCCACAGGGGTTTCTTCTCCTTTTTACCTCTTGTCACACACACACACACACACACACACACACACACACACACACACACAGAGAGGCAGACAGACACACAGACACACACTTACACACACACTCACAGAACACACACACACTCACACACAGACACAGACACACAACACATACACAGACACAACACACACAGAGACACACACAGACACAGAGACACACACAGACACACACACACTTACACACAGACACAGACACACTCACACACAGACACAGACACACTCACACACAGACACACACACACAGACACAGACATACAACACACACTCACACACAGACACAACACACACACACAGAGACACACACAGACACACACACTCACACACAGACACACTCACACACAGACACACACACTCACACACACAGAGACACACACAGACACACACACTCACACACAGACACACTCACACACAGACACACACACTCACACACACAGAGACACACACATACACACACAGAGAGAGACACACACACACAGACACAGACACACAGACACACACACTTACATACAGACACACACACAGACACAGACACACAACACACACTCACACACACATAGAGACACAACACACACACACAGAGACACAACACACACACTCACACACACAGAGACACACAGACACACACACTCACAGACACAGACACACTCACACACAGACACACACACACTCACACACAGACACACACAGACACACACACATACTCACACACACACACACACACACACACACACACACACTCACACCTGTGCAGTTCTGAATTCACTGGACCTTTCTTTGGTCTGATGAAGGCTGAGGTCAAAGTTCTATGTTGATTTCTTTTTTAGGTTAATCATAATTTTTAATACCAGTTTCTGCTGGGTTCTTTTTGTGGCTCCTGTCTGTGCTGAAGTTGTTTTTCTTCCATTGTGATCCTGACTTGGTTAGTTCTGTCCTATCTTGTGACTTATGAGATTCTTTTGGACTTGGATTTTTCACCAGGCAGTTCATAGTTCCTTATTTCTTAGGGCTGGGTACTGAAGTTCATTTTGTACCTTTGTGGTGTCATGTTTCTCTGAGTCTTTGTGATCATTATAACCTTACTTTGATGCCTGTACATTTGAAGATGTTCTGACTTTTTTGGTCTCTACAGCATGCTCAGTTGGTAATTCCTTCCTCCCTGGTGGGTCCGTCCCAGTTCCCTTCGCCATTCCCTCCTCATTTTCCATCTTCTCAGTGTTCCAGCCTCCCAGTACCTGGCGCCAAGTCTCCCCTGTGAACCACCTCCCTGTGCCCTGTATTTCCTTCAGCCTGACTATGTTCTCAGTGCCTATAGCTCAGCTAAACCTGAATTCTCTTGAATCATCTGCTTCTTTATTATTGTGAGAAATTTTTCCTGAGAGAAGTCACTCAAGAAAAGAGGCATTTATTTTGGTCTTGGTTTGAGGGTTTAGCACATCATGGCAGGGAATTCACAATAGCAAAAGCTTTGAGGCAGCTGGTCATGTTGCAGCTGCAGACAATAAACAGAGAGCAACATCTGTAGTATTAATTTTTTAATAAATCTTGGTACAGGGTTCCTTCCTGCCTTAGACCATTTATGTTCCCTGAAGAAAGATATATATATATATATATATATATATATATATGTGTGTGTGTGTGTGTGTGTGTGTGTGTGTGTATACATATATATACATATATATACATATATACATACATATACATATATATATATACATGATAGATATAATAGAATAGATAGATAACTGATGTTTGTAGCTGCTTGTATTCTAAGGCTAATTTGGATCCCCCAAAACTATTTACATGAGAAGGTTTGCACATGGCTTTGGGAACCTGTCCCAAATTAATTCTAATTGGTAAATAAAGATGCCAGCAGCCAATAGCTGGGACGAAGAGAGAGAGAGGTGGGGTTTAGGGATAACACACACACACACTCTATATTTTAATATGTCTTAAGCAGCATAATAGTTGTCAACTGACTAACCTCCATGTTGTTAGACTGTTTTCTATCCATAACCTCATTATTACTTATTAATTTCTATGTTTCATCTGGGCTGTTCTTGACCCAATTGAGCAATCCTTTGGGCCACATTCTTTTGGCCCCTTTGTATGGTGGTTCTGCTTTTCCTTCCTGAGAGTTCTTCTTCTTCTTCCATGGCCACTCCTGTCTCTCCTCTCCTCCACACCCTCCTAAGGCTTGGTGGATTCCCCTCTTCTCTCCCCTTCCTCTCAGTGGCAAGCCCAGGAAACTTAAACCCTGCCTCTATGTCTTCTCCCCACCTATTGGCTGCTGGCATCTTTATTTACCAATCAGAATAAACTGGAGGCAGGTTCCCACAAGCCACGTGCAAAACCGTCTTGTGCAAACAGTTTTGGGGTACCAAATTAGCATCAGAATAGAAGCAGCTACAAATCTCAGCTAATGAGTGCTTTTTTCATTCTAGGACTCCAGCCCATGAAACAGTGCCACCCTCAGGGGTTCTGTCAACCTAGTTAAGCCAATCTAGACAGTTATGCCCAGAGGATAACTTAATCTAGACAATCTCTCACAGACATGCCCAGAGGCCTGTTTCCTATATGATCCTAGATCCAATTAAGTTGACAATATTAACTTTCATATATCAATTTTATATAAATGGTTTCACTTAGGGGTATAACTAAATTTTAATCTTTCCAAAATCAGTTTTTGATTCTTTTATTATCATATCATACATGTAAATTAGTTAATTTACTTCTGTCCCCATCTAGGTGCCAAATGAATAAGACTCAGACTATGATTGATTGATTTAGCTTTTATGCACTTACTGGGCAATTACCCCTAATCTATTTTTCTGGACTAGACTACCTATCTCTCAGCTGTGCTCCCCAAGTTACTTTCTGTTTGAATCTTACTTGGGTATCTGTGTGCTCTATCAGTCTATCCTCAGAGTACACTTCCCTCGGCCATGTTCTCATGGTCCATCCTGTCTGATGGAGACCTCCTGTTCTCTCTGCTTCCTCCTCCTTCACTTTCCTTTTCTCTTTCTTTTCCTCGTGGTCCCTGGATGTGACCTCCCAGCCCAGTAACTAAAACTCTGTTTCTTCTATTCTCCACAGTAATTGGCTGTAGCTACCTTTATTTAAACAATAGCTTTCAATTGAAGAGTAAGGTTTACATAGCATTATTTACTGTACATGAGGATCTGCTCAATGGAGGCAACTTAATCTCAGAGGCCAGTATTTAACATTTGAATGCATAGCAGCGCAGTGCAACCCACAACATTGCCCTCATTTAAATCTAATTAGAAGGCTATTTCTCTTACAGTAATAACTGTCATACAGCAAGAACTACTATGAAAGCTGTTAGAAAAGATTTACATTACAATGTCATTCCAACTGTATTTTGCAACTTTGGATAAAGTATTCTATTATCTGTCCTATCTTGGTGAGTTCTGGGTTTTGTACCTAAATTATTTTCTATCATAACTTGTATTACTAACCTAAAACATTTTCTTAGACCTAAAAATACCTTTTTAAATACTAAACAACTATTTTTTCCCCATCTTTATTAACTTGGGTATTTCTAATTTACATTTCAATTGTTATTACCTTTCCCGGTTTCCAGGCCAACATCCCCCTAACCCCTTCCTCTCCCCTTCTATATGGGTGTTCCCCTCCCCATCCTCCCCTATTACCACCCTCCCCTCAACAATCCCATTCACTGGGGATTCAGTCTTGGCAGGACCAAGGGCTTCCCCTTACACTGGTGATCTTACTAGGCTATTCATTGCTACCTATGAGGTTGGAGCCCAGGGTCAGTCCATGTATAGTCTTTGGTTAGTGGCTTAGTCCCTGGAAGCTCTGGTTGGTTGGCATTGTTGTTCATATGGAGTCTCAAGCCCCTTCAAGCTCTTCCAGTCCTTTCTCTGATTCCTAAAACAGGGGTCCCATTCTCAGTTCAGTTGTTTGCTGCTGGCATTTGCCTATGTATTTGCCATATTCTGGCTGTGTCTCTTAGGAGAGGTCTACATCCGGTTCCTGTCAGCCTGCACTTCTTTGCTTCATCCATCTTATCTAGTTTGGTGGCTGTATATGTATGGGCCACATGTGGGGCAGGTTCTAAATGGTGTTCCTTCAGCCTCTGTTCTAAACTTTGCCTCCGTATTCCCTCCCAAGGGTTTTCTTGTTCTCCTTTTAAAAAAGGAGTGAAGCATTTTGGTCATCCTTCTTGAGTTTCATATGTTCTGTGCATCTAGGGTAATTCGAGCATTTGGGATAATATCCACTTATCAATTAGTGTATACCATGTGTGTTTTTTTGTGATTGGGTTACCTCACTCAGGATGATATTTTCCAGTTCCATCCATTTGCCTATGAATTTCATAAAATCATTGTTTTTGATAGCTGAGTAATATTCCATTGTGTAGATGTACCACATTTTCTGTATCCATTCCTCTGTTGAAGGGCATCTGGGTTCTTTCCAGCTTCTGGCTATTATAAATAAGGCTGCTATGAACATAGTGGAGCACGTGTCTCTTTTATATGTTGAGGCATCTTTTGGGTATATGCCCAAGAGAGGTATAGCTGGATCCTCAGGCAGTTCAATGTCCAATTTTCTGAGGAACCTCCAGACTGATTTCCAGAATGGTTTTACCAGTCTGCAATCCCACCAACAATGGAGGAGTGTTCCTCTTTCTCCACATCCTCACCAGCATCTGCTGTCACCTGAGTTTTTGATCTTAGCCGTTCTCACTGGTGTGAGGTGGAATCTCAGGGTTGTTTTGATTTACATTTTCCTTAACTTAAGCTTAATTGTGACACTAAAACTATCTAGTTGTCAACCCATCAGAGACCTGAGAAGGAATAAATATTACCTGAGTATACAGGAAGTGCAGCAAGCAGCTTTCAAATCTGTAGAAATGACAGAGACTGTTGGCCGCCTGAACAGTCACACAGAATTTTTTAAAAACTTAGAGCACCTCTTTTTAGTCTTCTGTCCTAAAATATTGGACAGACCCTTCTGTGGAGCAGGAATTACAAAGGACTAGCCTACCTTGCTCTTGCAATGGTTAGCAGTGAACTTCCCTGTGTTCATATTTGAGCATTTTGGACAGCATTTTGTCTGCAGTCGATGCAAGGGCTGTTGTTTCCAGTGGCAGCTTGGCATCTTTGAAGCACACTCCAAATGGAGGTTCTTTGGTGCTCATATCTTCTTTCAAGTTGAAAAGGAGCTGCCAGGAGCTGACATGTCTCATTGTCAAAAATGCCTTAAGTTTATAAAAAATATATTTAAATGTCATATTCTGTAGGTCTCTGAGGTTTTTGAAGAGCACCTATCTATCAACAGCATGTATGAATAGCCAAACTTTGTTCTTAGCTATTTACTATGTGATAACCTTGGAAACATTTTGTGATAAATTAGTTTGGTATTTAACCTAAACATGTGTTTAATTGGCTAACTATTCATTTCCATTACATAATTATTTGAACAGTTGGTAATAGCAGCTTTTAAATGGGACTAGAACTTTACATTAAGAACCATCTAGGCACAGTACCTTAAGTAAGAGTTGAAAGCATGTATACATGTATGCTGTAACAAAAATAACCTTAATTTTGCATCAATATATAAAGATCTATACCTATGTAGCAAAAATATAATCTTAATATGTATTAATATATGAAGAGCTATACAAATGTAACAAAATATAACCTTAATATGTATCAGTATATAAAGATCTATATCAATGTAACATTATTGGCTATAAAATGTTCTTTGGTTTAAGAGTAGATTCAATAATCTACACCTTTTCCTACTATTCCTATAATGTCCCTATATTCCACATTTTCTTTATATACATAAATATATAAATATATTTAATTCTATTTAAATTTTTTTTGTTACACTCCAGACTTAATTCCCCTCCTGATCCACCCTCCAACTATTCACATCCCGCACCTCCTCCCCACCTCCCACCCCCCACCCCAACCCGGTCTCCTTGAGGATGTCCCCACCCCCCACTCCCCATCCTACCAGACCTCTAAACTCCCTGGGACCTCCAGTCTCTTGAGGGTTAGGTGAATCTTCTCTGACTGAACCTAGACCTGGGAGTCCTCTGCTGTGTATGTGTTGGAGGCCTCGTCTCAGCTGGTGTCTGCTGCCTGGTTGATGACCCAGTGTCTGAGAGATCTCAGGGGTCCAGGTTAATTGAGACTGCTGGTCCTCCTACAGGGTTGCCCTCCTCCTCGGCTTCTTTCTGTTTTGTCCTAATTCAGCCACAGGGATCAGCAGCTTCTGTTCTTTGGTTGGATGCACATATCTGCAGCTGCTTGTTGGGTCTTTCGGAGGACAGTCATGATAGGTCGTTTTTGTGGATTCCCCATAGCTTCAGTAATAGTGTCAGGCCTTGGGGCCTCCCCTTGACCTGGATCACACTTTGGGTCTGTTGTTGAACCTTCTTTTCCTTAGCTTTTTCTCCATTTTCATCCCTGTAGTTCTTTCAGACAGGAACAATTATGGGTCAGAGTTTTGTCTGTGGGGTGGCAACCCCATCCCTCACTTGATGCCCTGTCTTTCTGCTGCAGGTGAATTCATCAAGTTCCCTCTCCCCACTGTAGGGCATTTTACAGGGTCCCTCCCTTTGAGTCCTAAGAGTCTTTCACTGCCCAGGTCTCTGGGTACTTTCTGGAGGGTCCTCCCAACTTCCTTCCTCTGAGGTTGCCTGTTTCCATTCTTTCTGCTGGCCCTCAGGACTTCAGTCCTTTTCCCCCATGCAATAACAACTCAGCGGTTAAAAGCACTGACTGCTCTTTCAGAGTTCAATTCCCAGAGACCACATGGTGGGATTCGATGCTCTCTTTGGTGTGTCTGAAGACAGTGAGAGTGTATTCATATACACATTTTTCTTTTCAACTCCTCTCCCCCTACATAAGAAGGAAAGAAGGATAGATAAAAGAAAAGAAGAGAAACCCCTGAGTCTAACCTCTTATACCTTGTTTTTGCCTGATCAAGACCATTTAATAACTTGTAACCAACCCCTTTATCCTAGCAGGCATCCATCACTGAATAGAAGGACTGAGGTTCTGTCTGGATATGTCAGTAACTCTCCTAACTAGTGACTCCCCTTCCAGCTCTTGCTCTATTTCAGTAAAACTCTTCCACATAGACCACAGAGTACTTCCTAGAACCTATGTCAAAGCATGTGATTCTGCCTCAGATCCTTGAGTGGCTTCTTAACAGTGAAGACCAGTGCCATTTCTTACCAACAGGGATGTCCCCAAGGGGCACAGTAACCTCATCCCTCAGTTTACTCTCTCAGTTCCTGTGGTTCTTTCCTCTAATGACTTCCTCTCAGTGAGACCTTTTATGATGTTAATAACATTGGTTTTTCCTGATAAATACTAATCTCTCCTCTTTGCCTTTCCTTTCTTGTATAGTTCATTATTGCCCTCTAATACACAGCCTGATTGCCTGATTGCCTGATTGCCTTGTTTCTCATTGTTTGTCTGTATTCTTTCACTATAATCTGAATTCTGAAGGCAGAAGCTTTGTTTCAAACTCCACAACCTGTCACAGTTTCTGACACAAGGTTGTCAAGCCATGAATTATTGAGTATATCATCCTAAAGAAGTGAGATTTTTTTTTCCCTGAGTGCTACTGTGTTCTATAGAACAGTGGTTCTCAACCTGTGGGTCACGACCCCTTTGGACAGGAATCAAATGACCTTTTCACTGGAGTCACCAAAGATCTTCAGAAAGCACACATGTTTACATTATGATTCATGACAGTAGCAAAATCATGATTATGAAGAACAACAAAAGTAATTTTATATTGGGGCCACCATACATGAAGAACTGTATTAAAAGGTAGCAGGTTTAGGAAGGTTGAGAACCAGTGTTACAGAGTTTCTTACAGGAGATTTACATAGAGAGTCCATAGTAAGTGAGTTCCCACTAAAGTTCCGAGAAAAACTGCTTGAAACTGAACTTTGTTTAGGAAGGCAACATGTTCTTTCTTGATTAAACTTACTTAGTACGTGTCACTTGCAGCATGAGAGTCAACCTTAGATTTGTCTGCAAAGTGACAATTGCTATTGCCCAGATTTCATCAGTCATGATCTGCATCAAAATCAACTCAGAGGAGACATGTAAGAAGTATCGTAGGTGACACATATACACTTATATATATACATATACACATATACACTTATATATACATATACACTTATATATACACATATACACATATACACTTATATATACACATATACACATATACACATATACACTTATATATACACATATACACTTATATATATATATACATATACACATATACACTTATACACTTTGACAAGACAAAGTGATGCACTGTTAAAGGGCGAGACTTGAACAATAGACAGAGACCACTGCACCAATCCACACATTTAGCCAGGCAATCAAACCACCTTTACAATCTGTAAGACAGACAACTTTCCTAGGGGAAGTTGCCCAATGATTGAGAGGCCTGTTTGAATTAACTCTTATGGAGACTTTACCAGAAAAACTCCAGCTAGACAGTATTTGGTTGGAGCCCACTGGTTGCCCCTGCACCAGCTGAGAAACCCTGTCTGTCCTCCTTTCCCAAACCCTACCCAGACCAAAAAACTCCAACATTCTGATATGACCAGCCTACCCAAGTGCCCCCAGGTGCCCAGCTTGTGACCTTATTTGACCACAGTCCCAACTCCTGGATAATGTATCATCACCCCTGCCTAATGTCTATAAAACCTCTGAGCCTGGGCATGAGACTTCTCCAGCCCTGTTCTTTGGTACTAGTGTACCCACCTGGGGGTTGCCCCCAATAAACCTGCTTTTATACTTTTTGATTTGGCTTATTGCATTGGTGGAGAAACTTATTAGACAGTGAATCTCAAGGGTTTAGCTTGTCATATCTCAGCCTAAGGTCAGAGATGCACCCAGACCCACTCTTTCAGCCAGGAGTTAGAGCATGTAGCTTCATGTCTGACTCTTTAAGCTGCTGCCATGGAGGGAGAGGTACTCTCTCAATTGCTTTCAAGCCTGCCAGTGTCTACTTGGCTATCCAACAGTCTGAAAGCAATCAGAACAATGCTGTTATGAAAGGCGGACTTAGTTCAAATGTTGACAGTCTTCCTGGATGGGGCGGGTGGGGGACAGATTACAGGAGAAATGTGTGTGCTAACAGCAATATGCAGACACAAAACTGACTTTTTGTGAAATTCCTACTTATGGAGGAAATAGTTCATCTTTTCTTTGTAAGGTCAAAAGTACCTCCTGGTGGAGACAGCATTCCTAATCTGTACCTGAAGGAAAGTGAAATTAGAGCCTTATTTTTTCACTGTATACAAAAGTCAATTAAAATTGGACCAAAATCTTTAAACCTCTGGAAGACATAGAGGACGCCCTTCAAGATACTGGGGGACTTGAGAACAGTTTAAGTGGGGCAGCAACAGCACAGGAACTCACCCAACAAAACATTTCTGTACAGCAAAGCAGCTATCTTGCCGTGCAAACAGTTCACAGAATGGGAGAAAATCTACCAGCCACACTGCAGACAAAGGGCTAATATTCAGAATTTTAAAGTAATGGCAGAAATTAAATACCAAGGAAGTAAAACTTCCAATAAACAAATGGGCAAGTGAACTGAATAGATGTTTTCCAAAAGGGGTCGGGAGAAAGAGATGAATAATAACTATTTTTAAAAGCATTCAATTTCTCCAGCCATCAGAGCAATGCAAATTAAAGCTACTTTTTGAGAGAGCACCTCTGCACAGTCACAATGGCTGTCATCAATAAATCTGACAAGACATGTTGGAGAGAGTGTGGAGAGAAGACTCTTAATACAGTCATTGTAGAAATAAGTTTGAAGAAGTCTCAAATACTAAAAGAAGAACTACCATTTAGCTCCACTATTTCACTACTGAGCACCTACCCAGGAGACTCCTCACCCTACCATGGAGGCATTTGCACCCCCATGTTTACTATAGCAAAGAATTAGATCAAACAAAATTTTGTCTAGTTGTCCATAGACATGTGAATAGATAATGAAAGGTGTGTGTGTGTGTGTGTGTGTGTGTGTGTGTGTGTGTGTGTAAAGAGATCAAGAAAAGATAGCTATAAGGGATGAAGAAGGCCTGAGTGAGTAGAAGGAAATTATAAGGGAGGATCTAAAACTTATTGTCCTCTGAGTTTTACCTCTGCTGTGGCTTTCATTTGGTTTTGGTGGTAGATAGGTCCATAAAACCATACTCGGTAGTGAAAGCTGAGATCTGAGGAGAAGCCCCCATGTCTTGTTGCCATGGTGGCTGTACAGTAGCAGCTTGTTGCCATGGCGATTGTACAGTAGCTGTTCCTGCAGTTGTACACTCTTGGGGTCTGGTTAACTGGGTGGATTTTTTTTTACTAGCTTTTTTTTGGTTAAAAAAAAAAAGGTTAAGATAAATCTTGGCTGGGGATTTAGCTCAGTGGTAGAGCGCTTACGTAGGAAGCACAAGGCCCTGGGTTCGGTCCCCAGCCCAAAAAAAAAAAGAACCCCCCCAAAAAAAAGATAAATCTTAAAATATTTTTTTGAAAAGTAAGGTCAAAATATACATCCTGGTAGGTATCTCTGTATTCTGGTGAGAGCCACCCCAGGAAATGGTTCACTGACACCATGCCCTCTGAGTGGCTCTGGAGAAAGTCTCACTTACAAAAGCAACCCCACCTTGTACATTTTTAGCTCTCTCCACCTGTGGTGAAGTTAGAGCTCCAGGTTCTCCTTTTCCTTGGATGGCTGTTATAGTCTGAACGCCTGTGCTTTCCTGGAAGCCTTCCACCCAGAACACACTTTTCTAACTCAGGAACATGCACTGTGGCTATCTCTATATGGTTATAAGTACTTCAGAAAAATGTGATGTTTTTATACTGGGAAATATTTTACATTTCAGTATTACAGTTGAATAACTTTATACTTTCTATTAATCTACACATTATTAATCTACACATTACTAATCTGGAAAAAATTACCAACTCTGAAGTGCTGTTGCCTCAAATCAAATAGGATGAAACACTATATTGTCTAGTGGACTGGAGAGATGGGTAAGTTGATAAAGAAGTTGCTGCCAAAGAGGAAAACCTGGGATCAAATCCTCAGCACTCACAGAGAAGGCTGGTATGGTAGCACTCCACTCTAATCCTACCACTGGGCAGTGTAACAGCCCTGGAGCGCACTGACCCGCCACTCTGGCCAATCCCCAAGTCTAAGCTAATGCAAATCAGTGAGAGAGAAAAATGGAATTATAGAAAAAATGAGCTGTCGAGGTCTACACCCTGGGCGAGGTGTCTCTCATGCAGTGGTAAGTCTCTGTCTCTGGACCTTCATGACTTGCAGCTGGGCTCCCAGACAGAAGGAAGAGCAAAACGGAAGGCAAAGGGAAGACAGGCAGCCAAGAGACTGCTCCAAATGAATCCCGGCCTCATAACTTGGGTCACTGTTTCATGGGAAAGTGGCAAGTGCTTTTGTTAAAGTTGGAAAGAATATTTTCTTCATAGTTATATATCTTACACAGGTAGTTTGACTTCATCAGGACCTAATTTCTTTTTTAAAAAAAATATTTTCCTTTTATGTGCATCAGTGTTTTGCTGCATGCATGTGTGTGTAAGGATGTCAGGTCTCCTGGGAATGGCAGCTCAGGGCCTGCTTTCTAAGATGCAGGCGCTTTGAGGCTCTGCAGAGGGCTGGCGCAGGTAAGAAGCTGGAGAAAGGCTGGAGATGTCACGGCGCCGTATGCCTTCCTGGAGTACAACACTGTGGCATGCTGACTGTTTTGAGCTGAAAGCAAACTGACAAGAACCAGAGAGCATAAATATTCTCCATATTCCTCATTTTACTGAAATTTGTAGACATATCCTTCCTGATTACCAAGAATGCAATTATTAATGTTTAGAGACAACAATAGGTCCCTTTTACCTGATAGCCTGATATGTTCACACGAAACTTACAAGGAAAACAATTCTTACCATCCATCCTTCCCAATATTTTTACCACCCCACAATTTGCTATTCCTGGAAGTTCAACTTCCCTGTTAGCTTCTTATTGTCTGTTAGCTATTGAACCACATTCCTTCTGACCCCTCCTAGAGCTCCTGGGCACCTGGGTGTATAAGCCAAGCTCCTGTTCATCACCTTGCTTCCTTTTTCTTGCTGGTCTAATATACAGACCCAGCTGACCTAGTAGGATTGATAGACAAATAATAATAATTTTGTTCCTCCCCTGTAAAGACAAGAAACATATTTTTCTTACTGATTAGATTGTTTCTTACTACAAGAGAAATCAAGATGGGAGAGACAGGAAGGATGGCTGCGCTCTCTCTCTCTCTCTCTCTTTCTCTTTCTCTCTCTCTCTCTCTCTCTCCCTCTCAGCATTATTTTTCAACAAGAAGTCCTCATAACACTGGGCTCTCAGCAAATGCAGATGCTATGCGACCCACAGAAAGGATGTCTCCAGGAACAGAGGCTTTCTTCCCTTTCTGCCCTCAGTTGGTCCACCCTGACCCATCTCTCTATATGTGAAGGGCTTTACTGTGTTTGCAGGAAGCTGCAGACCAGTTCTAACATCCATTTGCCTCTCCTCTCCCCAGTATCCCAGCTTCATCCACCAGGGTCCATGTTTGTACCAACTGTTTCCCAGTTGAGTTCCGACCTCTCAGCCAGCAATGTGCACAGCCATCCCAGTCACTAAACCGCATCTCACACAGAGCTCTGGGCCTCAACTCAAGTGATACTACTTCAGTTTCCTGTCCAAATTTAGTGTCAAATTGGATGCTCCTCGGTGATAACAGAAGCTCTGCTTTGAATTGTTTGTGCCTAGAACTTTACATTAAATCCTTTCAGAGCGCAGTTGACTGAAACAACAGGAAGTGAGACCACCCATCCTTGACTACTGCACTGAATCTGGCTGTGCTTCCCAAACCATGAAGGAGACATTTAAGGTTGAAGATAATATATAACCTTAATATAGTGGCTTCAACAGCTTTATCTGTGTCATATAAGAAATCTGACCATATGTATTTGCTGTTAGGCCCATGCCTCCACAGCATGTTTAGTAACTGTGAGTCTCATCCTTCTCTATATATAGAAATAAACTATGCATATTGTATTAACTCGGGGCCACAAAGTGAATGCTACCATTCTTCAAGTTATCAAGTTTATATTCTGAATAGAAAAAAGGAGGACTAGTGATCCCAGTTACATATTGTGAGCCAGATGGCAGTGCCCCATGACTATCTCTTGTGGTAGGTGGCTATGAGGCAAGGTCTGGGTAAGCCAAACATAGTGCCTGATATATAACTGAACTGGGTACATTCATGAAAATTTAGTTTAATGCAAAGTAATTTCAGAATCTGGAAATGACCTAGTGAGTGGTGGTAAACATGAGAATACAACACAGTCTGGTAGGAATTCATTGGGTTGCCTGCTGGTGGTGATTCCCCAGGACCATAGGCCATGTGCTTGGTACCTTCTGTCCTGTGGTTTGCTTTCAAACTTCCTGGTTTCCTGTCCAGAAAAGTCCAATTGGTTTGAAGAAGTAGAGGCACAGGAAGCTGTGGCTCGTTTGGTTTCCTGTCACCCCACAAGCAGCCTACAGGTCTGCTGTCACAGCTTCTTCACAGTGTCCAGCGTGAGTGTTTCTTCCTCCCCACCCCTTTGGGGAGAAGCTTTGGTTGCCTTGGCTTTGGTAGCTCAGACAGTTCCCTACGGAAAGGACTTTGTCCTCCTGAAAAGATGTGTCCTCCTCTTGCTCTGGCTCCTCCTTCTCCTCTCTTGTCACCCTGCCCCATCCCCATCTACATAGCTCAGTGGGCAGAGATACTGAAGCACTCACAGCTGAGGGGAGAGCAGAGCAGAAGGGTTTCAGCTTCAACCTTTGTCCTGATTGGTTCTCATAGTAGCTGGAATTTAATCACAGGATTGAGCAAACAACAAGACCTGCTTGCCATACTGTCACAATTCCCAGGTTAGCCCCATCTGAGCAGAGTAAGGAGTAAAACTCTCCTACTGTGTTAGATTTGCCCAGGCTCTTTGGATTCCCAGAGGCAGCCAAGAGAACTCAGTGTATTTCCTGAGCTCACCTTTTACCTTTGTTTGCATCCTCTGCCCTGTGGGAACAGAACACCAATCACACAGGAGCAAACCTTCCAATCTGACTTCTAGGGCATGAAGCCCTACACTCTTTAGCGTACAGTCCGAGAACAGAAAAGGGAAATCACTCCATGTCTCCAAGCCTGGAGAACTGGCTAGTATATTCTGTTGCTTTAAAACACATCTGATGCCCTGAATAGGTAATCTACTGCTCAGGAGTGAATCTACCGTGAGGTACCACAGGGAAGAGAGAAGGGCACTTCCGAGCCATTTAGCTTACCCCTGTCTCCAAGAAGAGCCTGGCCAGCACCACATAAACAAACCTTTGGTTATATAGAGAGCAGAACTGTATTGTTAGAGAATACTACACATTCACTGTAAAATATTTTATAAAAAGAAAAGAGTGCCAAGAAGATAAAAGGTCAATCATCTGTGGTGGTCACCTCCAGCCCTGGCAGAGGCCATGGCTTTCCAGTGATCAGCCCACTTCCCACTTGTGTGTTCACAGCATTTCTGGATTGGGATGAGAACCATCTAGCACTTTAACTCTTCATTTTAACACAGCAGAACCTTTTAATATCATATTGTCATAGAGTACTTTTCACCACTGTTTTTTCCTAACCGTTATTATCATAAGAGCTGCGTAAGGAATCATATTTCTTCTAGCACGCTGCTGTTGCCTGAGTCTCTTCATCCCCAGCAGTGTCCCATGTTACCTGCCATCCCATCTGGGAGCTAGGGCCCAGGCTCTACACTACCTTAACTGCTGCCTGTGTTTACAGGGCCTGAGGTTAGTGATGAGCTTCGCAGAAGCTCCAGGGTGGCTCTGGTAACTGTCCCTCTAGCTGGAGTCTTGGATTGTTCAGGGAAGGCTCTGCTGGTCTATTGATTTCCTCTCTGGTCCCTGCAGCAGTGTTGGGTCCCGAAGGATTCACACTGTGGCTTCCTCTGTAAGCTGACGTCACAGAGTGACTGCCTCTGCTTGCAGGCTTCCCAGTTACTAGTGCTGGCACCCACTGACCACCTCCTTTAGGCATGCCTGTGCAATAGAACAACGGTACTGTCTCCCAAGAGGAGAGCCAGTCTCATCAGCATGTGATTCGCCACCCACTTTGTCTCTAGGACACAGAACCACAGTAGCCTTGGCCCAGATACACCTCTGTTCCTTGCAGTTGTTTAGGCATTTCACCACAGCGATGGGAAGTCGGCCAACAAAGCAGGATCTGCAGCTTCTGGCAGATATTGTTAACAATGTTTGCTAAAGCTCCTGCCTCTATTTGAAATGGGTTGGCAGTGTAGACTGCTGCTTTTCCTGTTTTTGAGGGTGGCAGGTACATCCTACTGGTGAGACGACTGTCTTCTGTGAGAACACCTTTCTCCTAGGCAGACTGTCACTTCAGACTCACTGTTACTACATCAGCCCTGTAGGCTGTTCAGAGGGTGGTACCAGGAAGAGACTGTTACTCTGGCTCTTAAAAGTCACCATAAACATGTTCTGGTTATCTAAAGAAATAGTGACTCTTTGGAGCACTGGAGAGGTAGAAACAAGGGGATTCCTGGGTTTACACACACGCGTGTGCGTGCACGCGCACGCACACACACACACACACACACACACACACACACATGCACGTACACATACACAGATAAATTGCAATTCTTATAGAAAAACATAAGGGAAACCAAGGACATTCCAGCAGAGTCTCATGAAGACTGATGCAAGATGTGACAACTACAGTTATCCATCAGAGCCCCAGTCCTCCCTCCTCCCCGCACCTCCCACTCTTGGATGCTGGCACTGGGGCAGACTGCTCCATTCAGATTCCCCGGCCATCTTTGCCCCGTGGAAGACAAGTAGAGCTCAGAACAGAACTCTTGAGTAGGGCCAGCCTACCTATGACAGTCTTTGAGTTTAGTGGTTCTTCCTGGTATGACTAACCTCAGCCAAGGTGGTATATATGTGTTAGTAGATACGGTGTTCTCTCAGAAACAGGCACAAAACTCTGAGGCTTTCCAAAGGGACTCAGGATCACTGGCAGGACCTGGCCTTGTCGTCTTCCCCCCCAGCAGAGACTTCCTGGAGGCAACTATTTACAGTCTTGAAGGACAGGGTTTCCTGAGGAGGAAGGAGGGTTAGGCCAAGATCACAGACTGAATAGCATAGAGTGCTCAGAGGTACAAGAGTCAGGACTTACAGTGCCCAAGTTAGAACAGTGTCAAAAGAGTTTCACAGACAGCCAGGAACAGGGGAGCAAAGGGAGATAAAACAGAAACATTGTTTCAAACGTAATAATAACTGCCATTGTAATGAGTTTAGAATGCCTGGATCCTGGCACCGGCAATCTGTAGGTTGCAAGGACCCTAGTCACTGAGGTTTAAGAACATATAGCAAAAGACAGCACTGAGCTGGGCCTGGTGTGAACACCTATAAATCCACCACTCAGAAGCTGAGGCAGGATTGCTAGCTCAAGGCTGCACAGTGCCAGGCTGACTGCATGTCCAAAAAACAAAACAAAATAAAGGGGAAAAGACAGGTTTAGGTGGGGGAGGGGGGGACATTTTCAGTACTCCATGGATACACATTTGGGTATAGAGTCCAAGGGTTATTTATTCAAAGAAAGCTCTTTGCTCAGACTTACTGAGATAAATTGGTGGAAATGTGTTCATGCAGTGTTTCGATAGATGCATACACAGTGAAACGGTCCCCACTATGACGCTAACTCTCTGTCATGGAAGCTTCTTCCATCCTGTCAAAGCACTTGGCTGTTCTGTGTTAATCACAGCTTAAGGAGAGGGACGCTGTTCAGCAAGGTTCTCTGTGGAGGATAGGCTGTTTTCTGAGTGACCAGCAGTCAGCCAATGTCTGCTTAATGACGGCCCATTGCTCCTCACTAACCTAGCACCTGCTTATGTGTTAGACCAGACAGGTGCAGGGCTGGAGACAAGAGAGGCTATGTCCTGTAAAGTGCCAGTGAGTGGGTGGCAGATTTGCCGTACTCAATACAAAAAAGCACAGGACTCCTACCTAAACCTCTGCATGGGAATGATGTGAATCCTGACCCTAGCTCCCTCATTAGTAAACAGTTTTGTTTTATGTTTATTTTAACTTAGTAAACAGTTTTGTTTATTTTAAATTACAAACAGATTTTCCCAAAAGTTACATTTCCCTGTTCTGGAACATATGGGTCAGAGAGCAGTGGTTAGAGCCTTGAGTACATTGTAACTCCAACAGAGACAAGAGAACTATGCATTCAAAGCCATCTGGGCTACATAGTGAGACCCTTCTTCAAACAGCAAACAGCAAAAAAGAAGACAGAAAAACAAAGCAAACAGCCCTTGAGCCAGCTGCTGCCAGGTTCCAAAAGTTCTGTTTGGGGTTTTCTAGGATCCTACCTCCCCAAGAAAAGGTAACCTGAAGTTCTTAAACCTGGCTTTCTCCTGTGTCCATGTAGGAAAATACTGCCGAGACTCTCCCCACCCACTGCTGTGGTGTTTCAGGCCACTCAGGAGCTGTGGCTCTGTGAGATGATTTTGTATGTACGTCAGACAGAGCTTCACAGCTCACCAGTTTCCTCAGAGAGGCTCTGAATTGTTCTGGAAACGAGATAACAGTGTGGTTCTAGCAATTTTCCTGGGTGATCTTTAGGGTTGTCCTGTGGTTAATTTGATCTGTGGAGCAACTGCATTGTGGGTAATTTTGAAACAAGGGATGTACTTCTCTCTCTCTCCCCTCAGTGACATCATATAGGCACCAGTCCAAGGGGCAGTGTCAGGTTTGGCTTGAGGACTTAGAGACAGGATCTCTCTCTCTCTCTCTCTCTCTCTCTCTCTCTCTCTCTCTCTCTCTCTCTCTCTCTCCTCTCTCTCTCTCTCTCTCTCTCTCCCCTCTCCCCCTCCCACCTTCCCTCCCTCCCTCCCTGCCCCCTCACCCAAATTAATGTTAAAAAGAGACACAGTTAGGATATGTTTTTGACATTAATGATAACTAACATTCTAGGTATTATATTTTGAAAATGGTTTTTATTTTCCTTTTCCTTTATATCTTTCTATGTTTGTCTATTTTAATTTAATTTCTAGCATAAGTAGCACTATTGCCTTTTTAAAAGCGACAACAAAAACTGTTTTCTTTTGGAAGAATAATTTCAGTCTTCTCTTTAGTGACTGTGGTGTGTCTTGGTAAGCAACACCCTGCTGATCCTTTACATCCCTCTCTTACACAGAGAGGTTAAAGAGGAAGACAGAGGGGATCGAATGTTCAAACAGATTAGCCAATAAAAAGCAAACAGTCAAAACACCAAACCCTTTACAGAGTGACAAGTGACACGCCCGCTACTGTGCTGATCAGGAAGTGCATTGGGTTAGACCTGCTTGTAACATAGAACTTGAGAGTTGAGAGCCTGGGGACTGTCTGAGTCAGCTGACCTGAACTGCTGTAAAGACCCTGTCAACAACAGAAACAAACAGTAGAGCAAGTGTCTGGATAAGCTACAAACTATAAAATACAAACAGTAAAGCTATGTAAACCCAGAGCTAATGAAACCTCTTTTCAAGATAAACTTTAGTTAGCATTTTCCCTGGCAAGAAACTTTGGGATGAAAATCTTAAGATGAGTACATTTTTACCCAATAATGTACACCCAGTTTGCAGATTAATTTTCCTTCCTGAAACCCAGTGTTCTGCAGAGACTGATTCTGGTAGGCCTGGTGCAGGAGGGGCTGGGGGACGGTAGAATAGTAGAATAGAATGGGCCCTTGGTGGGTGTGGGGAGGGTGGGGTGGGGAAGGTAGAATAGAATGGGCCCTTGGGTGGGTGTGGGGAGGGTGGGGTGGGGAAGGTAGAATAGAATGGGCTATTGGTGGGTGTGGGGAGGGTGGGGTGGGGAAAGTAGAATAGAATGGGCCCTTGGTGGGTTCTCTAAGCTACCTCTCTGCTTCCACTTCCAGCTTCCTGTCCCATTTCTTCTCTGAAGTCCTGATTACTCTCACTGAAGCACCTGGCAGTAGACAAAAGAGAATTATGCTCTCTCCCTTGTCTGTGGGAAGTGCACTAAAACAGTTCTTGTCTGTAGCTGGTTTGTTTGCCTTGAACTGCAGAACTGAGCTTATCCAGCTGTGCCCAGGAACACTGAGGTGAGCCCAGACTTGAGCATGCAGCTCCAAGAGGAGCCGGGTCTGACAGGTCCCCGGAGTGAAGTGGGGTCTGGACCAAGCAAGGCTTCCCAGTGAGGCCTCTGGCCTGAAGCCATAGAGTGAGCCTGGTTCTTCCCATGTCTGAGTCTGTCCATGGCCATGTCTTCATAACACATTAGCAGAGAATACATAATTTACAAGACATAGAACAAAACTTCATTTCTCACACCTCTAAAAGCAAGACAGGTGTTCAGCATCAGGTGCTGGTGGAGCTCAAGCCTCGAAGGCCCAGTCTCTGCTTCCAAGAGACCAAGAATGTTGAGTCCTCTCATGGAAGGTGTGGAGAGGCCACAGGAGCAAACGTCACTCATCATATTGTTTGTCACAGCCTAGTACCAACACATGGATCCTGCACTCTGTAAAGGATGGGAAGTGTCTGGACCGAGGCAGCAGTTTAGCAGATGTTGGCCTTGGCGGGCTCTTCAGATGGCTGAACAAGATTGACTCCTCTGGGCTTCAGAATGAATGACACATTGAGGCAAGTAGGCAATTGGCTTTTTGGAACCCCATGTGAATTAGTCAGGGTTTTCCAGAGTCACAGGATTTATGGAATGAATCTGTATGTATATGAAAGGAATTTATTGGGATGGCTTACAGGACGCAGTCCAGCTAATCCAACAATGGGCAGCTGCGAAGGGAAAGTCCAAGAATCTAGCAGTTGCTCAGTGCTGGGTGTTTCAGCTGGTCTTCTGTGTAAGTTGGTATCCTGAAGAAGTAGGTTCCAGTGGATATGCTGGCAAAGTAAGTATAAACAGGACAAGAAATAACAAACCCTTCTCCTTCCATTGTCCCTATGTAGGCTTCCAGCAGAAGGTATGGCCCAGATTAAAGATGTGCCTCAAGGTCCCAATTAAGAGCATGTGTCATCCCACCTCAAGATCCAGCTCAAAGGCATGTTGTCTCCTGCCCCAAGATGCAGGTCACAGGTGTGGCCTCCATTTCTGGATTGTAGTTCAATCTGGATATAGTCAAGTAGACATCAGAGAGCAGCCATTGCACCATGTGAGCTGGGTGTGGGGCCATTCTGGACATCAAGCTGAGCTTTTGTGCCCAGCACTTTTATATGGGCTTTATGAGCAGGGAGGATGGATTGCCCCCCTATATAATAAGATTCTTATCCTCTAATGTTCAAATGAGGGCATATGTTCATAGTTGAACTGCACTTCCCCAAGCACTCCATAATGCTGACTCTGAGAGGTTTCCGTGAATTTGAGTACTCTCCCCACCCTGATACATCTAGTGACTAGACCATGTGCTCACTGCACTTGGAGTCAGGTCACTGGAGTGGACCCCTGTCATCCCTGCCTTGTCTGGCTCCACTTGTTGGCTCTTGTTCTGGGATTTTTTTGGTCTTTGGTCTTTGGTCTTTGGATCTCAGCTCTGCTGCCTTCTGGCCCTCCTGGGCTGTCATCTGTTTTGCTAGATCATCTCATTACAAGAGATGGTCCTTTTTCAGTCAGTCCATTAGGCCACATCAGCTCTCTCCTGCCCCTAGAGTCTCCACAGGCAGTGAGCCCGAGGGTATCCCTGGAAGCCTGGACTGCCCAGCCACTGCTCTCTGCAGGGCTGGTACTAACCCACTTGGGTTAGTCTGGGTTGTTTCAAAGCCAGCTCCACACCCGTAAGATACAAAGATTGAACTATGTCCCCCTATAACATCTGAATTAAGAAACAAACATTATTGTTGCTATGGGTAGTGTTTGTAATAATTTTGAGATACATATACTGTCTTTTTTCTTTCCAACATGAATTTTGCCCTAGAGTATTCATAACGCATAGTTGATTGACAGGACCATAACGCATAGGGTTTGTTTTTTCAAAAGTTGAAAAAAGATGGAAAACTTGAGTGAATTTGCATAGCTTATGTTAATTAGTCCTGTGTCCCCCTTCATAGCACAGGAGACAGAGGTGGACAGGAGCCTTGGTATAATGGAAAGATGTATAAAGCCTGACGCAGGCTTCACCTTTCGGGACTGGAGTTTTTATCCAGAGCAGCTTGGTACCGTACGCAAAGGCAATAGAGCAATGGAGAGATGTTCTTGAGATTTGGTCTCCCACCCTCGTTTAAATTACCATCTGCTATTTTCCGTGTCTTCAAAAGGGGAAAACTGAAAGTAAAGGAGGGGGTTCTTACCGTGACTGGTCATGCCTTCCACCGCTGGAATGAGAATGATCAGGCAATTTGGTTTTTCCACATTCAAAACTCATTTATAAAAAGCTCAGTTTTCAATGGCATTAAGATTGAAAGTAATCAACAAAGGCAGGAAGCTCACTGCAGGAGAACTGAGGTTCCCCTCAGCTCAGAAACCTGAGATCGGCGTGTGATTTGTTCATACAGGGATGCCCTGCCCATACTCAAAACTGTCTTTTCTCCCCATGACATATCTATTTTAGTCATGCAGAAAATTGCCTCATGCGCAGGCCTGTGAGAAGGTTTTTGTAATAATTCTCAAAGGGCTTGTTAAGTCGGGACTGCGGTGTCTTGCTTAGAGGACAAAGCTTACTGAACTGAAAAAGATTTCAAGATTTCAAACCTGAAGATTCTTTGTGTTGTTGGGCTGTGTGTGTGTGTGTGTGTGTGTGTGTGTGTGTGTGGTGTGTGTGTGTGTGTGTGTGTGTGTTGGGGTGTGGGAGCAGTCGGCCAGTGAGGCAGGTCCAGCAGAGATGGGCTCTTCTGATCTATCAAATGCAACCTGTGAGGAGGGTCCTTGCTTCTGAGGAGACTGGATATTGTTGATTCTTCCAATCTTTATCAATATGATGGAGAAAAATGGTTTTTGTTTGATTGATTTTATTATTATTAGGACTCTGATTTCTCTTGTTATCAGTGAGTTAAAATCCCCTCTGTGTGTGTGTTTGCGCTGTTTTTGTCTGTGAATTCCTGATCCTATCAAGCGTGTGTGTGCAGTGGGGATTAAACACAAGTCCCTGTGTATGCCAGCCTACACCTCAGCCCTGTATGCTATGATTTTATGAGAACACTGAGGTAAAGCAGAAGTTAAGGGTCCTACTCAGGAAGAAAGGACTGGCCCCTGGAGCACTGGGAGCTGCCGCTGTGGCCTCTTCTGGTAAGAAGAGAGCCGTTGCTGTGGGTCTGCCCCAGTGGTCAGACTCTCAGGGATAAAAGTTCATGGAGCAGAGCCTCCCCAGACAGAGTTTCCCTGGGAGGGAACTATTCGTGTCTAGCTCACTCATTCCCTCTGCACCTGGTTGTTGGGCACTGCCTGGGTTTTGCTGACTCCCCATTTCCTATCCTGGCTGTTGGGAACTTTCTATCCATTTTCCTCTTTATTCCTGGGGTTTTGTCAGGTGTTAACTTGCTACCAAGCAATAGGGAGCGGAAGTTAACCACTCCTTTTCGTAGTTCTTTAACACTTGGGTAAATCAAGTCACAAGATAATCAAGACTCTTATCAAGGAACAAAGTGAATGTCTTCCAGCAAGGAGGGGCTGACATGTCTTAGCATTGCTCTTTGGATAGTTATTATCCCGTAATTATTAAGCAGCCGCTTCTAGGATGGTCTGTTAACCCTTACTCTTGGAAACTATTAGAGGCAGCTTTTAGAGACCAACAGAGAGTAGAACACAGTGTGAGAGTCTGGGGCAAGGGCTGCCGAGTGCTGTGAGACCCAATTGCTGAAGCAGCAGCACACTCAACTGTAGCATGGAATTCGAGCTTGCTATAGGAATCTGGACGTCTGTAAACCATTAGTCAATAATAAGGACAAATACTGGGCCAAAGCAAGTCAGAAAACCAGCTGGGCAATCTCCAGACTGCATCTCCATGTCCCTGTCAAAGCCTCTTCAGATCACCAACTCCTTTCATCCTTGTTGACTGCTGTTGGCAGATCTGGCATTCAGCAGCAACAAATTCTTTCTCTTGGACTGGTTCCCAATAGTAGGGTTAGGGGATGGAACCGTGCCTAGAATGCATGCAAAGATCCACCTCCCGGGTGGACACTAGCCATCACAGAATGGTTCTCAAAGTAGGTGTCTGCCCCTCCAGTCACACTAGAGTGCTTCTTGATCATAAAACTCACTTGAGGATTTTGAGAGAAAGTTAATTTTGCTTGTAACAGATGTCATAAACTTATATCAAATAAATATATGTGATTTTAGAAAAATGACATTTTTGCACAGAATGGACATTGGCTCTGCTTGGAAGACATGTTCTCCAAGACCAAGAGCTTACCTGGGGAGGCAAACAAGCAGGAAGAGCATGGGCACCATGATGGGGCACTATTGGCAGGTGTGGCCTTGTTAGAATAGGAAGTGTGTCACTGTGGGCATGGACTTTAAGACCCTCATTCTAGCTGCCTTGGAACCAGTCCAAGAGAATGAGGTTTGTTGTTGCTGAATACCAGATCTGCCAACAGCAGTCTACAAGGATGAAAAGTCAACTGGAGATCTGAAGAGACTTTGACAAGGGACATGGAAATGGAGTTTGCCCAGATGGTTTCCTGTCTTGCTTTGATCCAATACTTTTGACTTTATACAGAATTACAGTTTAGAGACTAGGTGAATCTCAGAAGAGACTTTGAATTTTGGATTTTTAACATCACTGGGACTGCCATAGACTATGGGGACTTTTGAAGTTGCATTAAATATATTTTGCATTACGCTATGGTTAGGTATGACCCCCATAGACTCACGTGATTGAACAAGCCTATGGGGGCCAGAGAGTAGAATATGATGGTTTGAATATGCTTGACCTGGGCATTATTAGCAGGTATGGCCTTGTTAGAGGAAGTGTGGGCATGGGCTTTAAGACTCTCATCGTAGCTGCCTGGAAGCTAATCTTCTAGTGGCCTTTAGATGAAGATGTAGAACTCTTGGCTCCTCCTATACCATGCCTGCCTGCATGATTCCGTGTTCCCGCCTTGACAATAATGGATTGCACCTCTGAACCTGTAAGCCAGTCCCAATTAAATGTTGTCCTTATAAGAGCTGCATTGGTCATGGTGTCTGTTCACAACAGTAAAACCATAACTAAGACAGACACCCATACAGGCTGCAGTGAACTTAAAATGTTTTTGTTTATAAGAGTTATCATGGTCTAAGCATGGTATCTCTAAGCAGCAATAGAAGCCCTAACTAAGACATTAGGGTTTCAGATAACTGAAAAGACTCCCCTACAGTTAAAAAGTCATTCCCATCCAGAAATCTCCTAGAGACACTAGAAATAGTCTCTGACTACAAATAAGCTGCCAAACCATCTTGTTACTTTCTTTTCTTTTTATCCCCCATTTATTAGTTTTTTTTACTTTACATACCCCAGTCTTCTTATTTTCAAAAATATTTATGGAACAGATTGAATGGGAGGGAGAGATTCTGTCAGTGTAGAGCACTTGCCTGACATGTGTAAAGCCCTGGGTCCAATCTCCTGAGAAATGGGCTTAGAGCTAGTTTCGAGGTTCCCTTCTTCCTTCTTCTCCTTCATTCCCTCACCGCCTCCACAGTGCAGAGAGTGCCTGTCCACCTCCTGGTTTTCCTGTCACGGTGCCCTCCAACTGTTCCCGCAGGCTACAGGATGCAGTTTGCCTCCCACTGCCCCTCGAGCATTCCTCAGCAATGACCCTTGGAAGGACATCTACAAGGAGTCTCACTGCGATGGCGTTGCACCACATGGAACTGCCCAATTTATAAATCAAAGAAATAAAACAGTAAAATATGATTTGGTTTAACCGAATAATACAAAGGTGAACTGTGCTTGAAATCTTGAGAGCAGGGGCCATTGGCTCATTGCTCTTGGCTCAGTCAGTGCCTGACGTAATGTTGGCACAGCACAAGCTCTTTACGTATTAGCAGATAATGCGTCAAAATGTTATAATATTTCATGACTTTTTGATGTATTAGATTTTGTTCATTTTTGTACACTCAGATATCATTCTATTTTAGAATTGCTTTCAAAGATTCAAGTTAAGCCAGACATACTGCCCATAGTCCAAGCACTGCAGGCTGGGTCAGGAGAATCATAACTTCAAGGCCAGTTTGGTCTATGGCAAGTTCCCACTCAAAAAATAAAATACATGCATATAGAAGAAGATTAAAAATTCAAAAGTCAATTATTCTTGGTAGTTAGATGTTCCTATCATATCAAGGTATTTTTAATATCCTTAATTTGAAAAGAAAAAAACAGTAGATAAATATAATTTCAACTGAGTTTTGTTCCAAATAATTATTTGAAAAATAGTCCAGTACTTGTAGGCACATCTCCCTTTTGAAACCAGCACTTTGGTACTGCTGGGATTTGGGGGTAACTTTTCTCTTGTTTTAGAAAAATGCTAAACATATAAGCTATTCAACTCACCAGAAAAGTGAGGCACTGTAATCAGACTGAGTGTTCAGTCTGTGAATGTGTTACAAACAAATCTGAATCTGACAAGAAGTAGACACCTTTACAGCAGGCTATCTCTCCGAGCTCATTGTCACACACTCACCCACTGACTGGCCTGCAGGGGCCTGTCGGGGTCAGTTCCTCCAGCTTCTAAATGCTGGAGCTGTGCTCTGTCAGCATGTAAGATTCTACCCTATATTAAAGAGTTCTGTGGAACAGCAGAAATATTAAAACCAGAGCTGCATATGTCCCTGCAAAGATTATCATGAAGGAGTGAAAATTCACAATTATTTTAAAGACACATGGTTGTGTATCACTCCCACTGTTTGTGGCGATGGGCAAACCACAGTGTTTCTTGGGTAGAACTTAGTGTGCACCATCATACAGAACATGATAGGTGGTTTGTCTGTGGTTTCTCACAAGCATTGTCTTAGCAGAGTACATTCTGGTATATTGAGAGACTGATCTCGGTTGCATAATATCCCATGCTGCAGCTCGATGCTACCGATTCTTCTCAGTTACTATGACAAGCAAAACAACCCTACCACCCATCCCAAAAACCCCAGGGAAGCAGTATCACCTCAGCTTCAAAATCACTTCCTTAGCCTGTGGGTGTGGTATGGAGAGACGATACTACGCATAGGTCTAAGTGTATTTACTTATACAAGCAGACATCAAGCTTAGCATATAGACTCGCCTTTAGGGAGAGTGCATGGCTTTTAGTTTTCAGAGGTTTACTCAGTTTTATGGGCATAGCTGTTGATGCAGAATGTGATTCATCTTGGACTATGATTCCTGTCTGATGTTCTGGACCACTCCTGTTGGTCCACAGGCTTTCTCTGTTTAATCAATCACACTGAGAAGTAAGAAAGCAAAGAATCACGTCTGTGATCCTGCCTCCACTGTTACAGAGGAAACCTGAGAGAAAGGAAAGAAGGCGAAAAACCCATTAGCAGGAGGAGGCCCTGCCTGTCGCGCAGTTTCAGGGGCTTCTCTGGCATGAGGAGTTTAAGTCCATAAGCGAGAATCTTTGCATACACAGAGGCTGGATCCCGGGGGATGTTGTCTCTGCGGCATTTAGTGACGACACTTTATGACTTAATGTCCCTCTTCTTATGTGAGAGAAGCCTCTTAAGTTGCATTTAGAGATCTCAGATCATATTCTGGGCCAGAAAGTGACTGGGACAGGAAATGGAACCCAGGGAGACATCCTCAATGTCTCAGTTCTCCTGTTGTTTCTGGTAAGCACAGGAAAGGAAAGCCTGCCTCCTCGCAGTTATTGGATAAGACTCCAATTTAGATGACTCCGGCTTGCCCAGCTGATTGGCAAAGTCCTGTTCTGTTCCTGGGGTGAGGGACAGCTGTGCTGTTTGTTGTATTAGTCACAAAATGGTTGGTACCATGCTATGTGGTGAAATCTCCATGAGCAGTTGCCCTAACACAATTGGCATCCTAGACTTCAGCCATTCAGGATAAATCAAAGGTCTTACTCCCATGTCCATGTCCTGGATCCATCTGAATTATTTAAAACCTTGGTTTATTAGAGAAAAAAAAGTATAGGTAGGTTTAGCCAAGATTTATAGGGTGTACTTTTTTAACAATATGAGTTATAACAGAGTCCCACAAATGTATTAATGAGCTGAGATATACTAATAAGTATTCTAAAACATCACTGGGCATGAAAATAAGTCAGTATCATTTTTGTCCATATTCTCCTTTGAAAATTAGATATACTGAGTATGTTTTAAGCTTCTACAAAGCCAGAAAAGTACATTTAATTCTGATTTTGGCATAAATAAAATAGTGAAAATTCAAAGAAATAAACTAGTTCCATCTCTTCTCTAGACTGTACCTAAGAGTATGAACACACTGGGGGGAGCAGACATCACTGTAACAATAACAATGCCTTTTGTTTTTTCCACAGTAACCAGCACCAATCTAACTTGGTTAATGAAATTTTTTTATTAACCAAGTTTTGTAACTGCATCAAGTAACAGACAGTATAGCACAGTGCAGTAACAGACAGCACAGTAGAGTTAGTAACAGACATTACAGCACAGTGCAGTGAGTAACAAGACAGTAGTACAGCACAGTGCAGTGAGTAACAGACAGCACAGTGCAGTGAGTAACAAGACAGTACAGCACAGTGCAGTGAGTAACAGACAGCACAGTGCAGTGAGTAACAAGATAGTACAGCACAGTGCAATGAGTAGCAAGACAGCACAGTAGAGTTAGTAACAGACAGTACAGCCCAGTTTAGTGTGTATCAGTACAGTATAGTACAGTGTGCAATAAACAGTACAGCACAGTGCAGTGAGTAACAGACAGCACAGTGCAGTGAGTAATAGGCAGTATGGTCCAGAGAGTTACAGACAGTATGGTACAGTTAGCAACAGACAATATAGTACAGTGAGTAACAGATAGTACAGAGCAGTAACAGACAACATGGTGCAGTGTATAGACCATAGAGTTATACACCAGCTGGAGATTAACCTTTCTAACTTAAAGATTTCCTATGTTCAAACTGAAGCTGAAATTGGGCAGGTTATTTGGCTTTTCCAAACCTTAAGTTTTTTTTTATCTGCAAATTGTGAATGATGAGAGTATCTAATACAAAGAGTTTATTTAAAAACTAAACTTAAATGAATTAATATGGGTAAATATCATAAAATAGTTCCCAAGGACTGGGGATATAGCTCAGTGGCAGAGTACTTATTTAACATACCCACAGCCTAGGGTTTAATCTCTAACACCACAAAAAGTAAAAAATAAAAAAGGAGTTTATAGCACTGTAACCAGTAAATAATATGCATTGACTAATCTCTAATTTTCTGCCACCAGACCTGTTGGTGCACACCTGCAAAGTCAACTTGATATATATACATTTGGGCACTCCCTCATCCCTCCCTCCCTCTTCCCCCATCCCCGTGTGTGTGTGTGTGTGTGTGTGTGTGTGTGTGTAATTAGAAACCTTAAAATGACCAGAAAGAAAGTAGGAATCCATTGTTTATTGAGCTATCTAAACTCATCGGCAGAAGAAAGGGTCTTGGGGGTTTTGTTTTATTTAACTACCTTTTCTTCATTAATGAGCAGTGTGGCAACACAATTAGCTGTGTAAATGCTGGGTAACTGGATGGAAAGCATTAGCAGCAGTGTCCTCGAAGATGTGGGTCTAAATCTTACAAACTATGTGAAAGTGTCTTGTGAGACTGCTGTGGAGAGTAAAGGACCTATTTGTAAAGTATGTTTTAGATGGCCTGGCCATGGGGACATTCACACGTTGTTAGTATGAGCAGGACTAGTTCCCTGCACAGACTGACATGGGCCTGCAGGGTGAATAACCAGTGTGAGATATGGTCAGTTCATAGGAGAATCCTCAGCGCCCACACAGGAGCCTGGCTTCCCACATACGACGACAGCTAGATGCTCATAAACACAGAGTGCCCAAGCAGATGTTCCTGTGTCTGGAGGTGAGGGAAGTGTGCCAGTGGGTCACAGACCAGGCTGATCTGAATCACCAGGGACCTTCTAAAAATACAGATTCTGGAGCCCAGTCAAACCCAGAAAACCAACATCTCTGGGGGTGGGGAAAGGAGAAAAGGAATCGTGTGTTTTTTAAAAAAACACACGCCAGCCTTGGTGATTCCCATGGTAAGTCAGCGAGATGACCTCTCTGTTCCCCTAAAGACTGAAATTCTGTGATTCTAATCGCTCCCTCTACGTGAGTCAGAGCCCAGAATTATCGTGCAACATGAGGTAATTTGTGGTTTCCTGTCTTAAGATTACGGTAGAGGGAGAATCGCATAGCCAGTGTTGCCTAAGTTATGAAGATTGGCTACAACAAAGGAAAGTGAAAAAAAAAAAAAAGCCTGTGTGAGCCTAATATCCTGACTAATAAAGTGAACCAAAAAGAACTATTTGCATCCTAGACATAACCTGCGTTGGAAAGGACCCCGATGGCAGGGAATGCTCACACAAGGCTGGGATCAGACCAAGACAGCCACAGAGCCCATTCACTTTACCTGAACAACTTCAATGTGGAATATGAAGAAATAGAGTAGGCCCCCAAGGCCTAGAGCCGTCTTTTATATAGAATTTTGGGCATGATGGCTGCCTGAGACCCATATGGTGAAGACAATGTTAGAGCTTATAAACGCACCTGACTCAGTCCAAGCAAAAGTTCCAATGACAATTTTGCAGTGTGGCTCAGACTGATACCAGATGGAGGACCTCTGGACTAGGAATAGATTTGTGTTTCCAGCACTGGGGTTGCCTCCCATGGCTTCCAGGTTCTAGAAAATACATACAGCCTTAGTGAAGGTCGTCTGAGAAGGCATGCAGGACAGTACTGAGCTCAGTCCTGACACCCCTGGTTGCTACACACAGAGCTAAGCCATGGTAACTGTGATGCCACCCCTTAGACATAACTCTATCCATGTATAAAGTATCTATGTACATGGAGTCAGCTTCTTGTACTGGGGTTGACTTGATTAAACTGTGAAGTGGTTTTGGGAATGAAGTTACCATAAGGATTTCATGTTTTGGCAAAGCAGTTCAACAATGTGTGCTTCCTGCTGCATATATGATTCTCTTGAAACCCCTGTGGATTATATTATAGCTCAGAAGCAGGGCTCTGGCATACATTGGGGTTACAGTGTTTGTCTAGCATGAGAAAGAGCAAGACTCAGTACTTGATACCGCTGCTGTCGGAAATCAGCAGGATTTACAGTCCTAGACTGTCACCAACAGTGGAGAGGAGAGCCTAAGCCCCATGCAGGGCTCTCAAACACCAACGTCACAAACAGCTCTTAAGGTCCCTATGCCCCATCCTGCTTTTAACTGGTGTAAAGACCTCCTCACCTCTTGAGAATGCCACTCAGAGAAGGAACTGACTGTGACTCATTCTCAGACTCAGATATCCACGGGTGATCACTACAACCTGACAACTTTCTTAGGTAAAGAATGCCCAAGAAAGCCCTTCTGGGCTTCAGCCTGGTGCAGACGGCCTCACAATCTCTATTTTGCTGTACTCACTGCCACTGACTCTTCCAGATACAGTCCAGCTGTAACATGCCTTGGGGTGAAGTGAGCGGAACGGCTTAACTTCGTGAAGGGTGATTTACTAAAGGAGAAGGGAGCTCTGGTTTCCTTCAGACCCATCGTTGGAATGGTTTCTAAGTCATCCCTGAGGGTTCGAATCAGCCGCACAGGTACTCCTCCCTCTAGGAAGAAGTGGAGACAGCTTGTCTTCTAGACTTCACACTTTCTCTTTCTCAAGCTGCACTCGCTGTCACTGCACTTCTCACTCTGCTTCCTGTGCTCAGATGCTCTCCTGCAGATGTGCTCGCCTGCTTCGGAAGTCGGATGCGTCCGTCCTGTTATTCCTCTCCTAAGGCCTCCCTCCACCATGCTCCCTCCTGTTTCCCTGGCCACTTTAGGTACTCCAGGCTAAACACGCAAAGGTAAAAGCCAGAAGCTTGGGACTGTGTACAAGAGAGAACATTCATCATTTGTCCTTTCGTTGCATGGTGACGTCACAATGTAATATTTTCCATCCCAGACTTTTTCCTGCAAATTAATTTCATTTTCCTTTACCTATGAATAAAATCCCACTGTGTACATGTACCACATATTCATTATCGATCTGTCGGTGGGTGGACATCTGGGCTGAGTCGTTTCCTATACTGTGACTAGGATACGCATAAGTGTGAATGAGTCGCTGCACTAGGACATAGACTCCTTTGAGTACGTGCCCAGGGGTAGCATAGCCAAGCCATAGAGGAGGATAGTACAATACACGTGATGGGAGAGGAGGGGAGGGGGTCCTGGGAGTGGGAAGGCTTCAGCTAGGGGAGGATTGAGGGCAGGGGAGATGCGGAAAGGAGTAACCAAAACTAAGGACGTGTGAAAAAGCAATGTGGAAACCTATTGTTAAATTGTCAATCTAATTATTAAATTTTTATGAAAAATGTTTGAACAGAGGTCCTCTGCACAGGTAGATGACGTTACCATGAGAAGCCACGGGTTACTCATTTGTTTGCAGCTTTTAAAATTAAATATAATTAGATTATTCCCCCATCCCTTTTCTTTCACCCCCGCTCCCTCCCATAATCCTCCTTGCTCCCTCTCAGTTCATAGCCTCTTCCTTCCTAATTAATATTGACACACACACATACACACACACACACACACACACACACACACACACACACACACACATAAATTCAACCTTATGAATCTGTGTAGTGTTGTCTATATGTATACAATTTCAGTGCTGACCACTTGGTATTGGATAACCAATATGGGGACTCATCCCTGGGAAGTCTTCTCCCCTTTGCAACAGTCATTGTTTGCCTGAGTACCATCTGGCACCTTTTCTGTCTAGGGGTAGGACCCATGAGGTTTCCCCTGTCCACAGTAGCATGTCTATTGGTGATATAATTGTTCAGGTCTTGTGAAGCCAGTCATACTTCTGAGGTTTCATGGCCATAGCTTCCCTGTCATTTCTAGAGACATAACCTCACAGTACATTCCCTATTCCTCTGGCTCTTAGGATCTTTCTTCCCCATCTTCTGTGACGTTCCCTCAACCTTAGGTGTGGGTTTATGTTGCATATAAGTTAATTGGAGCTGGGCACTCCACAATCAGGTGTTCTCTCCATTTTGACAATTGCGGCTTTCTGTAACGGTTCTGCTGGAAAGAGAAGTATCTTTGATGATGGCGACAGATACATTTAACAGTGAACACAAAGATGATATGTAGAATTATTAGTATAGCAGCAGTAGTAGGGTTTTTCTCTAAGATCCAAGACGTCACTGTCACTGGTTAGTCAGCTAGGCTTTTGGTACCAGGCATTATTTCCCTCCTGTTGGGTGGCTTTGAGTCCAATTAGGCAGCAGTTGGCTCCCGTCAAGATATGAGTACCATCTGGCACCTTTGTCACGACATATCTTGCCGGGCTGGTCATCGGAGTTGCTCAAAGGCATCACAGTTGGGTGGGCAAGACTATTGCTTGCTTCCTTCGCTGTGGTGGTTTGAAGGAGAACTGCCCCTTTAGGCTCCTAGGTTTGAATGCTTGGTCCCCAGTTAATGACACTGTTTGGGAAGGATTGGGAGATGCAGCTTTGTTGGAAGAATAAGTCATGTGAGTGGGGAAGGGCAGAGCTTTGAGTCAAAAGGCCATGCCAGGCTCAGTCTCACACTCTTTGCTTACAACCTATGGATCAACTGTGAGCTCTCAGCTGCTGCTCCAGTGCCTGCCTGCTGCCACTCCCCATTATGACAGATGTTGCATGTAGTTTTAAAAGCTACCGCCTTTGCATGGCACCGAGGTTATGCCACCAGCCCCTCCTGGCTTCCCTTTTGTTCCACCAGGCTTAGCTCTGGGATCAGTGCCACCAGCTTTGATGTGGCTTCTCTTTCTACCTGCCTTTGCTCCAGGAGGAGTCACACTACTGGCCCACTCCCAAGACCCTTGAATCCTCAGATAAAAGTCAGGCACACAACTTTGTTACTAGACACAATTGTTGGGTGGGTGCGGATATCCCCACCTGGAAAATCGTGCCCTTATCAATCCATTATCTCTGTCTCTCCTCCTGTTCTGCATTTAGTGGCTTATTTCACCTAGTCCCTGCCAAACATCCTTGTCCACCCTCTGTAGTGGAGGTGGCAGGCCCTAGCTCCTCCCTCCCCACCTCTGCCTCCCTCCTCAAGGCCTTACTTGATTGCTGAGTCCTTCTTCCTCCAAAGCATAGCAGAAAAAGGCCCTCTCCCCCTTGTGTCCGTCTTTTCCTCCTGGGACCCAGAAGTCCCATCTGTACCCTCCCCCAGAAATTGGCCTTCTTTGTTGACAAATCAAGAGCCAATTGGGGAACAGGGTTAACCTCCCCTTACAGATAAACATGCACTAGCCTCCTGAAAGTGTAAACAAGCCCCTTAATTAGATGCATTTCTTAAGTTTTCATGGTTGTGGTGTTTCATTACAGCAATAGAACAGCACCAAGGCACTCCCATGACACTTACATAGCACTATGGAAGGTATTTCTCAAGGAGGAATCTAGACGCTATAGTTTTAAACAAAGACCTAGGGATACGGTCCTAGGACTTGTTGGCCAAGAAGACCCCAGAGGTCCTGAAACAATCCAGATATTGCCTTTTCTGCGACTTCCCACTAGAGCTGCATGGTAAGACTCTGTTGCCGAAGACAGCACACACTTTGACTATAGGACAAAGGGAAATCGAGCTAGAACTGAGTTGGAAACTTCCTTCCAGCTGGCTAGCTTCCACAGTGTGGGAAGGTGCAGGGTAAGCTATGGGAGTAGAAAACCATCAATAACCTTACTTAGTGGGTATGAGCTACAATACTGACCTATCGGACAAAATATGTCTACTGGCAAAATAGTGGCTTATATGTTATGAAGGTAACCAACCCCTTTCTGCATGGATCTGGGGCCTGTTCCACAGGAGGGAATTTATTCCTCATATTGTAAGCCTTGTCAAATGCCCAAGGCTGAGGAACCTGAGGCAGCATGAAGTCAAATTGCCATCTACATATTTGTGTAGAATACAATACAAACCTGTAGATGACTAGTGGGGCGCTCGGATCGGTCAGAGAAGCCTCTGCCTTCAGTGAGTTTTTGGTAATGCAGACTCATAACTGGTCCCAGTGCTAAGAGTAAGTGACCACCAAACACTCAGCTGTAGACAAGATATCTACATCAGTGTGCCCCGATTCCAACCGCTGGCTCGGGGAACATCATGGAAGAAAGAGAGAAGAATATAGAGCTAGAGGAGGAGGGGGATTGCTGTGAATGTGTGAAACACGGCCTTCTGCTGATGACACAGGCGCTGCCCATTAATTCACAGCAGCTGTGACCTGCTGATAGTCCCTTAGACGTGGTAAGGGCTCTCCGAGGCTGTTGGCACTCATTGTTGTCAGGGGGCGGAGCTGTCTTTTCCAGTGGTGTGATTTTTGTCTTTCAGATATGCTGCTCAGCTCCTTACTGAAGATTACTTTTAGTCTGGGAGCACGTTGAGAGAAAGCTCAGCAACAGCCAGTGAGTAGAGGTGCCATTCCCAAGTCAGAGACCTGGGGAAGATCCGATGAACTGGGTTACAGCGGTGTGCCTATAACCCAGCACTAAAGAAGCTGAGCCAGAAGATTGTAAGTTCAAAGCCACACTGGGCTAAATACTGTGATTTGTCTCTCTCTCACACACACACACACACAAAGAATATGGTATATAACAAGTCTCTTTGGTGGTATTGCATGGACTTGTGGCAATCCAGTCTTTGATAAAGATACAGTTGAAAACAACCTATCATATCTCCCCAGTTTACCAGAGATGACTCTTAAACTCGGCACAGAATTCTTGGTTTTAGAACAAGAGTCAGGGACCAAGGAACAAACTAGTGTCTTGATGTTTGAATTGTTCTGACTGGAACCACAAGCCCTAGGATGACACATGGGGATCCTGTCCTACCAACCTCTGGAGCTGGTTCCTGAAGCCCCAGAAATGCAAGAGAAATGTGGAGAGTGGAGGACAGAATGTTCTGGGGTCTGAGCAGAGCAGAAAAAAGCAAAAGAGAATGGAGTGACAGACCATAGCTGTCCCTCCTGACTCAGCCTGGAAAACAGAGTGCAGAGAGACATCTATCTCTGCCCCACTCTGGGCAGAAGAAGAGGTAAAATTCAAGATGTGATGCTCAAATGTTTGAAAATACAGATCAGAGGATCTGTGTTTTGGCCACCTGGTGACAATGTGTGCTCTCCAGTGGAAACTCAGTGACCAGAGACTTCTGTTTGAGGGAGCCACAGAGAAACAGATTACTACAGACCTTGGTGTTCTCGAGCCCCAGTAAGTCCCAGTAACACTCCTACCCATGGACCTCTGGGCTGTAGACACCATAAGGTGTGACAGACCATGACAGAATCGTGATGGACAACTTTGCATAGCTAACTGTGAGGAATTATGACCGGGAATTGAAATCCTCTGGAAGTGCACATCTCTAATCCTAGTACCTAGGAGACTGAGTTAGAGGATGGTAAGTTTAAGGCCTTCCTGGGGTACATAGCTAAACCCTTTCTCAAAGGGAGAAAACAAACACAAAGTGATTTGTTTCCTGCTAGGAGGCGCTGTTTTGAGAGGCTGTGGACCTTCACGGGGAGCAACCTTGCTGGTGGGAGTAACTCAGAATGGGTGGGACTTTGAAGGCTAGATCCCGCCCCAGGTTCCTGCCACCTTCATCATAAGCTCCTGCAGCCATGAGCTGAATTGCTCTGCCATGCCTGTGCTGCCATGACTGACTAACACCTTCCAAAGCTGTGAGATTACTTCCTCCTTTATGCTGACTGTCATGGTGATATGCTAATTGAGTGACAAAGGGATTGTAAGATTCCCAGGAAGCCTGATGCCTGTGAGGAAAACCAGAAGTGCCTGTACCCTCTGTGTGTAGAAGGTGGCAGGATTTGGGATCCCTCATGATTACATGCACTGGAAGGCTTATTTACTTTCTGTCCGTAATTTTCTTCCTGGTCTTTCTGAAGGTGATTTCCTGAGCTTCTACCTTTAAAGATGAAGAATGGATAAAGACAGGTGTAATTAAAGATTATAAACTGTTAAGAGTTCTTCAGCAAAAACATATTCTAACAAAACCTTTTTAAACTGAAAGATATTTCTGTTCCACTATCACCGCCCATATAATTCACATATAGGAGATTTGTTTTACGCTTTCTGGTAAAATTCAAGATGTGATGCTCAAATGTTTGAAAATACTGAGATCTGGGAGAAAGAAAAATATCCCAATTATACGTTGGTTTTGAATGAAGAAATGAAACAAAAGGAGGACATGACTCCTCCTTAAGTGTGGAGAAGATTTTATTGTAGATATGAGGGAGAAAGCAGGCAGGCAGGCAAAGGGTCCAGGCAGAACACAGCTGGCAGACTAAAGTGGACCATGAGGGGAGAAGTGGGGAGGGAGAGCAAGAGAAGCCCAGTCAAGAGACCAGCATAGCCCAAAAGGCTGAGTAATTTAGGGACCAGCAGCTGGGGAAAGGCCACCTAGCCCAGGGACTGGAATAGTTCAGGGTAGGGGTGGATCATGCCAGCTGGGAGAACCCTATAAGGTTAAGGACTGGAGGGTGCTGGGAGAATGGTAGCCATAGTCAGCTTTGATATGTTAACAAGCACCTCAGCCTTTTGTCAGAGTTTGAGATCTAACAATTCTGGGCCCAGGGTTTTCTGTTGTTTGTTTGTTTGTTTGTTTGTTTGTTTAGCATAGCCTATAATTGGAGGGCTAGGGAAATCAAGGCCCAGCATTCAGAGACTTCACTGAATTTGTCTCTAAGATCTCTAACATCAGAAATAAGGGTTGAAGCAGGATGTTACAGGAGTGGTCTAGCTGTGTCTTCATGAAGGTCTTCTGAGAGGGCAGCACACCACCCTGCAGCTCCTGTTTATGGCTCTATGGAGAAAATGTGATGTTTCAGTTCTTCCTTCTGACAGGAAAATGATTTAATCTAAAGAAATTCCCCTGCCAGGTAAAGTTGCAATTTTTAAAAATACATAAAAAGTAACTAACTTCTCCTTGTGAGGTTCCGAGTCCATGAGAAAGACTGTGCTGACCCAGGGGGTCAGACATCTCACTGAGGACATTCTGTATCGTTTTAAACCCTGACCCCAAGCTGACTTCAGAGAACTCTACAGACTCTTTTCTCAGCCACCCAGAAAAAGGCTAGGACTAACTTAGCAAGGCTTGACAGTGCACACAGCCGTAGGTCATCAGTGCCCTATTGACAACATTGTAGGTGAGAGTGAGTTAGCTTCTGGGGAAGACGAATTTACACCTCACTTCCTGGCTTACCAAAGTTTCCCTCCACTAAAGGACCTGAGTCCTGTATGCACTTCAACATTATGGTTATTTACTTATTTATTTATTTTAACTCTTGAGGCAGGGCTTCATCTAATCTAGACTGATCTGAAACTTGCTACATATCCAGGGCTGATCTTAAACTCCTAATTCTTCTACCTGGCCAAGCACTGGAATTAAGATGTACACTCACAGATGGGCATGAGAGAATCATAAGTGGCTGTTTTCCTAGGGCTGGAAGGTGCTAGAACGGAAAACTGCTGCTGCTGGAGGGAAGATCTGTAGGGCGAGCTTTGTGGAGGGGCATCTCATGCAGTCCTGCCGACTGGGAGGAGTTGGAGTGATGAGACCCTGAGGAAACCGGTGAGCAGCATTCCAGAGAGGACTGGAGGGACATGCACACTCGAGGCCACCAGCCAGGGCCGTGCCAGCTGAAAGGCTTCACACAGGGCACCCACTGCCCACAGTAAGTTTCCACAGAACCGTTTACTGGCTGCTTCAGCAGCAATGGTCTAGAATAGTGGGGGGAGCCTCTGTGAAGGAAGGATCAAGTCACAGTGAGGGTCCAACCAGGTTCCACCTGTTGTGGATTCCCCAGCACCGGGCTGGGAGTTTATTCCATGGTTGACTGCAATTACTGAAAGAATCAATGCCAGAAGAAGGTTGGACGAGATCCAGCAAAGACCACAAGGAGAGGAGGAGGGGCCTTTCCTGGAGTTACCCCTAGAATTCCTTCCTGGCTGCTGTCCTCTGACCATCCCTCAAGGAGATGGGATTTATTTATTTATTTATTTATTTATTTATTTATTTATTTATTCCTTCCTTTCTTTCTTTCTTTCTTTTTTCTATTAGAAGATGGGAGAAACTTTTTTTTTTCCGAGACAGGGTTTCTCTGTGTTGCTCTGGCTGTCCTAAGACTTGCTCTGTAGACCAGGCTAGCCTTGTTCATAGATCCACTTGCCTCTGCTTTCCGAGGGCTGACATTAAAGGTGTGCACACCACCACCAGGCTGAGGGTAGAAGAAACTCTTAGAGGTCACCCAAATGGGAGTTCGTGAGTGTTGGATGACAGGCTATTGAAGGAGACTGTTGGACCGCAGGACCCTGCTCACCGAACTGCCCAACTCACAGAACACCTTAGCTTTGCTCTCCATGAAACAGACTTTTCTCCTCACAAGTTCATTTCCTCAGGATTTGATGGAATGCAACACACTAAGCAATCCCCTTTCTGTCCTACAGGCAAAGCCCTTCAGACTTAACTGGTCTGTCAGGGAGGAGTGGGGGCTGAGTGTGGTCCTAGGCTGGAAACAACAGAATCTTGATGTAGCGGGTGACTTTCACACAGCTCAGCTTCCTACAGGTATGAATCATGAGAGCACGAGTGTTTACAACTTTTACACCATTTAGAACTTGTAATGTGACTGAACACAGAGAAAACATGTATCTCTGTATGAGTCATAGGTTTAATCAACATACAAGTTGATTAAACAAATAAAATCACAGGTGAAAAAGAGGCACTTCACAAATTCACAACTGTTGTTAAGCATTGGTCTTGACACTTTTCCCTTGGGTTTTATAGACTTTCCTTGCTTTTTCTTTTATCTTGAATCTTTATACTTGAAAATGAAAAAAAAATTAGGTTTGAAAAAGCTATACTAAGAGTTGTCACTGACTTTTTATTTTTATGCCACAGGCTAACTTCCCCTTGAAGGGGATTCTTCTTTTCTTCTCTCTTGGTTCTTTGTGTTACAAAAACATAGGAAGAAAATATTTTTCCCCATTGCCACACCTGAAAGAGAGCAGGTTAATTCCCGCAGGAAAACCCTGTCTTCTTTTTGTTATTGTAGTTGTTCCTGTTTCATTTCAGGTATGGTTGGATGTATCCCAGGCTAAGCTCAAAGTCCTGTGAGCAGAGACAGCCTTCAACTTGAGACCTTCCTGTCTCTGTTTCCAGTGCTGGGGTCACAGACATGCACCATCACACTCAGTGCTTATGTGGAGCTCCGGATTAAGCTTGGTCTGGAGCTTACAATGTTAGCAGTCTACCAGTCAGAAAACCCGGCCTTCCCCACAGTCAGGATTTTTCTGTCTCCTTTTCTTGTGGAAAAATGAACTCCAGAGTTATGCTATAGTCCGTACACTTAAATGGTTCCCTCCTTACCACACAGCCTCTCCACGAGTGTCTGCTGGGTAAGTGCCAACACAGAACCAGTTACAAAGTCTGAGCTATCTGAATATGATTTTTTTAAGGTAAGAGTTCAGAGATATCATTTAGAAGAAGAGGGCCATGGTGGTTAATTTGGTTTGTCCACTTGGCAGAATTTAGAATCCCCAAGAGCATGCCTTTGAGGGAGTCTCTAGAATTGGGTATTTGAGACAGGGCTGTTACCAGAGAAACTTGGAGTTCCTTTTTGAACTTAGTCTCATTGATGAAAGGATTTAAAAGTGGATTCAGAAGGAAGCCTGAAGACAATTTGAGTAGAGTTTGAGAGAAAAGCAACAGAGCAGGCAAACTGTAAAGCTAGGCAGCTGTCAGGAAGAGGGGACAGCTACGCTTTCAAGAAAGCAGGCAGGACCAGAAATGGCTGCATCAGTCCCACCCCGGAAGCCCTGAAAGAGGGTCCGTGGACAGAGAGGATTCTGGGAAGCAAATAGTCTCATTGGGGGATAATTCTCCAGGTAAATCGGATTTCCAGTGGGGGATCCTGTCTGATAACTCTGTAACAAGGAGACCCACCTTAACTGTGGGTGGCACCATTAACAAGTTAGGGTTCTGGGCTGAATAAAGAAGAGAAAATGAACTGGGCACCAGCATCCATCTCTCTCTCTCTCTCTCTCTCTCTCTCTCTCTCTCTCTCTCTCTCTCTCTCTCTCTCTCTCTCTCTCTCTCTCTTCCCTGACTGCCCAGCTGCCTCACTCTCAAGCCATGATTTCCCTACGGTAAAACTATACCCTCATGCTATGAACCAAAAGAAACCTTCCCTCCCCTAAGTTGCTTCTGATCAGGTATTTTGTCCCATCAATGAGAAAATTAACTAATATAAAGATTAGAGGGCAGAACAATTCATTTAGGATATTCAATTAAGAGATTGAGATTAGAAAAATACATTCCCTGACCAGAAGTAGGCAGCCTCTTCCTCATTTATGTGCAACACTGGGTTCCAAGGACATGATAAGTGTCCACTCCATCAACGGTACATTCCAGGCTTGGTAGGGAAACCAGGCAGAGAGAGAGAGAGAGAGAGAGAGAGAGAGACAGACAGACAGACAGACAGACAGACAGACAGATTGACTGACTATGAATTGAGAGGCCAGCCTTGGAATGCTCGGCTGCTCTCCAGCCCAGGGTGTCCCAGCTCCTGTTCCTGTCTGCTGGTGTGAAGCTGATGTCGTTCTGATGTGAGGGAAGAGACTGGGCTGTGTAGGCACTACTGTAGAAAGCACAGAGGGGCAGAGCAAAGACCTCGGTTCCACCTCAGCTGGGGTCACCTCAGTAAAGTTAATTTCTGGTCATTTTCATGACAAATGTTTAAAAGTAATGCTGGGAACTTACAGGGTGTCTGGAGCCTTTTCTTGACTTATCTGCACCTTGAAATCTAATCAGGAGTTTGTGAGACAATGCTAGTGGCCCTGCCATCTCAGAGAAAGTCACCTGGGCTCCTAATGCTCGAGGTAAGTGATGACCCTTGACCTGGAACTTCAAATTGATCTTTCCCCTCTAATATTTGAAACCTTAAGCTAACTATCCCCTCTCCCATGATGCCTCAGCTCTCCCATGATGCCTCAGGTGCTTGCTTCACATGAGGACATTCTTCATCCCAACTTCCTGTTTCAACGTGGGCCTTCACTCTCACCCATCAGAGAAGCATTTGACTCATTGTTCAGTTTTCACAAACTTCTACCCTTTTATTTCAAGGGAGGGTAGAGTGTGGCTAAGAGCATGGGCTCTGAAGTCCCCCTGCCTGCCCAGGTCCAGTTCTGGGACTCACTAGCTTTGCAATCTTGGAAAAATCAGTTAACTTCTTGGGGCTTATGTGACTACAAAGTCAGATAGTAATAGCTGGGGTAGGGGAAGTGTACCTGGAATAACAAAAGCTCAATAAATGTTATCCTTTAAAATAATACTGCTCACTTTCCTACCATACTCCCTGATTTACAATGAGAACTCACCTCATGGACCTAAGGACGCTCCATAGGAAGTCAACATTGCAGCTTGGATCTGCCAAGTTCAGTTTTTTCTCAATTATGCATGGTATACAGATCCATTTTTACAACCAAAGTCCAAGTGTACCCAATATAATTTAAGTTTATTTATTTAATTTATAAGACAGTTCCCAAGGCAAACAAAATCGGACAAGAGACCTTGATACAAGATGTCTAGGCTACAGAGACTTGCTGTGGATCAGTGCAGGGTGTGGGACTGCTGAACACAGGTGAGGGTCCCATTGTACCCCCAGCCCTCCCAGAAGGACACACCGGAGACCTAAGCTCAGAGTGTGACCTTGTCTGGAAGCAGGGTTTCCACGTGTAAATACTTGCAATCACACTGGAGAACGGGCACCATGATCCAGTGTGGCTGGCATCTTTACACGGAGAGCTATGGGAAGTGAGAGGTGGCCAACACTAGGGGACAACCACCAGTGCAAGAGGACATGTACAGATGCCAGCCAAACGGTAACAAAGACTGACAGCAAACCAATAGCTAAGAGGAAGGAGGGAAGACGTCTCTTCAGACTTCAGGGTGGTCACGACCCTGATGTAGAAACTAGAAGTGAAAGGTAGTGAATTCCTGTTGTTTTACTCTGTCTACTTCATAGTGGTTTGTTATGGAAGCTGTAAGAAAAAAATACACGGGGGATGCAGACACTAACCAGGTTATAGGTGAGGATCTGGACAGACACCAACCAGGTTATAGGTGAGGATCTGGGCAGCATCTGGCAGACATCACCTCCTGGGATAAGTCAGGTGCATTAGGTGTCGAGGAATAACAGCAGCCAAACTGCTGAGGCCCGGCACACTGTCTGGCTTTGGGTGTAGGAATAGCACCTGAAAGTTGCTAGATCTCTGGGCTGCTTTGATTAGTGGACTCTGAATGCAGGCTTTAACATCTCCATTTTGTGTAGGAGAAGACTGAGGCCCTGTGTGGTTAAGTCAAGCCGCAGCTCCTGCTCTTAACGAGTGCACCTTTCAGCATTAGCTAAGAGCCCCTTTGACACAGAGGCATTGGGTTGAGCTGGGGAAGTAAAGACACCACATTCAGGAAAGACACTACTCGTATACCACAGTTCTCCACCAGCTGAGACTCAGCCAGAAAACAGTCTTAAGTAAAAGCAGTCCTGTATGCTGACCACCATGAGGTTTTCAGTTTTTCTCTATTGTGGAAGTGAAATTTTTCTCAGGCTGTTTATTATAATGGGCTGACCTTTGTTTCTTTATTACTGATAGTTAAGCATACCACGAAACTCTTGGTGTTCTTACAGACATCCTTATTGATTTTAGTACTGCTGCGGGTAGGATTACTTACACATACACACTCATGCACACATGCACATGCATACACACACAGAAATTCTGGTAAATTTCGTGTGCTTGGAAAGATGTGGGACAGTTATAACTGCACATGGCATGCTGGTGACAGAGAACACTTCTTTTTTCTGCCTACCTATAAGAACTAAGCCTCTCTCTTATATACGGATGATAGGACGACCCACAGAGCAGCTTCTAACCTCACACATTTTAACCACTTCTCTGCTACTGTATCTTCTACAGCAGAATGTGCAACATTCTGGGGCAACAGACACAAAATTGTGTTGCAGCCTCTACACTGTCCCTTTAAGTCATAACAGAATCTATCATGTGACCTTAACTGTCCCTCCAAGTCCCACATGTTAAAGGTTTGCTCCCTAGTGTTGTGCTATTGAGAGGTGGGGAGCCTTTAAGAGATGGAGCCCAGTGGGAGCTTGCCTCAGTTTCGTCCCCTGGACTGCAGGCTCTTAAGTCGTGAGCCAAAATGTACCTTTACTCAGACGGGTAGGCTATCTTGGGCATGTGTCATGGTGAAGGAAGTGGATAAGCAGAAGGAGCAGCTGGCCTACAGGACAATGGAAGCATTTCTGGAGTGTATAACTTAACCATAGATAAAAGGAAGGCACACAGTGGTGGTATGGGCCACTCATCAGCAACCGAGTACATACCATCTAAATGTCCACTGTGTCTCAGCCCATGCCATCACCGACCTTCTCCAAAGAGCATGCTTACCTCTTTCCCTCGTCAGCCCACCACGGCATGTTACTAGTACAGTCTCGCTGTGAGGCTGTCTATGTGATGCGTCTGTCTGTGCTGTATGTGTAAAAAGAGCACATTTCACCCTAATTCAGCATCACTCCCTTTGAGAAAGCAAGCCTTAGACAAGTCTCCCTATGTCCTCCCCAGACAAACTCAGCCTCATTCTTCTCCCTCAGGGCAGGCCCATAGAACAGGGTGATGGAAGACCCTAGGAAACCTGTAGACACACTCATCTCTCCTGGCACTTCAAGAGTATAGGCTTTTCACACATGGTAATTCATTTAAATTTGTGTTTTTAGAGGTGTTTTTGTGAAGTGTTGATGATATTACAATAATGTCTGAAAACATCTAAAATAATTAAATATACCCTCAGTGAATCATCACTTTACAATCCTGTTTATTCTGAAAGATAACTTTAGATTCATCTTATAAACATCTTGACAGGACATTAAGAACATTTAAGCTGCTCCCAGTGGGCAGAAATAGTGACCACTTGATGTGACCTCTTGACATTATATATACAATTGATAGGTTTTCATTTATTTCTATGTCCTAAAGAAAAATTGAAGTTGATGGTTATGTTATTTGATGATTCTGTAATTACAAAATGTGTGTGGAGGATCAGCAGGGCCTCACTTCACCTCCCCAGCAAGGAACCCAGTGCACAGGGCCGCATTGCCACTCACGAGCCAGGGACTGTTTCCTGAGATAGGAAAGATCACTGAACATGTTTTTTCAGACTTAAAATAGAAAGACAGGTTTTATTTTTTTCCCCCATGTAGGAGAGAGTGGAACATTTTAAAATTGGAAACTTAAAAAGAATTCCAAGATAAAAGAAAGTGAGAGGTGAAGTTTCTAAGTAGCTCTACCTGGCTCTTACTCAGTCCTCAAGTCATTTCTCACAATGACTTTGGTAAGTTGTGTTCCCGTGTATATTTACAGTATTCATGAACATCAGCCAACTTAGAAAACATCAGTGATTACGAAGGTATAGGACACACTGGGCCCCGATGAGCATGGTGTGTGTGTGGCCTGTTCCAATTCCATCAGATAACGAGGCTTCCCTCAACTGGGCTCCGTTCTGAGATGCTTCTAACCATGCTGTTCAGAATGGTCGCTGTCTAGAACAGACAAGACGACACTTGATCTACTGCTTTTGAACTTTTCCTGTGGTTCTAAGCACGAGTGACTGCTGGCATCCTGGTTGTCGTGAGTGAGGGCATCTGGGAAAGGGCTGACTTTCTTATACATCTCTCCTGAGTCCTGTGTGGTGGTCTGCTATATGCCTGCACCTCATTCTCTCAAATTCGGAGGACTTGGGCTGTATTTTGACATGCTACAGACACAGTATTTTATTAATTTATCATACTCACACTCGGATCATTTTTTATAATCACACTGTCTGTATCCATGACCTGAACGTAAGCTGAAAAGACAGCTTATTCATCTTGTCCCAGTGTGTAGCACATGTGATTTAGCACACAGTAGGTGCTTAGTTGGGAGTTCAGTGAGTTGCTGGACAGTGATGTCATGAGGAATAGTTCTCTGCTCGGTTTCCTTGGTAAAATGTTTTTCCCATGTGGTTTTGGAACCTGCTTCAGTTGTGACCTGAGGCTCCTGTGACTCATTCAGGTAAAAACACCAGGAGTTTTAATTACTGTAAAAGGCAATGTCTTCAAAAGAGAAGGTGTCTGCCTACAGTAACTAAACAGAAACCACCTACCATATAATGTCCCTTGGCCCATAAACTGCAAAAGAGCAGAAATTTCCCACTTCTATCTCAAGAGTGCCATTCAGCAAGTGGCTGCAGTCACCTTGGAAGACCCTCAGACCAGAACAAAACAAGGATGGTCTACAGACCCACTGAGCAAGGCCATGCTCAGATCCCAAATGTGAACTACCTTTGTGCTAGAACATTTGTGAGTGACAAACGATTGGAATTTCCTTACCTGGGACCTCAGAAAGCTTGCTCCTACACAAAGGGGAAACCCACACTGGGAAAGGGAGACTACATCACAATGAGTCTGCAGGGAATCAGGCAGGCAAATCTTGGGCTCTTGGCTGTGACTTCTACAGCTCCTCCTTAGAGGAAAATTAACTGTTGGTTTTTTTTTTTGTTTTTTTTTTGTTTTTGTTCTTTTTTTCGGAGCTGGGGACCGAACCCAGGGCCTTGCGCTTCCTAGGTAAGCGCTCTACCGCTGAGCTAAATCCCCAACCCCCTGTTGGTTTTAAAGAATAGTCCTAGAATTTAACAATTTAAATGGTGGGATCATTTCAAAAGAAAGAGCCTCATAAACGTCTTAGGCTTGGCTCTGTAAAGACGGCTGTGTCTACACACACTGTAGCTCCCAGTCCTAGGCTTCTTCTCCACCGTGGAGAGAGTGTGGTGTCATTAACATACACTGCCTTTAGGGAACCTGAGAAAAGTCCATTTTGATCAGAACTAGAGAAGGGATGCTGGACTGGGAGTGTCATCTCTCTGGGCCTCTTCTTCCCTGATTTCTATCATCCCTGTCTGGCCAGGGTGGCCAGGCTGGGGCAGACAGAGTAGCCGACTGGGAGCTGCACTGGGCAGGAGATTTGGGAAGTGAACTGATGAGTGCACCAGTGGAAAGAGTGTAATGGAAGGTTCAGCCCCTGGGTGACTGAGGTGTTCTTGGTCGACAGCACCCTGTCGATGAGACAGAGCCCCACGCTTGGGCATTCTCTCTGAGCCTGCCCCCTTTTCATAGCAGGTCTGATCCAGCATGACAGGTAGCCTCAGACACTGCACCTCTGAGCTTCACCTTCCTGGTTACTCCAGGCAACGGGAGAGAGGAAGGACGACGAAATCATTCTCAACCAACTTTCTCTAAGTCTGTCACCAGAATGACACCATCTGGAAGTCCTTAAGGAGGAATTTGGGGGGCAGAACATACAGCGTCCGCGTTGTCTCGGTGGTCAGAACAGTTGAAATGGGGTAGGGTGAGCAGTAGTGTCTGTCTTGCTCTGACTTGTCTCCTCGCTTGTTTACTTCCCATACTTCATGTCACCATTTTCTAAAAAGGAGAGGCCACCAGGTGTTTCCAGTAATGACAGTCACCAAATCCATCCAACCTCTTGTCCTGTACCTGCCCCATCTGCTCGGATACTAGGAAGCTGTCTCTCTCATTGTGTTTGATGACATAACAGATCTGTCTGGCCCTGCCACCCACCCCCACCCCCGGGCTTTCCATATGTCCATGGAGAACAGTTCTCCATGGACAAGCTTCTACCCCAGGCCATCATGGACCTCTGTGCTTTCCTGCCCAGCCAGTTTTAGGACAGTGTGCTGACTGATTTTATGTCAACTTGATAAAAGCTAGGGTCATTGGAGGTGAGAGAACCTCAGTTGAGAGAATGCCCACACAAGATCCAGCTGTGGGCAAGTTGTAGGGTGATTTCTTGATAAATGATTGATAGGAGGGGACCCAGCCCATTGTGGGTAGCAACATCCCTGGGCTGGCGGTCCCTGGTTCTGTAAGAAAGCAGGACTGGTGAGCCATGGGTAGCAAGCCAGTAAGCAGTGCTTCTCCATGGCCTCTGCATCAGCTCCTGCCTCCAGGTTCCTGTCCTGCCTAAGTTCTTGTCCTGGCTTCCTTGAGGACATGATGGACAGGCAAATAAACCCTTTCTTCCTGAATTGCTTTGGTCATTATTTACCACAGCTAAAGTAGCCCTAACTAAGACAGACCATGTCTCGCATACTCTGGGCTGGCCTGGAACTCACTCTGCAGTTGGTCTTGCTATTTCCATCTCCCAAGTGCTGGGATTACCAGCATGCACTTCCAGTTTCTATGGTTCTGGGATCTAGCCCATGCAGGCAAGCATTTTACCCATTCAGCCACATCCCAATCCAATCCGAAGAACACACTGAAGAACGGCATCAAGAAGCTCCATGTTCGGGGTTGGGGATTTAGCTCAGTGGTAGAGCGCTTGCCTAGCAAGTGCAAGGCCCTGGTTCGGTCCCCAGCTCCAAAAAAAAAAAAAAAAAAAAAAAGAAGCTCCATGTTCCTGGGAATGGCCATCAGGATAGGCCAGGCCATGATAGTCTTCACTTTAAGGAAGAACCTAAAGGGTACTCTTGCATACCCGTGGGGCCTCACTGAGATGGTGGAACCAGCCTGATAAATTCCTTTGTTCTGGTTTTCTCTTCTGCAACTCACCATGGCTCTTGCTCCTGCCTCCTGAGATCCCCACACAAATGTGTATAGATCACTTCCTGTCTCAGGCTCTGCCTCAGGGAAAAGAAGAGTACCAGGACTCTTTGGCAAATGTTTACACTTTGGTGGGGCCTTTCTCTTTAGCTCTTTCAAGGGAAAAGTAGGTTTGATTTCCTCACAAAACTAAACGCTGTCTGTGGTGGTCTGGAAAAAAAATGGCCCCCAGAGACCCACAGGGAGTGTCCCTATTAGGAGGCGGGCCTTATTAGAGTAGGTGTGGCCTTCTTGTGGTGGGTGTGGCCTTGTTGGAGGTGGGTGTCTCAGAAGCTCAAGCTTGGCCAGTGTGTCACTGTCTCCTCCTGATGCCTGCCGATCCAGACGTAGAATGCTAAGTTCCTCCAACACCATGTCAGCATACACGCTGCCATGCTTCCTTCCATGATGAAAATGGACTGAACCTCTGAACTGAAGCCAGCCCCAATTAAATATTTTCCTTTATAAGGTATCTCTTCACAGCAATAAAACTCTAAGGCACTGTGCACTCTGACCCACAGTGCACATACTTTTCTGTTAGATAAAGCAGGTATAGCAGAGACCTAGAGTTCCCTGTAGGGTTCTTCCAGCAGAACAACCCTCAGGTGTTTATTCATCATTGAGATGTACACAGGTACAGGAGATCGGTCCAGTGTAGGAATGATTGAGATGCAGGTTTCATAAGGAGTGAAGGAGCAAAGGAGTAAGCTTCTTCTATCAAGTTGCTTGTGGGGGGTAAAGGGAAGCCAGAGGAGCAGAGAGGATGATGGTCTGTATGTTCTATGAAGATCCTCAAATCTCAGGGGTGTATGGAATAGACAGGATGTGAATCTAGAGATAAGAAAGGAAATCAGGGTGGGCTTCCAAGTCATTGCTGCTTAAAGTCACAGCTTTAATTGGGGATGGGGACTGTGGATGTCAAATTTAATCAGCAAATTAAAAGGGGGCAGAAAACCAAGTGGAGGATAAACCCCAGAGAACAGACTGAAAAATGGGGAAGAGAAAAAACAAGCCTTGGTTCTGATGAGGGGAACCAGGCAGGAAGGAGATGACTCTGACAGGAACGTTTCTTAGTTCTCAAAGACCCAGGGAGGAGGCTCACAGAGTGACAATTACAAAGATGATGCTACCAAGAGGCCAAGGGGTTGAACAAACCTGTCTTCAGCACACATGACTTCTCAGTTGATTGAAGAGCAGACAGTACGTGGAGACATTATGACAAGCAGAAGTGTATTTCCTTCTTTTTCCTTTTCTTTCTTTGTTCTTGTGCCCCAAACACACTGAGATTTGTTCCCCTCTTGTATAAAATCATCTGCTCTCATCTCCACACTCCTGGTTGCCATCCAGGAGACCCAGAGCTTTCTCGGCTGCCATGAAAGAGCTAGCCCTGCAGTCCCCTGAGCACCGGTTCTCTAGGACAGATCACTTCTATCATGAGTTTTGCAAACCACACCCCCATTGAATCCTTGCTCTACCCACAAATCCACAAGGCACTGATAGATGATCCTGTTTCTCAAAAGAAAATGTAGAAAAGACGGATTGGTAAGCGCAGGGGATAATTACGAAGCTGCATGTCCAGTGACGTGAGCTCCTTCAGGCCGAGACTTCATTAATAAAGGGACGCAGAACCAAACCCTGCCTATTGCATAAATGTAGAAGGATTACCTACAGAAAACAATTCTCTTTAGAAAATGACTAAGAATCCCAGCTTAGGGGCTGGTGAGATGGCTCAGCAGTTAAGAGCACTGACTGTTCTTCCAAATGTCCTGAGTTCAGTTCCCAGCAACCACATGGTGGTTAACAACCATCTGTAATGAGATCTGATGCCCTTTTCTGGTGTGTCTGAAGACAGCTACAGTGTACTCACATACATAAAATTAAAATAATAATATATTTTTTTTAAAAAAGGAATCCCATCTTAGAAACCAGTTTAAGCAGGAAGTCTGGAGCAGGTTCTGGCTGCTGCTGATCTGGCTAAGAGCAGGAAACACTGGTTTGGATTGGGAGGTACTTCAGGCCTTAAGCTTTTGGAGACTCTGTGGAACTTGGCTTGGGTGTTTAGTCATGGCGTGTTGAAATTTAGATTCTAATTTACAGTGGTCACTGTATGAAAAAGTCCTGCAGATCATACAGCTAAGGAGGCTCCCTGACTTACTCACAATGGCTGGAGAGACAGCGAACTGGAGACTTGCAAGCTCAGACGCTACTCTTGATCCTTCCTTGTGGGGTTGGTTAATATTATCACTGTACAATCCACGGGACCTAAGGGTCTGTGGCAGCTGCTGGCTGTGTACCATCACCCACCTTCCTCTCTCCTTAGTAGCTGACTGTGGACCTTTAGCCAGGCACAGCTGAAGTGATGACTACTTCTTAGGCTGCTGTTACCCACTGGACAAAGTCTGGCCACTTGTCTGTCCTATACATGCTGTACAAGAATTCTGGGAGAGAGGGGGGCCCTTCTCCATTGTCCCGCTTCTTGCTGACACAGAACAGGTAATGGACAGCTCCGGCTGTGGTGTTGACTGTAAGGAAGCCACACTAGATGAGCCAGTCAGTAGAGGATGTGAAGTGTGTAGGGCGGATATGGTCAGCTAGGATGTTCAGACTTCTGTCGCTGGAAACACTAAATCTGTGTGTGTGTGTGTGTGTGTGTGTGTGTGTGTGTGTGTGTGTGTGTATTGTACTGTAGTTGGGTGTTACTTTTAGCTGAATTAATTATTACTTAATCTAAATAATACAAACTCGTGGTGGGGCGGGGTGAGCCAACACATGAAGAAAGCAGAGCAAGAACCAGAGAGGGGAGATGAGGGCTAAGTCAACACCATGGAACCAGGGGAAAAAACTGGAAGAGGGAGCCAAGTACTGGTGTGAGATGAGGCTATGAGGCTGTTTCCTCTGTAGCCCAACACTCTCAAAACACGGAAAACAACTCTGTTTATAATCTGGGGATTATGCACACGTACTTAATGTATTGAAAAATCTGTGGCTCCTAGTACGCTGCCATTCTAAAAGAGAGTCTCTTTGAACCGAGGCTAATCTGAGCCACAAAGCTTCATGAATTGTTTTATGTTGGTGTCTGACAAGGATCATAGGTGGTAGAACAAAAAAATCCTATGTGGAGAGCATTGAACTCCTAAAGTTCTAACAAGGTGGCATGTCGCGGTTTCGATGGATTCCGAATGATATGACCACACTAGGTTTGCATTTAATCTTCGGTCATGCTCAGGTTTTTGTTCCATGATGTAGGTCATCTATGAGAGTAGGCTTCATTGCATAAGAATTTCTATCACTTAAACTCCCAAACTGCACAAGAAGGATAGAAAGCAAAGCAATGGTGTTCAGACAAGAACTGTCCACAAGCCCCTAATTCCCCTTATTCTTTGTATGTGTGCCTTTGAGTGTGCAGGGGCACATATGTATGCGTATGAGGCCATCCTCCACTGTCCTTTCCACACTGTCCACTGTTGGGAGGGGGGAGACGGACACAGAGAGAGGAGGAAGAGGAAAAGCTTGGAGAAGGAGAGTATAAGATTCATTGGCCTAGAATTTACCAATTAGACCAGACTCTGTGGCAAGTGAACCCCAGGGATCTGTTTCTCTTTGCCTGAAACTGAGCTCAAAAGCCTGTGCCACCATGCCCAGCTTTTAAAGTGTGGCCTAGGGCTGAAACTCAGGTCTCCATGCTTGGAGAGCAAGAGCATTACTGAATGAGCCATCTCCCCAGCCTTCCCTTACTCCCTGTAGTAACATGGATTACTGTATGGGAAGTTCACTCCTCTGACATTGCTAGCTCCTAGAACTATACTAAGCCACAGAACATTCTCCATTTAATTGTGTTTCCTGTATCGTACAAGATTAAACAGCAGCTTTTGGTCTTAATCATCACCATTGAAAGGCTTTGTAAACTGTTTATGTCACAGAACTTTGTAGTTACCGGACACACTGTATCTGTGCCTGTGTCTTGTTTCATTTTCCTCCTTTTGAGACAGAATCTTACTATGCAGCTCGTGCTCGCCTTGGAAGTCACAAGATTCTCTGCCATATCCTCTGTCTGCTGGTTTGAACATGCTTGGCCCATGGGAAAGCAGCATTATTAGGAGATGTGGCCTTGTTGGAGGAAGTGTGTCACTGTGTAGGCGAGCTCTGAGGTCTCCTAGTGCTCAGGTTTCACCCAATGAGGAAGAGTGCCTCCTCCTGGCTGCCTGCAGAAGACAGTCTCCTGCCTGCTTCCAAATCAAGATGCAGAGCTCCTTCTCCAGCACCATGTTGGCTTGCATGCTGCCATGCTTCCCAGCATGATGATAATGGACTGAACCTCAGAACCTGTAGGCCAGCCCCAATTAAGTGTTTCTTTTATAAGAGTTGCCTTGGTCACAGTGTCTCTCCATAGCAATGAAACCCTAACTAAGACACTGTGAACATATCTTCTGATTATAAATTTACAATAGTTTGACTATCTGTGTATATATCTACAGAACAAAAAATAAATGTGGATCCTTCATTACTTCCATCAGACCCCTGGATGTACGTTTTGCATCACAGATGAGTCATGAAGCCCTAGGAACTAAGAAAGACACTCGCATGCTTACAATACCAACACCTATTCACAATATGGAATATTCTGACAAAGTGTAGAATACCTATTATGATTTTTTACAATGTAAGACCTCAAATAAGGGAGTTTAGAATAAATACCAAATGCAGAAATCGAATTTTAAACATTACAATCTTTCCTCTCTTGACCTATACAGACAAGAGCTAAGAAATGGGACATGCCCAAATAATATAAAATACCTTGGTGTGACTTTAACCAAGCAAGTGAAAGATCTGTATGATAAGAACTTCAAGCCTCTGAAAAAAGAAATTGAAGAAGATCTCAGAAGATGGAAAGATCCCTCATGCTCATGGATTGGCAGGATTAATATAGTAAAAATGGCCATTTTACCAAAAGTGATCTACAGATTCAATGCAATCCCCATCAAAATACCAATCCAGTTCTTCAGAGAGTTAGACAGAACAATTTGCAAATTCATCTGGAATAACAAAAAACCCAGGATAGCTAAAACTATCCTCAACAATAAAAGGACTTCTGGGGGAATCACTATCCCTGAACTCAAGCAGTATTACAGAGCAATAGTGATAAAAACTGCATGGTATTGGTACAGAGACAGACAGATAGACCAGTAGAATAGAATTGAAGACCCAGAAATGAACCCACACACCTATGGTCACTTGATTTTTGACAAAGGAGCCAAAACCATCCAATGGAAAAAAGATAGCATTTTCAGCAAATGGTGCTGGTTCAACTGGAGGTCAGCATGTAGAAGAATGCAGATCAATCCATGCTTATCACCCCGTACAAAGCTTAAGTCCAAGTGGATCAAGGACCTCCACATCAAACCAGATACACTCAAACTAATAGAACAAAAAGTGGGGAAGAATCTCAAACACATGGGCACTGGAGAAAATTTCCTGAACAAAACACCAATGGCTTATGCTCTAAGATCAAGAATCGACAAATGGAATCTTATAAAACTGCAAAGCTTCTGCAAGGCAAAGGACACTGTGGTTAGGACAAAACAGCAACCAACAGATTGGGAAAAGATCTTTACCAATCCTACATCTGATAGAGGGCTTATATCCAAAATATACAAAGAACTCAAGAAGTTAGACTACAAGGAGACAAATAACCCTATTAAAAATGGGGTTCAGAGTTAAATGAAGAATTCACAGCTGAGGAATGCCGAATGGCTGAGAAACACCTAAAGAAATGTTCAACATCTTTAGTCATAAGGGAAATGCAAATCAAAACAACCCTGAGATTTCACCTCACACCAGTGAGAATGGCTAAGATCAAAAACTCAGGTGACAGCAGATGCTGGCGAGGATGCGGAGAAAGAGGAACACTCCTCCACTGTTGGTGGGATTGCAAACTGGTACAACCATCCTGAAAATCAGTCTGGAGGTTCCTCAGAAAATTGGACATTGAACTACCCGAGGACCCAGCTATACCTCTCTTGGGCATATACCCAAAAGATGCCCCAACATATAACAAAAACACATGCTCCACTATGTTCATCGCAGCCTTATTTATAATAGCCAGAAGCTGGAAAGAACCCAGATGCCCTTCAACAGAGGAATGGATACAGAAAATGTGGTACATCTACACAATGGAATATTACTCAGCTATCAAAAACATGACCTTATGAAATTCATAGGCAAATGGATGGAACTGGAAAATATCATCCTGAGTGAGGTAACCCAATCACAGAAAAACACACATGGTATGCACTCATTGATAAGTGGCTATTAGCCCAAATGCTCGAATTACCCAGATGCACAGAACACATGAAACTCTAGAAGGATGACCAAAATGCGAATGCTTCACTCCTTCTTTAAAAGGGGAACAAGAATACCCTTGGGAGGGAATAGGGAGGCAAAGTGTAGAACAGAGACAGAAGGAACACCCATTCAGAGCCTGCCCCACATGTGGCCCATACATATACAGCCACCAAACTAGGTAAGATGGATGAAGCAAAGAAGGGCAGACTGGCAGGAACCAGATGTAGATCTCTCCTGAGAGACACAGCCAGAATATAGCAAATACATAGGCAAATGCCAGCAGCAAACCACTGAACTGAGAATAGGACCCCCGTTGAAGGAATCAGAGAAAGGACTGGAAGAGCTTGAAGGGGCTTGAGACCCCATATGAACAACAATGCCAACCAACCAGAGTTTCCAGGAACTAAGCCATTACCCAAAGACTATACATGGACTGACCCTGGACTCTGACCTCATAGGTAGCAATGAATATCCTAGTAAGAGCACCAGTGGAAGGGGAAGCCCTTGGTCCTGCTAAGACTGAACCCCCAATGAATGTGATTGTTGGGGGGAGGGTGGTAGTGGGGGGAGGACGGGGAGGGGAACACCCATAGAGAAGGGTAGTGGGAGGAGTTTGGGGGATGTTGACCCAGAAACCAGGAAAGGGAATAACACTTGAAATGTAAATAATACTCAAGTTAATAAAGATGAAAAAAAATTACCTCCCCGCCCCAAAAAAAGAAATGGGACATGACTCAGAGGTAATCCCTTGCCCAGCAGGTGTGAAGTCCTAGTACAAGAGACAAAACTAAAGATTTACATTTACTGTAAGTTATTAAATTTTATAATTTAAAATTTTTAAATTTAAATTAAATTACTAAATTATTAAATTTTATATAATTTAGTCAATGTTTATTAATATGTCATTAATATGGAATTCATCATTGTAACTTAGAACTTTTGAAAGTCCGAAAGAACTTTCTAGATAAGATAGAAAAGATTGGAGAGTCAAAGTCAGACCTGCATTTTATATCATTATTAAATTGTATAGTATTCATTTAATTATTTTTATGTATAATATCTGTCTGGTGTGTCGTCTTACACTGATAATATTGTGGTCACCAATTTACTTAACAAGCTACGCATCAGATGTGTAGAGTGGGACAGACTGCTGCACGGAACGGTTGAGAAGAAGGTTTTATTGTATATTTGAGGGAGAGTATAGTCAGCGACATCCGGAAGAGTCCAGAGCAGGGGGATAAATAATAAACTGAACACAGCCAGTACACTGGACCAGGCCACGAGAGGAGAGAGGTTGAGTGGGAGATGAAGACAGAGAGTGTGAGCATGGAGTGTGAGCATGGAGTGTGAGCATGGAGTGTGAGCATGGAGTGTGAGCATGGAGTGTGAGCATGGAGTGTGAGCATGGGTGTGAGCATGGAGTGTGAGCATGGAGTGTGAGCATGGGTGTGAGCATGGAGTGTGAGCATGGGTGTGAGCATGGAGTGTGAGCATGGGTGTGAGCAACAGTGTGGGCAATGAGCCTATGAAGGCCACTCTCGGTTTAACCACCACAACTAGCATGTCCTTTGGAATGTAATCGGCGTCACGGATGCATTGGTCCCTTCTAGCAGTGAGGAAGAAATAGCTCCTTTGGTAGATGGGAACAGGCCCCAGAATTTGGAAGAATGGAATTTCCTTTGAACCTGACAAAACCATCGGAGAGTAAGTCTGCTCTCTGTCACCTTGCTCTCCCTTTTTTCCAGACCATCTACCTCTGTCACCCTTTCTTCTTCAAAATCAGAGACAAGGGTGGCTGGTGTTCACATCCTTATGTGACTCTCACTGTCAAATCCCCCGGAGACATCCCCTCAGGTGCTTTCTTGTTGCTGGTTTCCAGGGGCCTCTCAGAACTTAGCCCCTGTTAACGTGGGCCCTGGTGGCAGCCTATGCAGTCTGCAGGCCCTCGACCCTCAGCAGCCTTCTGGGTTGGAGTTCTCCTCTCCTTTCTGTTGCTGTGATAAAAACACTCTGACCAGAAGCAACTCAGGGGAGGAAGGGGCGGAACAGACTTATACACCTTACACTGCTAGGTCATGGCCCATCACTGAGAGACATCCAGGAAGGGGCATAAACAGGAAATTAAAAGAGGAAGCCGTGGATGAACACTGTCTTTTACATCCCAGGATCACCTGCCAGGGATCTTCCGGTATGAATGAATTAACCAAGGCTACACCCCACAGACATTCCCACAGGCCAATCGCATCTAGACACACCTCCCCTCAAGGCTTTTCATGCAGATGACCCTAGGCTGTGCCAGTGATTAAAGCTAACTAGACAGCATCCTTTAGGAGTGACTCGAAAAGGTTTGTCCTCCTGGCTCCCTCTGGTCCTAGTCTGACTGCTCACCTGGCCCTATATCCTCAGATATTCTGGTTTCTTCTTCACGTGGGTGCCAAAGCCGCTCAAAGTCCAGTGAGTTTCCTTTAAAACTCAAGCACAAGGCTGAGGGTGTAACCCAGTGTGGTAGATTGCTTGCTTAGCATACACAAAGCCCTGGGTTTGATTCCCAGCACTGCATAAACCAGACATCAGTGTAGAACTCACCCATAAAACTAGCACTTGTGAGGCGGACACAGGAAGAGCAGAAATCCAAGGCTAGACTCAGGTACTCGTGATAAGGGGACGCTCTATACATGTTCAGTAGTGTATTTTTTAACTTTTTCATCTGGAGTTGGTTGGACTACAGGTAAGGAACCTAAGGAGCCTGATATATCTGAACGAGAGGCCCTTCTTCCCAAGGTCCACTCTTGTTACTAAAACACTGAGAGACTTACCCAAACACACCTTTTTAAAAAAATGTTTTTATTATATATTTCTTTACTTACATTTCAAAGGTTATTCCCCTTCCCGGTTTCCTGTCCATAAGCCCCCATTTCCTCCCCTCCCCTCCCCCAAATGGGTATTCCCACTATACATCCCCCTTTATTGCCCTCCCCATATTCCCTTGCACCGGGAGTCCAACCTTGGCAAGACCAAGGGCTTTCCCTTCCACTGGTGCACCAACAAGGTTATTCTCTGCTATATATGCGGTTGGACCCCTGGGTCAGTCCATGTATAGTCTTTCAGTAGTAGTTTAGTCCCTGGAAGCTCTGGTTGTTTGGCATTGTTGTTCTTATTGGGTTGCAAGCTCCTTCAACTCTTTCAATACTTCCTCTAATTCCCCCCAAGGGGGTCCTATTCTCAGTTCGGTGGTTTGCTGCTAGCATTCACCTCTATATTGGACATGCTCTGGATGTGTCTCTCAGGAGAGATCTATATCCAGTCCCTTTCCCCATGCATTTTTTAGCTTCATCAATCTTACCTAGTTTTGGTGGCTGTATATATGGGCCAAATGTGGGTCAGGCTCTGAATGGCCATTCCTTGAGTCACTGCTCTAAACTTTGCCTCCGTTTCCCCTCCTATGAATATTTCCCCCCTTTTAGGGAGATGTGGGTGCATCTGCATTTTGGTCATCCTTCTTCTTGAGCTTCCAGTGGTCTGTAGATTGCATCTTGGGTAATTTGAGCTTTTTGGCTAATATCCACTTATCAATGAGTGCATACTAAGTATGTCTTTCTTTGGCTAATATCTGCTTATCAATGAGTGCATACCAAGTTTGTCATCTTGAACCTCGCTCAAGATGATATTTTCTAGTTCATTCCATTTGCCTATGAATTTCATGAAGTCATGGTTTTTGACAGCTGAGTAGTACTCCATTGTGTAGATGTACCACATTTTTTTAATCCATTCCTCTGTTGAAGGGCATCTGGGTTCTTTCCAGCTTCTGGCTATTATAAATAAGGCTACTATGAACATAGTGGAGCATGTGTCTTTGCTGTATGTTGGAGCATCTTTTGGGTATATGCCCAGGAGAGGTATAGTTGGGTCCTCAGGTATGTCCAATTTTCTGAGGAACCTCCAGACTGATTTCCAGAGTGGTTGTACCAGTTTGCAATCCCACCAACAGTGGAGGAGTGTTCTTCTTTCTCCACATCCTCGCCAGCATCTGCTGTCACCTGAGTTTTGGATCTTAGCCATTCTGACTGGTGTGAGGTGGAATCTCAGGGTTGTTTTGATTTGCATTTCCCTGATGACTAAGGATGTCAAACATTTCTTTAGTTGCTTTTTGACCATTCAATAATCCTCAGCTGAGAATGTTTTGTTTAGCTCTGTACCCATTTATAATAGGGTGATTTGGCTCTCTGGAGTCTAACTTCTTGAGTTCTTTGTATATTTTGGATATTAGCCCTCTATCAGATGTAGGATTGGTAAAGATCTTTTCCCAATCTGTTGGTTGCTGTTTTGTCCTAACCACAGTTTCCTTTGCCTTACAGAAGCTTTGCAGTTTTATGAGATCCCATTTGTCCATTCTTGATCTTAGAGCATAAGCCATTGATGTTTTGTTCAGGAAATTTTCCCCAGTGCCCATGTGTTCGAGACTCTTCCCACTTTTTCTTCTATTAGTTTGAGTGTGTCTGGTTTGATGTGGAGGTCCTTGATCCAGTTGGACTTAAGCTTTGTACATGGTGATAAGAATGGATTGATTTGCATTCTTCTACATGTTGACTAGCACCATTTGTTGAAAATGCTTTCTTCCATTGGATGGTTTTAGCTCCTTTGCAAAAGTGGCCACAGGTGTGTGGGTTCCTTTCTGGATCTTCAATTCTGCTCCACTGATCTACCTGCCTATCTCTGTTCCAATGCCATAAAGTTTTTATGACTATTGCTCTGTAATACAGCTTGAGGTCAGGGATGGTGATTCCCCCAGAAGTTCTTTTATTGTGAGTATAGTTTTTGCTATCCTGGGTTTTTGTTATTCCAGATGAATTTGCAAATTACTCTTTCTATCTCAGTAAAGAATTGAGTAGGACTTTTGATGGGAATTGCATTGAATCTGTAGATTGCTTTTGATAAAATGGCTATCTTTACTATATTAATCCTGCCAATCCATGACCATGGAAGATCTTCCCATCTTCTGAGATCTGAAATCCTCAATTTCTTTCTTCAGAGATTTGAAGTTCTTGTAATACAGATCTTTCACTTCCTTGGTTAAAGTCACAGCAAAATATTTTATGTTATTTGGGACTATTGTGAAGGGTGTCATTTCCTTCTTTCTCAGCCTGTTTATTATCCTTTGAGTAGAGGAAGGCTACTGATTTGTATGAGTTAATTTTATACCTTGACATTTTGCTGAAGTTGTTTATCAGGTTAAGTAGTTCTCTGGTGGAACTTTTGGGGTCGCTTAAGTACACTATTGTATCATCTGCAAATAGTGATATTTTGATTTCTTCCCTTCCAATTTGTATCCCTTGACCTCCTTTCGCTGTCTGATTGCTCTGGCTAGGACTCCGAGTACTATATTGAAGAAGTAGGGAGAGAGTGGGCAGCCTTGTCCCTGATTTTAGTGGGATTGCTTCAAGTTTCTCTCCATGTAGTTTGATATTAGCTACTGGTTTGCTGTATATTGCTTTTATGATATTTAGATATGGGCCTTGAATTCCTGATCTTTCCAGGACTTTTATCATGAAGGGGTGTTGAATTTTGTCAAATGCTTTCTCACCATCTAATGAAATGACCATGTGGTTCTTGTCTTTGAGGTTGTTTATATAGTGGATTACATTGATGGATTTTCATAAAACCATCCCTGCATCCCTGGGCTGAAGCCCTCCTTGATCATGATGGCTGATCATTTTGTAGTATTCTTAGATTTGGTTTGCAAGAATTTTATTGAGTATTTTTACGTCAATATTCATAAGGAAAATTAGTCTGAAGTTCTCTTTCTTTGTTGGGTATTTGTGTGGTTTTGGTATAAGTAATTGTGGCTTCATAGAAGGAATTCGGTAGCGCTCCTTCTGTTTCAATTTTGTGGAATAGTTTGGACAATATTGGTATGAGGTCTTCGATGAAAGTCTGATACAATTCTGCACTGAACCCATCTGGACCTGGGCTCTTTTTGGTTGTGATACTTTTAATTACTCCTTCTATTCCTTTAGAGGTTATGGGGGTGTTTATTTGTTTGTTTGTTCCTGATTTAACTTTGGTATCTGGTATCTGTGTAGGAAATTGTCCATTTCCTCCAGATTTTCCAGTTTTGTTGAATATAGGCTTTTGTAGTAGGATCTCATGATTTTTTTTTAATTTCTTCAGATTCTGTTGCTATGTCTCCCTTTTCACTTCTGATTTTCTTAATTTGGATACACTCTCTGTGACTTCTGGTTAGTCCGGCTAAGGGTTTATCTATTTTGTTGATTTTCTCAAAGAACCAGCTCCTGCTTTTGTTGATTCTTTGTATATATAGTCCTTTTTGTTTCTACTTGGTTGATTTCAGCTCTAAGTTTGATTATTTCCTGCCTTCTACTCCTCTTATGTTTTTTTATTTCTTTTTGTTCTAGAGCTTTAAGGTGTGGTGTCAAGCTGCTGACATATACTATCTCCTGTTCCTTTTTGCAGGCACTCAGAGCTATGAGTTTTCCTCTTAGTACCACTTTCATTGTGTCCCATAAGTTTGGGAATGTTGTATCTTCATTTTTATTAAATTCTAAGAAGTCTTTCTTTCTTTCTTTCTTTCTTTCTTTCTTTCTTTCTTTTTTCTTTCTTCCTTCCTTTCTTTCTTTTTTTCCTTGACCAAGTTGTCATTGAGTAGAGCACTGTTCAACTTTCATGTATATGTGGGCTTTCTGTCATTATTGTTGTTATTGAAGACCAGTCTTAGTGTGTGGTGATCTGACAGGATGCATGGGATTATTTCTATCTTCCTGTATATATTGAGGCCAGTTTTGTGACCAATTATATGGTCAATTTTGGAGAAGGTTCCATTAGGAGCTGAGAAGAAGGTATATCCTTTTGTTTTAGGATGGAATGTTCTATAAATACCTGTTAAATCCAATTGGTTCATAACTTCTGTTAGTCTGTCTACGTCTCTGTTTAATTTGTTTCCATGATCTGTCCATTGATGAGAGTGGGGTGTTGAAATCTCCTACTATTACTGTGTGAGGTGCAGTGTGCACTTTGAGCTTTAGTAAGGTTTCTTTTATGAATGTAGGTGTCCTTGCATTTGGAGCACAGATATTTAGGATTGAGAGTTCATCTTGGTGGATTTTTCCTTTGATGAATATGAAGTGTCCTTCCTTATCTTTTTTAATGACTCTTGGTTGAAAGTCAATTTTATTTGATATTAGAATGGCAACTCCAGCTTGTTTCTTTGGGTCATTTGCTTGGAAAATTGTTTTCTAGCCATTTACTCTGAGGTAGTGTCTGTCTTTGTCTCTGAGGTGTGTTTCCTGTAGGCAGCAAAATGCTGGGTCCTCTTTACATATCCAGTCTGTTAGTCTATGTCGTTTTATTGGGGATTTGAGTCCGTTGATGTTGAGAGATATTAAGGAATAGTGATTGTCGTTTTCTGTTATTTTCATTGTTAGAGGTGGAATTATGTTTTGTTTGTTTGTCTCTCTTTTGGTTTCATTGCAAGGAAATTATATTCTTGCTTTCTGTACGGTATAGTTTCTCTCCTTGTGTTGGAGTTTTCTATCTATTATCCTTTGTAGGACTGGATTTGTAGAAAGATATTTCGTAAATTTGGTTTTGTCATGGAATATCTTGATTTATCCATCTAGGTTAATTGAAAGCTTTGCTGGATACAGTAACTTGGGCTGGCATTTGTGTTCTCTTAGGGTCTGTATGACATCTGTCCTGGATAATCTGGCTTTCATAGTCTCTGGTGAGAAGTCTGGTGTAATTCTGCCTTTATATGTCACTTGACCTTTTCCCCTTACTGCTTTTAATGTTCTTTCTTTGTTTTGTGCATTTGGTGTCTTAACTATTATGTGATAGGAGAAATTTCTCTTCTTGTACAATCTATTTGGAGTTCTATAGGCTTCTTGTATGTTTATGGGCATCTCTTTCTTTAGGTTAGGGAAGTTTTCTTCTATAATTTTGTTGAAAATATTTCCTGGTCCTTTGAGCTGGGAGTCTTCACTTTCTTCTATACCTATTATCCTTAGGTTTGATTTTCTCATTGTGTACTGGATTTCCTGTATGTTTTCGGCTAGGAGCTTTTTCCATTTTAAATTATCTTTGACGGTTGTGTTGATGTTTTCTATAGTATCTTCTGCCCCTGAGATTCTCTCTTCTATCTCTTGTATTCTGTTGGTGATGCTTGTGTCTATGGCTCCTTGTTTCTTCCTTTGGTTTTCTATATCCAGGGTTGTTTCCCTTTGTGCTTTCCTTATTGTTTCTGATTCCGTTTTCAATTCTTTCACCTGTTTGGTTGTGTTTTCCTATAATTCTTTCAGGGATTTTTGTATTTCCTCTCTAATGGCTTCTACTTGTTTACTTGTGCTTTCCTGCATTTCTCTAAGGGAGTTCTTTATGTCTTTCTTAAAGTCCTCCATCATTATAAAAAAAATGTGATTTCAAATCTAAATCTTGCTTTTCTGGTGTGTTTGGATATCCAGTATTTGCTTTGGTGGGAGTACTGGGCTCTGATGATGCCAAGTAGTCTTGGTTACTGTTGCTTAGGTTCCTGCACTTGCCTCTAGCCATTGGGTTGTCTCTGGTGTTTGCTTGTCTTGCTGTTTCTGGGAGTGACTTGGCCCTGCTGTAGGCCTCTGTGTCAGCACTCCTGCAGAACTGTTTCCTGTTTTCTTTCCGCCTTTCCTGAGAACAGGTGCTCTGCTCTCAGCTGTGGCGGAGTTCCTGGAGACTGTCTTCTGGCTGTAGGCACAGAATCAAAGGGTCCTGCCCCTGATTGCTCCTAGGTCCTTGCACCCAGGAGGCACAGTTGGTACTATGGCTTCCCTCTTGGGTCTGGACTGTGGCAGAGGGTAGTCTCCTCTGACTTCTCAGGAGTACCCACACTTCTGAGGGTCCAGCTTTCTCCCCCATGGGATTGGGGTGCAGGGAGCTCCAAATACACCTTTTTATGTAGAACTGTGGAATCAGAGCAAACAGGAAGTAGCTCCGCAGTGACCTCACAACAGAAGTCACACAGGAGCACATAGTCAGCACTTTCCTCCACTGTGGCTTGGCGTTCTCCCTGCTGCTCTGAACTCTCCATGGACTAATGAATGAATTAGCTAAGTCAATGTTAACACCAACACCAACAAAGTTCTTTTCTTGAAAAAGAAATGACAGATATCACCTTAAAACAGCTTATAATCTCAGACACGTTTAATTTTAAGCAGCCAGAAGAGCAGCTTACATTTACTTTTATAAGACAAGATGTGTCCATTACAAGGCTTTCATGATCCAGGTTTGCACCAAAAATCCAATTCCTTTTTTTTTTTTTTTAAACTCGATGTCACTTAATAATGAAAGGCAAACATCTTCCTTGAAACATTTTCTCAGCAGTTAGGTCAGCCACTAACAGGCGATGTGCCCACCTCTGCCGTCAGGAGAGTATACCAACTGGCCTACGTCCTGGCCCTCTCTCAAACCTAGGCTTGAGGTCAGCTCTACCCAAAGCATGTGCTTAAAAAGATGATCTTAGGAAGGGTGCAAGCTCAAAGGCTAGCATCAGGACATGGTGATAAGTTAGGGGCGTTCTGACTCACTCGTAGGGAACAGAACTCGTGGGCGTGCTCCCCTGGCTGTCTTGGCTTGTGGACTTCTTGCTTATTTCTTCTTCTTAGGCCTCTGCTTGTCTTCCTACAGAGAAAATGCCACAGCCACATGACAGGAAGAGTTTTCCATAGCTCACGGTTATGTAACTACAGATACAGAATTTTTTAAATCTCACTAATTCCAGACCCTACAGGACCCAGAACAAACCCTGAGTCACCTGGGTAGGGTCTGCGCACACTTTGGGCGACCAGTTGTTCCAGGGCCTTGGTTATCATAAACAAATCAGTGTCGCTAAGGCTCTGCTCCTGGTGTTAGGGAGACGCACAGATGTCTCACCACACAAGCAGGGACTGCAGGAGGGAGCACTGTGCTGAGACCTGCCAACAGCAGAGAGACCGAAGTCGCAAAACACACAGGAATGTAAGCATGAGGAGATGAGCTGGGACAGGACGCACAGGCTTCAGTGGGTCCACGCGTATGGTAGACGCTCCCGACTTGACGGTCGTTAGCTACTGTCGCTTCCTTCCCATGAAAGTTTGCTCTTGTAAGCTACCCATGGCTTATCGCTGATTTGTATACCCAGAAGCCACCCGACTCCCCTCGGCTCCTTTGAGTGAATGTCATCTGCTGTTGGGCTTTCTTTCCTCCACGGTGCGTGCATATCTCAGCTGTCTCTGAAACCTGTTCTGATCCGCTGCGGTCGTTTTGAACCACAAATTCTGATCATTTCAATTTCAATGAATAGTCTCCCCTTTTATGACACGTGGTCTTATTTGCATAATTTTGACTGAGCTCATGAAAACAGCCTTTGTTCATTTCAGTTCCTAGAGATGAGCCTGCCATTAAATTCTGTGTGGATCTCCTTATTCCCAAGGTTTTGGTAGAAAGCTCGACCTATCTGCCTCATGGCTTTACTCTACTGAGGTCAGGCTCCCTCAGGAACTCATGGTAGAGCTGGGCTGAAGGGCTCACAAGAGAGCCCAGAGCAAGAGACATATTAGCAGGGAGGGAAAGAACATAAATTATACTCAACACTCAGTGGCAGAGCCAAATCCTGCTTTACTTTGTTCTAGAGGCTCAACCTACCCCAAGAGCCAGCGACATGGTAAAGAGTCCAGACTCAGAGACTGCCCAGCAGCATCAATCACACCTACTACACTCAAAATCCACCTCTTCCACAGGATGTTGGGAGAATGTCTGACTTCCTCTGGGGCTGAGATGTGCTCTTCCAGGATGGTTCTGCCCATAAGCATACATAGGACTAGCCCCAGTGCCTGCAGAAGCACACTCCCTCCCTCCCTCCCTCCCTCCCTCCCTCCCTCCCTCCCTCCCTCCCTCCCTCCCTCTGTAAACTGTGCTGCTCTGGCCTTCCCTGACTCCTCTCCACTATTCTAAGCACTTCCTTTCCTTTCAGTTTTAGTGAATCTTTGATGTTGGATCAGATACTAGGGAAATCCTGCTCTTCTAGGGCACCAAAGCAGCCCTGCTGTGTTTTTTGAATATTTCCTGTTGCTTTTCTGGGGATTCCTCCCTGGTGAGATCCAGGTCATTATATCCAGGTTCTTTCTATAGAACAAAAACCAGGTTCTTATTGCTACTGGTTTTTTGTTCTTATCTAAAGACAGCCTTGCAAACCTGATTTTATCTGTTTTCTATAAAAAGCCATAGAGTTTGGGAAGGGCTAAATAATAATGACAATTTGCTTCTGGAGCTGAGCAGCGGTCATAACATACTCTCTTTGCTAGCATCATTAGGGATCAGAATGTTACCTCTACATCCCACAGCCAAACAAAGCCTTCAGGAAACACCCAGCTGTGCCAACTTAGAGGGTCTCACTCCCACTAACTGGGGGACTTAGTCAATAGATGTATATTTATACAGAGAATGGCTTCCTTTAATGTCCAGAGGTCTCCTTACTCTGTATCTCCTTATAATACTGCCTGAAACAGTTCATTCTAAGAAACACTGCATAATCGTAAGTGGTTTGTGTCTTGTATCCAAAAGGGGCCTTAATCAAGCACAAGACATTTCAGAAGACATGTCGCAGGACCCTGTTATGGAACTGAAGACTTCATGGAAGCCCTGGTATGGATATAGATTTATCTGTCAGGAGAGAGGTAGGAAGGGAGACAAGGAGGGAAGAACAGAGGACAAAAATTAACAAGCTTCCCCAACATATAAAAAAGACACATGCTCCACTATGTTCATAGCAGCCTTATTTATAATAGCCAGAAGCTGGAAAGAACCCAGATGCCCTTCAACAGAGGAATGGATACAGAAAATGTGGTACATCTACACAATGGAATATTACTCAGCTATCAAAAACAATGCCTTTATGAAATTCACAGACAAATGGTTGGAACTGGAAAATATCATCCTGAGTGAGGTAACCCAATCACAGAAAAACACATATGGTATGCACTCATTGATAAATGGCTATTTGCCCAAATGCTTGAATTACCCTAGATGCATAGAACACATGAAACTCAAGACGGATGATCAAAATGTGAATGCTTCACTCCTTCTTTAAAAGGGGAACAAGAATACCCTTGGCAGGGAATAGAGAGGCAAAGATTAAAACAGAGACTGAAGGAACACCCATTCAGAGCCTGCCCCACATGTGGCCCATACATATACAGCCACCCAATTAGACAAGATGGATAAAGCAAAGAAGTGCAGGCCGACAGGAGCCAGATGTAGATCTCTCCTGAGAGACACAGCCAGAATACAGCAAATACAGAGGCGAATGCCAGCAGCAAACCACTGAACTGAGAATAGGTCCCCTATTGAAGGAATCAGAGAAAGAAGTGGAAGAGCTTGAAGGGGCTCGAGACCCCAAAAGTACAACAATGTCAAGCAACCAGAGCTTCCAGGGACTAAGCCACTAACTAAAGACTATACATGGACTGACCCTGGACTCTGACCCCATAGGTAGCAATGAATATCCTAGTAAGAGCACCAGTGGAAGGGGAAGCCCTGGGTCCTGCTAAGACTGAACCCCCAGTGAACTAGACTATGCGGGGAGGGCGGCAATGGGGGGAGGATGGGGAGGGGAACACCCATAAAGAAGGGGAGGGGGAGGGATTAGGGGGATGTTTGCCCAGAAACCGGGAAAGGTAATAACAATTGAAATGTAAATAAGAAATACTCAAGTTAATAAAGAAAAATAAGCTAGCGTATACCTTTATACCCAACCAAAAAAAAAAAAAAAAAAAAAAAAACAAGCTTGTGAAGCACATTTTCCTGAGTTCCTTCCTGCCAAGCCTGATGACTGGTTTCTTCCCCTTCACTGCCCCCCTGTGGTAAAGTGCCGTTAGTGCTTCGGTAGAAAGAGGAAGTAAAGGAGACACAGGGATGAAGGGAGGTCAGGTTCCCAAGAGCAGCTGCCAGCTTTCAAGGAGCTCATGGGGAATCCTGCCCTTGCAGAGCTTCCTGTTCTTTGCTTTGTGGCCCTGTGAGAGGCGGCAACTGCTGCTGCTCCATCTTGACCCTTGCATTCCTCATCAGCTCTGAGCAGCATATCCTAAGATAGATGACACCGTCCACAATGTTAGCAACGGGCCTCAGGAGCCCGCAGGAAGGAAGCAGCCCTGGACACGCCCAAAGGAGGCCCTGTCGTTGTTAGCGATGCACACCAGTCTCCTGTGAGACACAGAACGCCTCAGTGAGCGTCACATCCAAAGGGACGTTTGAAAGAACAAAAGAAGACCAGAAATAATTCTGAAGAGGGAATGGAAGCTGGCAAGGGACATTGGGACACTTCTTTCAAGTTTCCTCCTCTGCTAAGAGAAATCTACAAAGACAGGGAATTGCGTTATTTCCGTCTGGTTTGGACATAGTATTCCAAGCAGTTTTTCGCAGTAACTCTGGACTCATAAACACAAGGTTGGAGAGCATAGCGTGTGTCCTGGGTTCTCTCTAGGAGCAAGTTCCTGTATTAGTAGCTCACACTGTCAGGGGAGACCTCTCCTGGAGGGTGCAAATACTTCAGTGTGTCTGGTTTCTGGAGTGAAAAATAATGTCTTGTGCAAATGCACTAATATTCTTCAAAAACTAGGAAGGTATCAGTGCTAGAAAGGTTAACTATTGAGTGCAAACTAGCTTTTGGATGTTGTATTCCTTCTTAATAAAATTTTACTAAAACTACTAGCCTGAAAATAAACCAGATACTACAAATATACCCATGTTTGAAGGCTGACTGAAAGGTGTATGGTTTGGAGCAGGTTGTGTCAGTGGGCAGGTCCCACACCTCTCCAAACACATTCTTAGTCAACACTTTCCTGCTCTGAGATGAGGACTAAGGAGCCTGGGGTGCTCAGATATACCCAGGCTTTGCTCTGTAAGCAGACTGTGGTTTCTGGGGACCCCAGCAGAACCCCACAGCCCTCTACCTTACACTTTGCTCTAGAAACCTAAGGGTCCTGTTGTGATTTATAAAGTGACATCTTGGGGTTCTGGAGGTGACCCAGAATGTGTTCTTGCTCAAACAGAGTTAGGAAGAAAGGCAGCTCTGGGACTGGTGGCCCAAACACACAAGGTGTGGTCGTCTCCCCAGACAACTGCTCTTCAGCAAGCTTGAGATTTCTCCGCAGAGAACAGAGTCCTTTCATGTGGGCAAAGAAAGACTTTATCAGCCTTGATGCTTCTGAAATGCTTCGTGGGAGGGAAAGAGTCAGGCTACAATGGGGCAGAATTTACAACAGTGAAATCACATTTTGGCAAGTTCTCTCAATTCGAGGGGCCTCTGAGCCACTAGAGATGTCTCACAGATAGTCAGTGTTCACCTGCTGGCTGGCCTCCAACGGCAATGAGGCCCAGGGAGGGGAAGTCGGGCAGACTCCTGAATCAAGGTTTGGGTGATATGCATCATGCTCTTGATCACATGTCCAACTAGGTTCTTAGAGGACACGGTTTGGGAACTTTGATGTGTGTGTCTAAAGCCTCATTCGGAGGGAAGTCAGGTGGTGTCTGTCTCACCTGGTGCAGTGGGCAGTGGGGCTGTAACAACTGCCCAGTCACTATCCCGAAGCAGCCTTTGTGCTTAATGCTAAGGTCACTTGTAGTTTATAAGTAGCTCTGCTTGTTCACATGGATGCAGAGAAATCCACTTAACAGCCCCAGGTATACAACTGGAGACTCATCTGTGCTTGAGCCAAGCCTTTTCCAGAATACAGATGGGTCTGTCTGGAGAGAAAAGGGGAAGATGGCAGGAATATGAAGATCGGAAGGACTGACAGAAAAACAAAATGACAGACAGTAAGGGGCCAAGATGGATTTCATGAACGAAGGCAGAATGCAGAGCGCATCATCTTGGGTTTGGGTAATCCATCTCTTTCTGCTCCTTGTATGAAATGAAGCCAATGCCACATCAAAGAAAAAATCTTGCAGTTTAACGATCCTGAAAGCGTATGCCATTTTTAAATCTGTGTGTTCAACACAGAAATGTCTCTTTTTTTTTTAGTCTCAAGAAACACATAACTGCATATCTTCCAATTAAAAGACTCACAGAAAGAAAAAACAAAGCATGTTTTGTTCTACCCCACAGGCTCATGTGTGCAACTGAGACCTGATGCCCATTGCAGGGAGACCTAAATGACACTTGGGATCCCCACCCCCATACCCCACCTTCCTGCCACCCCAGGCTCCTGCACTGTGGGTCAGCACTTCTGTAGGGTGACTTCCACAACTGGCAAGCCTTGGCATTGGGAGCGACTGGGAATCTTGGATTAAAAATGGAGAGGGAGAAAATGTAAGTGTATGCTGGGTGAACACGAAAGGCAAAGGCCGATCGAGTGTGTGTGTAGCTTGTATTGTTATGAGATCTCACTGGGGACTCCTCTCAGCTCCATGACCTTGTTTTCTCTGTTGAATGAGTTCATATGAGACATAAAGTGGGGTATAGAACAGAGGGCAATCAGAGATAATTACAGAGACAAGGGACAAGAGTGGCCAGCGCTCAGAGAGACCACTGTGAAGGGAAAAGTGTGTAGTATGGACGTGGACATTGAACAGGTGTGTTCACGAAGGCTTTATACTATTCTCAAAAGCTTCTGAAAACATATTTTACTATCCAGTCGACTGACAGGCCCATTTGGGTTCACTCTTCAAGGGGAGAGACAGTGGTATGTCTTTGTCTTTTTTATCAGAAAGCCTAATTCCTCCCAGGCCAGAGATGAGACAGAGATCCCATTCTGTTGACCAAAAATCATGTAGTGGAGTAAACTCATAAGAATTAAAGAAAGAGAACAACAATATCAACCAACCAGACTCCACCAGAGCTCCCAGGGAGTAAACCACCAACCAATGAGTGCACATGGAGGGACCCATGATCCAGCCTCATATGTAGCAGAGAATGCCACTGTTTGGCATCAATAGGAGGAGAAACCCTTGATCCTGTGAAGGCTCATTTCCCCAAGGTAGGGGAATGCCAGGAAGTTGAGGTGGGAGTGGATGGGTGGGAGTGGGAGCATCTTCATAGAAGCAGGGGCAGGGGGTACGGGAGAGGCGGGAAAGGGGATAACAGGGTCACATTTGAAATGTAAATATATATATATTTTCCAGGAAAAATAAAATTTAAAAAAGTATATTCCTTCAAAAGGATAGAAAAAAATGAATTAAAGAAAGAAAAGCATCTATAAAAACAGCCATATTTACCCAGAGGAAGCAGGCTGCTCTGAATGGGCCTCAGTAAAGCACAGTCACCTGCACTTTTCTCCCTTCTGTGCAGTTTTAAATCTTGAGGGACAATTGTGAATCTTCCCTCATCCTTAAAATTAGTGGTGCCAGAGACACAGGGCCCAAAGACAATTATGAAGGAGGGACCTCATCCTCAATTACTTTTTGCCCTAGAGTCTCTATCTACCCTACCTGAAACTCTGTTGACATTTAAGGAGACGCTTACAAATGTTTCCTTTAAGATTATTTTTCTGGACTGACCCTGGACTCTGACCCCATAAGTAGCAATGAATATCCTAGTAAGAGCACCAGTGGAAGGGGAAGCCCTGGGTCCTGCTAAGACTGAACCCCCAGTGAACTAGACTATGGGGGGGAGGGCGGCAATGGGGGGAGGGTTGGGAGGGGAACACCCATAAGGAAGGGGAGGGGGGAGGGGGATGTTTGCCCAGAAACCGGGAAAGGGAATAACACTTGAAATGTATATAAGAAATACTCAAGTTAATAAAAAAAAAAGATTATTTTTCTGTGCAGTGTGGATTAGCCAAGTTTTCAAAAACATGAATCTAGTGAGATCTTGGTAAAATATATTTAGTTTTCCTAACATTTCAGAAGGGTAAAGGAGCTCTGAGATGTCCTAACTGGTGTGTCCAGGCTTTTGACATTGCAGTACAACACCCTCCAGTACAAAGCTCGCACTTCAGAACATCATCATTGAATTATGAAAAAATAGGAACATGTCTTATTATGTCTCAACTAGTTTACAATTTTGAGTTGGACCACATTCATATCGCTCCTTCACCTGTGGTCTACAGGTTGGACATGCCTAGTGCATGCTGGGTGGTGGGGTTCTAAAAGATATCAGAAAAAGGTAATTTGAAGGATGGGTCAGCCTGCTGATGTTGGTAGATATTGGGGTCAATGGGAAGTGTCCTTGTATCCCAGAACAAAGAACGGGACAGGGACATGTGGATGGCAGCAAGCAAAACAGAGGGAGGAGGCAGAACACTCAACTGCCCTATCATACAAAGGATGGGAATTATCATACAAAGATGTCATTCTGTGCTTTGGAGGTCATTCGAATAGCCTTGGTTCCTCAGACATTCTCAGCCTGTCACATAGAGATCTAAACACAAATTCAAGCATCCATGCCTTGTGGCATCTTAACTCCCTTCCACCCCAGTGTGTGTTAGTAGGTCACCTGCAGACAATCGGGATTGCCTCTGCTCCTGGGCCAATGGTTAGCCCGAGCTGGACTTCCTTTCAAGCCCTCCCCTTTGTCCATAGACTTTCCTCACAGGCTAACTTCACAGCCTTTTTTAAATTGGATATTCTACTTATTTACATTTCTAATATTACCCCCTTTCCTGGTTTCTACTCCAGAAACCCCCTATTCCATCCTCCCTCCCTCTGCTTCTATGAGGGTGCTCCCCCCACCCACTTACCCACTCACCCACTCACTCCCGCCTCACCACCCTGGCACTCCCTTGATTCCTGTGAGACATCAAGACTTCACAGGACCAAGGGCCTCTCCTCCCATTGATGCCTACAAGGCCATCCTTGGCTACATATGTGGCTAGAGCCATGGGTCTCTCCATGTGTACTCTTTGGATGGTGGTTTAGTCCCTGAGAGCACTGGGGCATCTGGTTGGTTGATATTGTTGTTCTTCCTATGGGATTGCAAACTTCTTCAGCTCCTTCAGTCCTTGGTCTAACTCCTCCACTGGGAACCCTGTGCTCAGTCCAAAGATTGGCTGCGGGCATCCACCTCTTCATTTGTGATGCTCTGGCAGAGCCTCTCATGAGACAGCTGTATCAGGCTCCTGTCAGCAAACACTTCTTGGCATCCGTAATAGTGTCTGGGTTTTGTGTCTGTGTATGGGATGGATCCCCAGATGGGGCAGTCTCTGGATGGCCTTTCCTTCACTCTCCTCCACACTTTGTCTCTGTATTTCCTCTCTTGAGTATTTTGTTTTCTCTTCTAAGAAGGACTGAAGCATCCACACTTTGGTCTTCCTTCTTCGTGAGCTTCATATGGTCTGTGAATTGTATCTTGGATATTCTGAGCTTTGGGGCTAATATCCACTTATCAGTGAGTGCATGCCTTGTGTGTTCTTTTGTGATTGGGTTACCTCACTCAGGATGATATTTTTTAATTCCATCCATTTGCCTAAGAATTTCATGAAGTCATTGTTTATAATAACTGAGTAGTACTCCATTGTGTACATGTACCACATTTTCTGTATCCATTCCTCTGTTGAAGGACATCTGGGTTGTTTCCAGCTTCTGGCTATTATAAATAAGGCTGCTATGAACATAGTGGAGCATGTGTCCTTGTTATATGTTGAAACATCTTTTGGGTATATGCCCAGGAGTGGTATAGCTGGGCCCTCAGGTAGTGCAATGTCCAATTTTCTGAGGAACCACCAGACTGATTTCCAGAGTGGTTGTACCAGCTTGGAATCCCACCAACAATGGAGGAGTGTTCCTCTTTCTCCACATCCTCACCAGCATCTGCTGTCACTGGAGTTTTTGATCTTAGCCATTCTGACTGGTGTGAAGTGGAATCTCAGGGTTGTTTTGATTTGCATTTCCCTGATGACTAAGGAGGTTGAACATTTTTTTTAGGTGCTTCGTGGCCATTCCTCAGTTGAGAATTCTTTGTTTAGCTCTGTACCCCATTTTTAATCAGGTTTTTTGGTTCTCTGGAGTCTCACTTCTTGAGTTCTTTGTATATATTAGATATTAGCCCTCTAATGGATTTAGGATTGGTAAAGATTTTTTCCTAATCTGTTGGTTGCCATTTTGACCTATTGATGATGTCCTTTACCTTACAGAAGCTTTGAGGTCCCATTTGTTGATTGTTGATCTTATAGCATAAGCCATTGGTGTTTTGTTCAGGAAATTTTTCCCTGTGCCTATGTGTTTGAAGCTTTCCCCTACTTTCTCTTCTATTAATTTCAGTGTATCTGGTTTTATGTGGAGGTCCTTGATCCACTTGGACTTGAGTTTAGTACAAGGAGTTAAGAATGGATCAATTTGCATTCTTATACATGCTGACCACCAGTTGAACCAGCACCATTTGTTGAAAATGCTGGATTTTTTTCCCACTGGATGGTTTTAACTCCTTTGTCAAAGATCAAGTGACCATAGGTGTGTGGGTTCATTTCTGAGTCTTCAATTCTATTCCATTGGTCTATCTGTCTGTCTCTGTACCAATACCATGCAGTTTTTATCACTATTGCTCTGTAATACAGCTTGAGGTCAGGGATGGTGATTCCCCTAGAAGTTCTTTTATTGTTGAGGATAGTTTTTGCTATCCTTGGTTTGTTGTTATTCCAAATGAATTTGCAAATTGCCCTTTCTAACTCTATGAGGAATTCAGTTGGAATTTTGATGGGGATTGCATTGAATCTGTAGATTGCTTTTGGCAAGACAGCCATTTTTACAATATTAATCCTACCAATCCATGAGCATAGGAGATCTTTCCATCTTCTGAGATCTTCTTCAATTTCTCTTCAGAGACTTGACGTTCTTGTCATACGGATCTTTCACTTGCTTGGTTAAAGTCACCCCAAGGTGTTTTATTTGTGAGTACTGTGAAGGGCGTCATTTCCCTAATTTCTTTCTATGCCTGTTATTCTTTGAGGAAGGATACTGATTTCTGAGCTCACTGTCCACCCTGCTCTCCCACCTCAGTGGATTTCCCCTCAGGCAAGCATAGTGAGGACATGTTACCTGCGCCCCTTCCTAGTCTGTTCTTCAGCAGAGTGTTTTAAAGTCATTCTTCTCCTGACCATACTGGGCAAAGAAACAGCCATATGTGTGAGATGTTCTGAGATTGCACCTCTAGATTCCAACAAATTCATTTCAAGTTCTTGTTAGAGTTGGGATACAAATGTATGACCTAGACTCATAGTCCTATAGAAATAAACACCTATACAGCCACGGGGAGGCTCAACGGAGAGGGTGACCTCCGTGTGCTAGGTCACACACCAGGTATCAGACATATAAAGGTGGATGTATGCTTTGCTTTGCATAGTGATCGGAAAATATGCTAAGGTATGAGCTAGAACTTCAAAAGAGAAAACTTCTGATAGTTAATAAACATCTAAATATGTGCATCCCAATGGCAATGCTAAAATGAGATTGTTTTCTTCAACAACGTTTCAAAGCATTGTCTATATTCAGTGTGAGAGACATAAGATCTCCTTTCCAGACCACTAGTGAAATAACACACTGACAGAAGCGTTTGGCAAAATGTTTCAAAATAAGAATGCACAAAGCTGGGCATGGTAGTACATGTCTGTAACCCCAACACCCAGGAGGTGGAGGCAGGAGGATCAGGAATTAAAGACCAGCTTCCGCTACATGGCAATTTTAGGGCAAGCCTGGTCTACACGAAGTATCCACAGGTAAAGGTACTCTCTTGTAAGTCTAGTGACCCAAATTCCAATCCCAGAGCCCACGAAAGGACAGGCAGGGAGAACTGATTTTTGCAAGTTGTCTTCTGACCTCCACATGTGTGCTATGGCACAGCCCTGTCTCTCAAACAAAATAAATACATACCTTTTTTGAAACATGTCCAGAACAATACAACATGATTGGTAGAAAACTGGCTTGGCCCAGACTGTGGCTTTGCTGATGACCACCTATGGGGTAATGACTAGGGTACCTGATCATTGTGCATCTTCTGCACCCCCTCTTATCAGCTCTGAGTTTTACAACTCAATTCGACTATGAATCTCTCTCTCTCTCTCTCTCTCTCTCTCTCTCTCTCTTTCTCTCTCTCTCTCTCCCTCCTTCTCTCCCTCCCTCCCTCCCCCCTCTCTGTTTTCCTTTAACACCCCGAGCACTATGGTTTTCTCTGATTATTCTATTTTAGTGCTGCGTCCATCACGATAACCCTGTCAAGTTTGATCTTCAACCAGCATTTTCCACGGATCCGCTCTGTGAAGCACATGTCTTTAGACCTAAAGAGTCTCATTCTATTCTGAGATTCCTTTTGAAGCAGAATTAAGGCTGTGTGCTGAACTGTTGACATTTTCCAGAAGTGATTCAGGTGCTGTTACCATATTTATCTTCAAAACAACTTTTGTAGATTTCTCATAACACTCTGGTATTTCTCTGCAGGCTTTGCTTTCTGGTTTTCCTTGTAACATCCTCTGTGAGATATTTTTGACAACAAAGTTTGTCTGTTTCAGTCTTCTTCTCATTTCTGAGACAACGTTTCTGACTCACCTTTAGTATGATGCCTCTTGTACAAGCTTGGCTGTGGCAGTTCTATGTCACTGGGGTCTGAGTTATAGGCAGGAAGATGAGAGAATTATCTAAGGGACATTGGCTTCCCAGTGCCCTCCTCACTGTTTCTGCTTTGTAGGTGAAGCCCCTGGCTCATGTTTGACACCATCCCTGCTCAAGCTAGATACTCAGAGAAAGACATGTGTTGGCCACTTAAAGTCACGTTCTTCCTAACATTTCATACTGAGAAAGGCAGAATCTCATCCATGTTGTATCCTGCCCAAAACATTTAATCTGAGCCTAACTACTCAGGCTCATTCAAATGAGAGTTAGTGAAGGGCTCCTCAGAAATGTCAGAGTAGCTGGGCATGGTGACCCACACCCTCTTAACCCCTTGGGAGGCAAAGGCTGGCAAATCTCTGAGTTTGAGGCCAGCCTGGTATATAGCATGAGTTCCAGGATAGCCAGGCCTCCTGGTTTCTGGCATGAGTTCTAGGACAGTCAGGGCTACACAGGGAAACCCTGACTTATAAATAAGTAAACAAACAAACAAATTAAGTAAGTAAGTAAGTAAGTAAGTAAGTAAGTCAGAATAATAGAATAGAAAACCATGGCAAATTGTTGTGGGTCAGTTTTCCTGTACAGAACCTGGAGCTCTTGTGAGGGAAGACCCTGACCAGTGGAAGTTCTTGTGCCATAGAAGCAAGGTTTTGAGCGGCATGTTCTGTTCCCTTCACAGCAAGCAAGGCAAGTGTCTGCCTGCCTGACAAGTGTTCCTGGCCTCTATCAACAGTGCACCAGTATGGCATATGGAAAGAGCAGTCTCGTAAGGGGTTGGGGGGAGATCTGGTTTGCAACTCATCAGCAAAGTGTGACACTGTAGCCAGCGCTTACAACATGAACCTGGAAAGCCTTGTGCAAAGTGTCTCATGACATAACAGTCAACAGGAGCGGGGCTACACCGATTTCATTCTGTCTGTCAGGATTGCTTATTATGTGTAGCATTGGGTCTGTTTGATCCATGCCAACTCGGTCCAGTGAGGAGCTCCTTCTAGGAATGGAGAACACAAAGTCCTGTCATCCCTGGCCACTCAACAGACTGGTGACCTGGGTAGGTGACTTGAAACTTCTGCCCACATGTGGCATATGCTTGTCTATACATATAGTCATGGGGTTATGGGATCATTAGTAGTCTGCATGGCATAGCTTTTAGCATGTTCTGTGAAATGTTTGATCCAACCCTTAGATACATTGCTAATCCTAGCTCTGGAAATAAGCCCCACATGTAACCCACAGGTCCAAGTTCTTGTCCAGGAAAGAGTTGGTATTTTTCTTCACATAGACATGCACACAAACACAGCACGAGGTTCTTCAGGGCTTGTATTTGCTCTTCTGTAGCCAACATTGCATTTGTTTTTGTGCCAATGGTCTGCTCACTTCCCCACAACTCACCCGGTCTTCTCTCCTTCAGCTGTAGCTTCTTCATGACCAGAGAGGCTTGCGGGCTTCTGAAGGGCTGTACTGTCTACTGAATGGTCCCATAATTAGAAGACCTCCCTACCTAGCAGATCACCTAGGCAATGCCTGTGCCTCTTGAAGGACATAGGGAAACATCTAGAGGTGTTTTATTGACACAGCTTAGGATAAGGCAGTGCAGTGGCGTCTAAGGATCAGAGGACAGGGCCATCATCATCTGTTCGGTCTAATATGCCAAAGGTGTCAAAGGAGAGAACCCTCTTCTACCATGCTTGGCAGTCTGTTGTCCTGAAGTTTACATTTCAAGGCCTCCTGTAAGCACAGCATGTTCTTAGCAGACTGTCCAGTACACAGGGGTTCTTCAACGCAGTGCTGTTTTGACTGTTGATGTTTTGGTCTTTGTCTTCTTGGACTTCTGGACTTTTATGTCAGAATTAAGTTTCTTTTTCTTTCTCATAGTGAAAACTTTCCAAGACAAAATATGTTTTGTGTTTTTAAGTCTTTCCTATTGGCTGACATCATAAAGAACCCAAGAGAACTGATTATTATCCCCTGACCTGATGTCCTGTGAACAACCAGGTCTCAAAATAGAAAGACAGGCTCATGGAAAATGAGAGGAATGGGGTCCTTACCCCCAGAATCTTACTGTCTCCATCACCCACTTTTACAGTAAACATGTAAAGTCCCCTTCTCCATGTCATTCTTTCCTTCACAAACTCTCTCCCTTGGCTGACATCCTTAGCAGTTGCTGATAACCCTGGGGAAACTGGCTTCCCTGAGCTCTTACATCTCTTTGCGGCCTTCTCCACTCTGAACTCGGTTTGACATTGTTCACAGAAAGCCTTGGTGGCCTCCCCCAGTTTCCAAGATGAACTTCAAAACCCTACCACCATTCCATTCAGTTAATATGTTGGTTTCTTTAAAAAAAAACAATCTATACAGTAATTTATACTTTTGGGCATTTAAAGGGTATTTGTCCTTGAAAAAAGTAAGAGAAAAACATAGATTTTTATTCTATATTTGCTTGTGGATCTATTTCCAGTGCTCCTTATCTCTTACTTCTTCCTAGAAATCTGAGTGTCCATCTGCTGTTGTTTTCTTTAGCTTGAAGCACTTCCTTTCATTAGCCCTTCTAAGATAGGAAATGCTTTCGTATTTTCTTCATTCTGATAGAACATTTTAACGTAGAGTTTGGACTAAGACTTTCAAAGTACATTAAAGATGGGATTTATTTTTAATCATTTATTTTGCTTTGCTTTCTAACGAGAGGCCCAGCCTCCTCCTCCCCACCCTCCTCCTCCCCACCGTCCTCCCCTGGCATGCCCTCCTCCCATCTAAGGGCTGTGTGAGTGTTTCCTTGGGTTTTAGAAATTTGATCGGGATGATTTTGGATATGCTTTTCTCTGAGGCCATTCCACATGAGAGTCTGTGGGCTACTTAGGTCTGGAAATGGGTTTTCAACCGACTTGAAAAGCTGTGGCCACCATGCCTATCAACTTTGTTCTTCTGCTCCATTATCTCCCTTCTCATTTCAGTCCCCAGAAGCCCAGCTTCATACATCAGAGCAGCTGACGTTGACACAAGCCCCAGCTCACTCATTCTTTCATGTTGGTTCCATTGGAAACGTTCAACTCCATCTGCAAGGTCATTGGCTTTTTATTCTGCAGTGTTCAACCTGCTGAGTCCATCCAATGAGATTCTCCCTTCTGACGTTACAGCATTGAGTGTCTCTGTAGATTTGTATGTTCCCTGGTACTGTATTAGTTCGTTATGACCATTTATTCTGTGTCTTGAAACATTCCTATTGAATACTGTGGAACTATAACCTCCACGTGCTGTTGTTTGGTTTTAAGCTGCCATCTATTTCTTCTGGTTGCTTTTCTCCTGACGATGAGCAGTATGTCTCCACTCTCCCTCCTCCCAGACTACCTCCTCCCTACTATCTCTTTCTCTCTTTCCTTCTTCCTGGTGGAGGAGGGTGGGACGGGTACATTCTACAGCAATTCACAGAAGTTCAGCACTCTATCACCTTCCCCTAGGGCATAGCGATTATTTTAAATTGAATGTTTAAGTTTTGACTCATTGCTTGAACTTGTAGAGACTTGATTTTCTATCTTACTAGACAGGTTTGCTTTTGTCTGTCTCTGTTTCTTGAGTGGATTTTTTGAGTTTGAATTTGAGTCTTTCTACCAAGGTCTCTACCTCTTGAGGGTTTCAATGAAAAGCCAGAGGATTCACCATGCCCTTTCAGCCCGGGGGAATCACATGCCTACTCTCTCCACAGAAGCAAACACTGGCCGAGATCACTGTCTACCCTCCACATCTTGTTGTCCACAGGGTCCTTGAGCTCAGAGGCTGTCTCAAGATTGAGGCAGGGTATGTGCAGTTCTAGAAGCTTCTTCCCATATGTCCTCAATCCCCAACTACTCCGCCCCACTGAACTAAGCATTCTGGTACCTTCTCATTGTAGAGTGAAGCTCTCTCTTTCCATCTTCATGGCTTGGACAGAACCCACAGGAGAAAGTCATGAATACATATATTCTCAATTCAGCTGCCTTTTAAAAGAGAATCTTCTTATTTTTGCCCCCACTTTTGATCCTGCTGCATGTTTCTCTCTCTCTCTCTCTCTCTCTCTCTCTCTCTCTCTCTCTCTCTCTCTGTGTGTGTGTGTGTGTGTGTGTGTGTGTGTGTAGGCGTGTTCATGTGTGCAGGTACGCATGTGAGCTAACATGTAGTCATTCTCCAGGTATCATCTTCCTTGTGGTTTTTGGGAGTCAAGGCCTCTCACTGGCCTGAGGCCTGCTGCTTTAGCCAGGCTGACTGGGCAGCAGGGCCCAAAGATCTGCCTCCCCAGTGTTGGGATTGTAAGCATGAGTAATGCTTTATAAATGTGGGTTCTGGGAATTGAACTCAGGCTCTCGCCTACTGAGCTATCTCCTCATCCTCCTACTTTGGGTTATTTTTAATCCAATACAAATAATGGCTTTTTCACTCAAGCATTCAGCCCAAGGCTTATCGCTGTTGCCTCTGCATGGTTGTTTAAATGGAGTTAGAGCTCTGTCACAGTGTCGTGAGCAAGCACCTAAAAGGAGTCGCATAATAAGGAACGTTAATATCTGTCTCAGTTTTATGCAATGGTGGGTGCAATGTTTCATGCATGCAATGCTGGAGACTGAACCTCACACACTAGGTTCTAAGCACTCAACCAACTGGTTAACCTACTCCTCAGCCCCCGTTTTGATCCCTTTTAGTGATGTCAATAAAACCAACAAAGGTTGGTGGCGTTCACCTGTCATCCTAGAACTCAGGAGGCTGCAGTAGTAGAACCTTCAGTTAAAGGCCAGCCTGGGGCACATAGTGAAATCCTGTCTTAATACAACAAAAATATTAGCAACACCCAGTACTTTTGCAACTATTCTGAGATTATGAGTTTACATGGTAAATAAAAAACAGTGGCATGCTGTTGATGTTTTAGTCATATGAAACGACTGGTTAGGTGGTCATGGTTCCCCTTATGCTATCAGGAAAGAACAGAAGAGATAGCTCGTGTGCTGGTGCATGGTGGCACAGGAACCCAGATCCTAGCATCCTGGGGGAAAAGAAGCTCTCTCTTCAAAGAATTAAAACAAAAGCAGCAGAAGGCTTGGTGTTGCTTCAGCTGAGCTGAGGTAAGGACTTCCCCAGCTGAGTTGGAGGCTCGTAAATAGAATGTGTGGTGCTAATACTGAGGGTGGACAAGGCCAGTAGAATGTGGCTTGGGATTTATTTGCTGTTCCCCACTCTTCAAAAGGAATAAAGCTGGGAATATGGCTTTATCACAGAGCACTTGCTTGGGACACCTGAGGCCTTTGGTTCAACTCTCCGAAACAGCAGAAACAGAACGTACAAGATGCTAAATAACACCGAAGAGGTTGAGACCCAGAAACGGCATTCTGGGAGGCATCTGCAGGAGGGGACTTGCCTGCCGTGTTCACTTTACAGTGTCCTTGAACCTTTCTTCTCTGGTAGCCCTGGGAGTGCCTTAGCTTCCTGTTTCATAGGAAACTGAATTAAAACATAGTCCCATGAGGCCAGCACTGAAGGAAGGGGCTTCTCACAGGGTTGGGGTGGGGGGCTCTGCCCTGAAAGAAGTGCTCTGAAAATGAGGTAAGGCAAAGCCGTCAACACAGTTGCTACCAGACACAGAGCCAGCCTGACGTAAGCTGCTGTATTCCCAGATGTGTGCACACACCCAAGCTCTTCTGCTTGCTCCATTTCACCTATGTGAGGGTTCTGTGGTCTTAGAGGGCTTAAAATCTTAAGATCATGTCAAGGTGAGGACATCTGCAGTACCTCTGGGCTTCTAATAAATGAAAGAGGAAGTGTGGCATTTCCCTGCTTTTAAGGAGTCCAGAAAAAGAGCTGCAAGCCAGTAGTCAGGTGCTCTGCCTGTGTGAGGACCAACGAGTTCTGTTTTCCCAAAGTTCACACACGGCATGACAGTGGTAGCTTTCACACCCATGCCTCTCTCTTCACACTGATTTATTTAGGGTTATGTGTGAGAGAGAGTGTGTGTATATGCATGTGTGTACAGAAACACGTCTGTGTGTGCAGAGCTGTTTATACGTATGTGCAGAAGCGTGTGTGTGTGTGTGTGTGTGTGTGTGTAATCGTACATGTGCATGTGCCTGTGCGCACCCAAGTGTCATTCCTCATTTTGTCATGAATATTGATTTTCAGTATCACACTTGAGACCCAGAACAACAATTTGACTTCAGCTATGATAGCTGATCAGTGAACTCCTGAGACCCACCTGTGTTTGCCTCCTTGGCGCTGGGATTACAAACTTAAACCTTTTTTTTTTCCCTAACAAACGTGAGTTCTGGGAATCAAACTTGGGTTTTATGCTTACACAGAAAGAACTTTGTTAATTAAGCCATCATCCAGGCCCTCCCCCACACCCTTTCCTGGCTCTAAAGCTACCTTTATTGTGAGATGATCGTATCTCAGAGAATACCAACTGTTTTGCAGGTGTGGGGTGACAAGATGTATCCCTTTGGAACCTGGCACTTGAAGTGTTTGCATTCTCCCTACAGGGGGCAGCACAGCCTCAGGGTGGAGGGCCACAGTGTGGAGCTCTTGCGAGGAAATCAGAAGTGATGTCATCAGCACAGGCAAGTGCATCTGCCCCGAGACATACCGTGAATGTAACACTGGGGGCAGATCTCCAGCCTTTGTCCATCCTGGAAGGTTAGAATCAGACCTAACCAGCTATTATCCAGCATCCATAACTTTAGAACAGAGCCAAGGCGTGAAACTTCTACTTCAAGCTAGAAAGCTGTTCAGTTCCCTAATTATTAGGGAAGCAGGGTGCTAGACAGTCTGTGGACTGGATAATGGACATCTTCCCTTCCTCCTTGTGGTATCTTTTCCATCCTCACTACCTTTGGCCCTTCCCTCCGCAGCATCAGCCCAGTATCTTTTCTCTCCTCAGGATGGGTTTATCAATCAGCAGATGTCAGTGTGTTGACTCCATTCATGCTGTCTTCTCCACCAAATAATGGCTGGCCTTAAGTGAGTCACATAAGAGAGTGGGTGACTGGAAGCCTCGAAACCACTGACCACCGAGACTGTGAATGTCTGTGTGGGGGGTGAGTCTGTTTGTAGCCTGGAGTTGTCTGTGGCTAGCAAGAACGTTGGAAGGAGGAGAAAGTACCTCTGGGTGTGAAGGACTTGGGGTGTACGTTAGAGCATCAGATTCTATTACTGAGCATTCTCTGTTTAGGATGCAAAGATATCTCTAGAAATTGGACTCCTTTATGTTAAAAAAGCTTAAAGAGAATTCAGTTGTAACTGTGAAGGCAATAATCTAGGTAAAATGTAATAGATGTAAAACCGTGCTTAGCTTCATGGCTCAGGCATAGCCTAACAATACTGAAAACCCTCTCACGATGATTACAAACGTAATCTCTTCTCTACCTTTATGTTTTGAAAAATAAACTTAGAAGGAAAAAGGCCACTGTGACATTAGCAGTGGGGATTTATGTCAGGGCCCTGCAGGTCTGTCCCCTCAGTTCTGTGAGGTTATATTGCCTTGTCTTCTGTGTGTGTCAAGGGTATCTTAGATATTAGAAATTCTGGAGTAATCTCACCTCGCCTGAAGTTCACTGTGCATGGATGGCTGTCAGAAGTAGACACCCAAACCCTTGCGCCTCCAATGTAACTAACAATCCTCAGGTCCCATGCAGTCAGGGCAGTCTGGAGCTCTACCTGCTGTGACCATGCCCCGCCAGTCAGCTCGGTTTCTCTTTCTCTTCCCTTAGGAAATCACTGGCCCCTAGTGCTTTGGTAGTCAATTAATCTCTACTCAGATAGACCGGGCGGTGTACGTTCCTTGATACCTGCCCCAGTGTGTTTTGGGTTCCTGAATGAAACACACGCACATGCACATGCGCACACACTGGGTCACTTCCTAACCTCCACATGACTGATGTACTTTTAATAATCCTAACTCATCACTTAGACCTGTATTCTATCTTGCTGCCCAGGACCAGACCTGTTGCCCTCCAGGGTCAGGGTCCCTGGCATTTACGTGTTGGCTGTCTCTCTGTCCTGCACTTCTCAGGCATGGCAGCTACAGCTTTCCCAGCTTGGTGGCTTTCTCCTTCCTCCTCCCTCAATCCCTTGCCTGGGAATCCTGAAAGTACTGCCTCTGCCTCCCTTTGTTGCTGCTGGCAACTTTATTCACCAATCAAAACCAGCTGGGGGCAGGGACCCTCAGCGGCTTACATGCAGACATGCGGATTCCCATGTAATTTTGGAGATCCAGTTAACATAATACAAGCATTAGACCAAGTCCACAACACCCTAGTTATTCAGAGAAACCAGATACATAAACAGACTCACGTAGACACAAACATAGGTACACACACACACACACACACACACACACACACACACACCTCCTTTTCTCTTCCTCTCTCAGGTTATGAAAGTTTTAATACTCAAAATTGTCACTTCTGCTGGTGTATTCAGGATAAAAGAACTCTGCACACACACACACACACACACACACACACACACGCACACAAACGCACACACATACACACAGTCAGGAGCATTGAAGCCAGCATGGGCTATGTACTGAGTACCAGGCCAACCTGGGTTACAGAGTAAGACCCTGTCTTCAGAAAGAAAAACAAAAATTTAGAAGTACAAATGCCCTCGATGGGGTTCCCCTGGAATGTTGGGGAAAGAATACCGATGTGCCCGGAGTCCACTGGAAAATGAAATAGGGTGGGAAGACAGAGGGAGACCAAGTATCCCTAAGTGGCATGGGAACTGTTGGGGTCTTTGAGTTGAGGGAGGGACATAGTGTGATGTTTCTGATATGTGCATGCACCACAGAGCACATATGGAGGGCCAGGGGACAATGTGCGGAAGTCCGTTTTCTCTTTCTACATGTGTGGGTCCTAGGGGTCCAGTTACGGTCAGCAGGCCTGGCAGTGAATGCTTTCATCCGCTGAGGCGTCTCACAGGCCCTGAGGGTTGGCTTCTAAAGGAGTTATTCAAGTTGTTTTATTACAAATAGCTTTTAGTGCAGAGCAAGGACAGGGGCAGAGAAGTTGCTTAGGAAGGCTCTACAACCATCCAAGTAAGAGGTCCTGGTGGCCTCAGTTTGGTGACTGATGGGGTGAAGCCAGAGAGGGGAAATGACTCCAGTAGCTATGGAAGGTGTTTGAAATTTTCCCAAGGCGAGCAGCCAGAGCCAATGTTTGAATCTGAAGTAGAACACAGATAGGTGTGCACTTCATGGGCAGGTTCTCAAGCAGGTAGAGGCACCATGTTTTGCTCAGCCCCTGGCTCCAGGTTCCAGGGACTCAGTGGCCAGGGCTCCAGAGAAGGTGAGGACCCAGGGAGGGGTCAGGAAGGCCTGGCTTTACAGAGACAGTAGGAATTTGATGGTTCTCGAGCTATGTGACCGGTAGTAAATGCTGGGTTTCCATGTGTGAGAGTCTGGGCCGTGGCCCTGAGAGTGACAGTGGGTAAAGGACACAGGTGCTCACACAGAGACGTTCAAAGTTCTGGGAGCCTCCTGGTGAATCCACCTCACTGCAGTCACCCGAGAGGGGAGCAGAAATTACCAAGGAGCACAACTAAGGCCTTGATGAGCACAACATAGTAACCCACAGATGCAGATTAAAAAAAAACATTGAAATTAAGAGACACACAGCCAAAAGGGAGCGACATGAACCCAGGAGTGTAATCTACATGGAACACATGTGTCGGAGAAACAGGCAATTTTCAGCCACTTCAAGCCTGCCAGGTATTCAGAGGGTGGTCTGCAAAGGAAGTGGGGTCTTTGAGCAAGAGCAGGGGATGGTTTTATTTTGGTGGCAGTGAACAAAAACTACATCTATGCTGTAGCCTTAGAAAACCTGTGCACCCAAGTTTTCTGCCAGGATGGTCGCATTAAGGACATTCAGAGATCACAACAGACAGTTGTACTGACTGAGTAGTATTTAATACGATCATGTCTTAAATAAGAAGCCATGAATACAAACATTCAAAACCAAATACATAATAAATAATCATTAAGTTATAAAGTACATCATTCATATTAAAACTAAATTCTCAGATGTGACTGTAAATAAAACAGAGCAGTAACATAGGTCAATAATGCTATAAATTTATTCACATATACAAAGAAAACACTTTCAGCTACACTATTAACAGCCATAACTGATTTTCTCTGAACTCTCATGACCTACAGCAATGTCTCTCTCTCTCTCTCTCTCTCTCTCTCTCTCTCTCTCTCTCTCTCTCTCTCTCGCCTTTCTTCCTTCTTTCTTTCCTTTTTGAGCAACTAAATATCACACTTGGGATGAAATTTAACTCATGAGTGTGGTCAGGTGCTCTTGTAAGTGTACTGGAAACATTAAAACTCAGACATATAAAGCTCAAAAAAAAAATACAGAATAGACTTAGGAAAGTCACACATCCTTGTTCTATAGATAGGAAAATGAAAACCAAAAAAAGCTTACACCAGGGGCAACCTCCATGTCAACAGTGTATCAGGCCCAAGGTATTGCCACCCACAGAGAACAAAAATGTCAAGGACTGGCTGAGTCTCGAGCACAGAGAGGTTCAAGACTGCTGTGCAAGACTTGCTCTGTCTAGTTAGTAAAGCATCGCTTGGCCTTGGCTAGTGGAGAGGCCTTTAGGGCTTCCGAACTCTGCAAGCTCTTAGCCTGTCTGCACTGAATTAGTTGTACTTCTAGAGTAGAAATAGTCAATGGTTTAAAAGCCTAGAACAGATTTTTAACAATAAACACACCAAAATAAATATGTCGTCTTAAATATAAAAATCACAGTGTCAAGAAGTCAACAGTTATACAGCCAGAAATAGTCACAGAATAAGACACAGAGAAGCTGTCCCTCTCCATCATTGCATCTCTACTTCAGCTTCCCAGCAGCAAATTCAACAACCCATGCTAGCACCGTCAGACACTTAAGTGGGCTAGAATGTCATCAAGAGTCGCACATTCACAGTTACACCGTTTCTTTGCAATACATAGTTTAACAATTTAAGAAAATACATTGTTTCTGATTGTGACACTTTTCTGGGAATCAATTAATAATAGTCAGCTCTGTCTTAGAGCAGTGTGCTGTGTCTGCGCTTGTTTTAAAGGTACTTTTAAATACAGATACTTTTTTCTTGGAGCAAAGACTTCCCCCAGGTCATGCCTGGGATCTCAGATCCATTTTAACAGTAAGAAATTTACAAAGAGATTATACTATTCCAGGGGAAATGACTTTCTAGACTTTTTAACTTGCTGTTGAAACATACTGTTGGAATTGATATCAAATGGTGGAACCATTTGCTCAGTGTAGGCTCTGTGGTTAAAAGATCAGAATGGTAGGTAAAGGTCCGTTTAAAACCGGGACAGAACCTCTGGTCTCTTGACTTATCTCCTGATTTCGACTTTAAATACATGATTGAACTTAACTTATCAAAAGTGTGCACGTGATGTGTCTTAAATGCTGAACTTGTTGGAAATGCCTGTTCTTAGAAGTTTCATTTTACGCATCAGAAAGGAAGGAAAGGATGTGGGAGAGGAGACTGAGGCTGGAGTTAGCAGATTCCTCACAGCACACCCATAACCACTGGAGGTGAGCGCTACAAAACTGGAGACTATATTTGGCTCCAGAAGACTGGTGATATTTGGTTACCTTCTTCACAAGATTACACTATTAGCTTATAAAGGATCTTGACATTGAGAGGAAGGCAAGTCAAGCCTGCTTCTTAACACGTCCTTCCCGCTTTAGAAAAACAGTGAAGGCCAGGGGTGAACCTCATAAATAGGTTAAATTCTACCATACTTAAATATTTTAATAGACCTAATCAAGAAGAAAAATTGTTTGTGCCCATCAGGAGAAGCTGTCCGGTAGAGAATAAGTAGATCAGTTATCACTGGGCCAGATGTTAATGTAACGAGTAAACCCTTCAGACATGCTTTCAAGTACAAAGATTTTCGTAAAGAATAAAGACTTCAGTCTTCAATATAATCTTATGCTTATGTATTTTCAGCTTACATCCTTCAGTTAGGGTCATAATAGGTCTTATTCTTGCAGACCAACAAGTTCTCTAGCCTTATTTTTAGTTAAAATTTTTAGTTTTCCCTTTCTGATCAAAGAATGTCACAGTCGGGCAATAAGATGAAGCCACAACGTGAGAAGTCCCAGAAATCCTGTCACCACAATAAGCTGGCTCTTGCTGAGAAGAGATTTTCCATGTTGACAGCATGGAGTCTGTGCAGGGAACCGCAATATCTGCACAGTAAGTGGGCAAAAGGATCTTAATCTGCAGCTTTTCTTAGTTGTTCCTATCATAATATATCGTACTTCTCCACTCAGAATCCCAGGAGGAAAGATGTACTCCTGTGTTTGTGAGCGTCTATACTGTCCGCTGTCCTCGGGAATCTTCAGGTCCTATGTGTTCTAGGAAAGATGCTGATGAATCATCTGTGGAAACGACAGCCTGTGAGTCACTGGGCACAAGAGGCAACCCGGAGACAGTATGGGAGAGAAAGAAATTCATTTAAGGGCTTACCTTTTGAAGGAGCCATTTTAGTCTTTCAAGGAATTCTTTGGGTGTTTTTTTCTCATACAAATCACAGGAAGGGCATTTCTGGAAATCAAATAAATAAATAAATAAATCTTTAAAAACTTTTAAAATTCCTTTTAAATACTTTGTACTTCATAAAATACTTATGTAAAATGCATTTCTTCTCTTGCAAACATAAGTCACATTCAGTAACAAACAGGAAAAATTCTGTAAAATCGTTCTGGAAACCACTTGTGATTTCATCCTCAGAGACAACTCTGGTATTTTAGTGTTTAAACTATTATATGGGGGGTTCCTCCTCCTCCTCCTCCTCCTCCTCCTCCTCCTCCTCCTCCTCCTCCTCCTCCTCCTCCTCCTCCTCCCCCCACTCCCCTCCTCTTCCTCCTCCTCTTCTCCTTCTTTCTCTTCTTTTCTCCTTCTCCTCCTCCCCCTCCCCCTCCTGCCCCTCCTTCTCCCCCTCCTCTTCCTTTGCATTCTTGTTGCCCTGCTTGTTATGCCTGTTTGTTGTTAGTTTATAACCAAGTACAAGGGTTTCCTGGGCCTTAGATAAGCTTTCAGCACAGGATATGTGGCAGCTGCTTTGTTTTCCAGCACAGACAGAGCACTTACTATTTTTGGATACAGAAGTGCTGTCCCCTTTTATGTACAAGTCTACAGAGATCATCTGAGCAGATACTGTTTCATATGTGTCAAATTTCTAGAGTTTATTAAGTAGACTAAAGGGATAAATACCTCAAGGAATATACATTGTAAAACATGTTTCCTCTTTGAGCTTCAGCCAGTCTTACACTGTTGGGTACTGTTTCCATAATTTAAGACAGGATTTCCTCTTTTAAGGTCCATTCCCTTGATTACTAGGGATCATAGGAGTGTGGCTGGCTTTCCTTCCTTCTCCTCAGTCTCTCTCCCTCCCTTCCCCTTTCTCCTTCAGTTTTATGCTCATTCCTGTTTTGTTACCAAAGCAGCAGGCTGCTTCTCAACCCTCAGTCATGTGATGTTACGGTGAGACCATTGGAAGCAGCACAACAGCTGTGTTCTTCCTCATCCTGACCAGCTGTTTGTGAAACCTGGAGAAAGTCGGCCTCTTAGCTCTCACTTTCCTCACCTCTACATGAAGAAGCTTGGTGTGGAAGAGTTGGGTTCCAGGTCTATAGCACACAGCTCCATTTCCTAAATCTCTTGCCCTGAGTTTCACAGCCCTGAGTTTCAGTGCGTCCCCCACCCCCATTTCTCTTTCCTCCTGCTTTCCTTCCTTTCCTTTTCTCCCTCCCTCCCTCCCTTCCTTCCTTCTTCAAAACTTTGGAACAGGTCTCACCCTGATAACCCAGACTGTCCTGGAAGTCTCAATCCTCCTGTCTCAGCTTCCTGGTGCTGACCTCACAAGTATGCACTACCTTCTCAGGCAGTTCCTTTCTTTGTGGAGAAAGTTTCAGAGGGACGTTTTCATATAATAACCAGACCAAGCAGTCAGAAGAAACAAGACTCCTTTTTGCAATGTAATTATGATTTCATTTTAGCCTATGTGGCATTTCTTGAAGGACAGACAACCAATAAATAAGGCAGAGAAATGTCGTTTATGTCCTCTCTGCAGGTTTTGATTAATGTTTGAATTAGTCAATTCTTGAGTCTCTGAATTGCACAAAAGTTGACCAAAGAAGATATACAAGGAAATTCAGGGTCCTAAAGAAAACAGGAACCTGGACTGTCCTGCCCCATGAAAAGATGCTCCCTTTTAAGTTCACTGTTCACCCTGCTTTTGCTTGGGACAGTAATATTTTAATCTTGGTGTTGTAAGCTGTTCCCTCTTCTTGTCAGATAGCTAAAATCTAGTCCCCAATGATGCCACAAGCTATGGCCAGCACATGGATGAAAGGGAAATATCTCTTAACTTCGAACACATTCTTTTCCTAATGGCTTCTTCATCCCAAAGCTTAACACACTGCCAGGGAGTGGTAGCCAGTTCTAGTTGGGTTTCTGGACAGTGAAGACTTAACAAAGGCAATGCTACTTCTCTTTTTCTTTTTTTTTTTTTCCCCCGGGGCTGGGGACCGAACCCAGGGCCTTGCGCTCGCTAGGCAAGCGCTCTACCGCTGAGCTAAATCCCCAACCCCTGGCAATGCTACTTCTCAAACTTCACCTTGTACACTGCGGAGTAACTCAGCAAGAAGGTGGGAGGGGCTCTAGCTGCATGGACATGTGAAGCAGCGTATGTTACAGCTAACAATCTTCTCACTGCTATAGACCTCCTTAAGTCGTACCCATCCTTTGTGTCGCTGCTTAAGCATCATTTCCTCAGGGAAACCTTCAATTATCCCTCACGCTGGTCCATGTATATTTCTTTTAAACAATTAAGAGGCATCTTAGAAAGCTTGTCATAAATAAAAGTATATCACTTGTTTGACATCAAAAAAAAAAAAAAAAACTATGATACAGATATACATGCTCCGTGGGAGTGACAACTGCCAACAAGAAAGATGACAAAGGACAATCTTACAGCCATGTGCCTCTGTTTATTTCCTGTCCTCTTAGCAGGCAGCCTCCTCCTCAGCTGTGCCAACAAGTCGTTGATGAATGTCTTATTGTTTCCAGTGTTTGATGGCTTGAGTTTGGCTTTCTGAAAACAGGCAAAAGCTTCGTGCTCACATTGCCCCTGAAGGACAGACAATTAGCATACGTCAATGAACATTGTTAGAAGTTAAGAAGGATCCTCCAACCCGTAGCTTCTGCTTGTACATTTGTTTTGGACATTTGTTTTAGGGGCTTCATTAGGCCTGGTCATATGTCCAAAACTGCAAAAGATAGTTTTTCCCCCACTCAGACAGCTTCTCTGTCTGGGAGAAAAAGGAGCCATTTCCTACCGCACAGAGACAAGCAGGGCCTCAGCCTTCGCAATTTTCTATGCCTGGTGCATGCTGATGTCACTCTGAGGTTGAAGCAGTGGACACAAGCTTTGTGGGGCTGGATGTGAGTGAGTGTGTGTGTGTGCATGTGTGTGTGCATGTGTGTGTGCATATGTGAACCTGACGTGTATGTGTGTTATATGTGTGCATGTTTATATATGTGTACATGTGTATGTGTGCACTCGTGTGCATGCGGGTGACTGTAGCGGTGTAGGAGGTATTGAAGAGAACCCAGGGACACACATATATAGGCAAGAAGTCTACCACTGAGCTAGCAGACAAGTCTTTCTATCTGTGACAGAGAATTTCGTTTAGGAGCAGTCACTAAACTCTGAGGCTGTGAATTGTGACCTGTAGCAGTTTTGTGGAAATGATCCAACAGTCTGGCTAAGAATCTTTGTCACTTCCACCCTCGCTGCACACAGCATGGGTGGTGTGCCTAGAGCAGCTCTGTAATCTGCAGTGCCCAATGCCAGTGCTCAGTAACTATGTGTGGAGTCCATTAGTAGGTGAATGAGTTTGGACTGCTCCACAGTACAGTCTAAGAGGCATTTCACCTGCTTGAGAGCCACCAGACATCTTGTAACATCTCAGTCATAGACATGTCTGGGTAGGGCAGGATTCCCCATAAAGGGTCAAAACAGACGTTAAGACTTGCTTAACCAGTGGGAAGGACAGCCTTCTTTAGAAGGGCTGTGTCAGAGACTTGGACAGGTCAAACATCCACGGACCAGTGAAGAAGCCAAAATCATAACAACGGAATGCACTGGAAGAACACACTGGGCAAGAGCTTTTCCACTGAGGTGAATGAAGCCTTGGCTCATCAGAGCCACATCTGAAACCATCTTAACTCTGATCCTGGAGCTCCTGACTGGTTGCTATTTCCTTTAGAGTGTGTGTGTGTGTGTGTGTGTGTGTGTGTGTGTGAGAGAGAGAGAGGGGGGGGGGGGGAGGGAGAGAGAGAGAGAGGGAGGGAGGGAGAGAGAGAGAGAGAGAGAGAGAGAGAGAGAGAGAGAGAGAGCGAGCTGTTTTCTCTGGAAGTTTCTTCATCTTCTTGTCACCGATGTTCACTTAAGCCACTGACTTCCACCCAGAAGCCTCCCTCCTTCCCAGCAATCTTGCCGGAATCTTCTCAGGGACAATCAGCTGAAAAGCAGCAGCCTGCTTTGCATTTTCCAACCGTGCACTTGGCCACCGTGGATGTTGACTAATAACAGGAGCCCATCAGCCTTGCTTTGCATAGGTAGCAGCAAGCCCAGCACGGCTTATCTAGTTCCTTCTATCAGGTAGCCTGTCACTAGGCCTTCCCATGTTTGCCAAAATGCTTATTTAATAGAAACTATTTATAAATGTTAATTATAGCACTTTTTTTTCCTTGAAAACCACATGTTCATGCTTGTTGAAGCTTTTTTTCTTTTCTCTTCTTTTTGACCACAACCGGCTTAACTTACTGGAAAAAATAATATTCATATTTAAAGGGGTAAATTTTCCAGCTGAAACTGAAAACGCTAACTGCTTCATCTGTGATGATCTGAGAAACCAGCATTTCTCACAGAGGCTTATTTTGCTGAGTTAACATTTTCATTTGCACACTGCAAAAAAACTAGGTTCCAAAGAAGCTTGGGGAGGGGTCGTAAGAACAAACTCCCAGAGACTATTCTGCCAGGAATGGTCAGGCTCAGTCATCAAAGCCAGACTAGAGGAGAGTTATGACATCAGGATGTGGATGTGCCACTGTCCCTACCCTTCCCTGTCTACTACTGATAAGACACCTGTTTGGTCTTGTCCTACAGGAAGCAGCCTGTCTCTAGAAATGTGTGATCTGGGATAAGACCCTCAAGCTGGATTTCAGAGCAGGTCAGAGGCTGAAAAGCAGTGGAGAAACGTGAACTGCAGAGTGACTGAGGGTTGGGGAGTTGATAGGGAGATGGAGGGAACCCTGGGCCTCTGAGCCAGCACCAGAAGATAATCATGCCCGTGTTTCCTGGCTACTTTTCTCAGTGGGGCCTCAGTGGAGAGTGTGAGGAATTTTCTAGACCTCCTTCACTCCTGCAGACTGGAAGGTACAGTAAGGAAGCAAGGAAAGGAGGTGAGAAGCCACTCCTCACCTTAGCAGAGAAGAGATTTTCAGAAAAGGCACACCTGGCTTGCTAGTTCTACAACTGAATAGCTGAAATGTAAGGTTGATTTCTTACAGCCCATTTCTGACAACAAATAAAGTATTTTTATCTTTTGGAAGGAAAGTCCTGGCCAAGTCAGCAGCTGTTAGGTGACCAGGGTTTCCCAGTGACACAGGTATATTGGACTGGATAACTTTGTTGTCAGATCCATTCCACACATTCATTCCACAACATTCACTAGCATCCCTGGCCTCTAGGGACCAGACGCCACCCTCAGCCCATTCCCAACTGTGCCAACCAAAGGTTCCCCACATAATGTCAGCTTTCACCTGAGGAAGGGCAGCAAACCCTCGGATAAATGAGAAAAGGAGACACAAGAGGGAGTTGGCGACAGAGCTCAGTAGCTTTGTAGAATTTGTTACAGACCCTGCTTTGGATGCTAACTCTGAAAACTTGGTGCATCATTTCTGCAGCCCTTACTTGTCTTCCTCTGTCTTTACATTGCCTGCCAGTGTAGCTTGAGGGCGTCAGTTAGAGCAATGCTCATGGCTGCATAGGCAATTCTGCTTGGTCAAATCATCGGAAAGATGCAGGTTCACTGAGACAAATCTTCTCAAGGAGATGTAAGATTTTCAAACATCTTCCGTTAGAAGATAGATTATAAGAGACTGGGAAGAGCATGGAGGGAGAGGACAGAGGGACCAGACTGTGCATGTATCCCACAGGGGACTCATTAGCTTGTACAGGTCTTGTGTGTTAGCAATGTGAAGGTGATAAAAATTAAAGTGACTACTGGGAAATTCAGACTTAAAAGCTATTCACTAAGAAAGTGTACCTGAAAAGTACTCATTGGGTCAACTCAGCTGAAGGTGAGGGATTTTCCTGTGTTCTACTTTGCTGCAGGCAGGAAACCCGGGAAAGAGCTCTACCCCCAGTCATCAAACACGGTGCGTGAGATGCTGAAAATTAGGCGCATTGAGAAATATTCTCACTTATTGGAAATGTCCTCTCAATAAGTGGGATGTGCTACTTTCTGTTTAGAGGCTGCTCATTAGAAAGGACCCAGTAAACCCAAGAGTGGTCATGTTCAGAGGCAGAGAGTGAACTGTGGAGCAGAGAGGCGGTGTGACTCACTCACTTTCTAAACTTTTACGCTGTCATTTACCATAATTCTCTTCTTTGAATGTCTCTGTGCGGTGCCCTCATTACTGGCAACACTCTCCTAGTTTTCCTGATTTGTACAATTAAAGGTCTAGCGGTGTGAGTGTTTCCCCAGTTTCATTTGCAATGCTAGGGTACCAAACCGAAGGCCAGAATAAAGACATTCTCGGGGGAGAGACAGCTATGAACGCACGAGGGCTGGAATGAGCTGTAGAGGACCACCCTTTGGAAAGACTTCATCAAAGGCTAAAGACAAGGAGGCTCACGGAGGCCCAGGTACATGGGAATTGCACACAGAGACTTATGATTTCTGCACTCTGCTCTCTGCCTTCCTGGCAATCTCATTCTTTCTTTCTTTCTTTTTAAAAGATCTGTTATTAAAACGCAAATGTTGGCTCTTAGCTTAAATAGATTACAGAGAAAGCTACAGAGTCTTCATATCCCAAGGCTCTAAAATGAGAAATATCAGTTCTCACTGTTCAGAAACTGATCCCAGCATAGCCTTTTGTCGTGGTTGGTTTGTCTTTAAAACATGTATTTTAAAAGGATATGTCATATGTCATTATAAGGATTTATAATATGTCATTGTTTGATTCACTAGTAAATCTATGGCCAAAATGGAAATGAAAATTTTGCCAATCATTAATTCGCAAAGTCATTGGAAATAAGCATAAATAATCATTCTACTGACTTGTTAGACTTTAAACTTAACATAAAATACATTTTCAGAAATAAATTCAATTGATCTTACCTTTACATCTTGTGGAGCTGTTAGAAGTTCAGGATCCTAAGAAAATTAGCCAAAGAGAATTAGTTCTGAGTTGGTGGTGCAAGCCAAAAGGTTCCTTTTGCATTAATTAAAAAATATCCTTTAAATTGCATTGTGACAAACATGGCCTTACCAAGTCATTCTCATAGATTTTCAGCTGTTCAACAATGTCCATAAGGTGACGAAGTCTAATCAGAAGGTGATCTGGCCTTTGGGGGCTTGATTTATGGGCCACGGTCCCCAAGAAGATGAGTATCAGACAGACAAGGGTCCTCTCCATGCCACCAGACCTGGGTCTCCAGCAGCTGATGAACAAGGCCTTGGTCTGGTTCTCACTTCAACCTGACTGTGGACAGGTTGTCTCTACAGCTACCTATTTATTCATCCCTCGAGAAGAGGCAAAGCCCTCCCATTGCAGCCTGGAAATCTTTGTACAGTGTAGAGTGAGTAACTCGTTTTTCTTTTCCATTGGCTAGGTATACGTGTGCGTGTGGGGGCAGGGATGGATAGAGTCCACGAAATGTGCCCCATCTGCATCTTATACAGGAAAAAGAGACACAAGGGTGAATTCCAGTTTTCAGCACTCCTCACCAAGGTGTGTGTGTGCATGTGTGTGTGTGTGTGTGTGTGTGTGTGTGTGTGTGTCTGTCACAGGAGGCACCATCATTTCAGAGAAGTAAACACAAACACTTTGCTCATTTGCTCTGCATCCCTGGCACCTTTCCTGGTTTGTCTGACAGTCATAAAGGCACTTCTGCAATGAGTAAAGTGGCGGCATGCCCTTTGTTGGAACTTTTCATAGGGTAATGACCATGCTTTCTGACTGAACCATCTATCCTGTATTCCATTGCAAAGACGGAAGACGTTAACTTGTAAGAGAAATTAAGTGATGGACTAGTTTCCTAACTAGTAAGAATATTTTAGATCCTTCTGTGTTTGCAGAGCTGTTAAAATAAGATTTGTTTTCAGTTTTCTCCAGTCTACCTCTAAATAGCATTAATGGTGCTTCCTGCCACTTCATGTAATGATGTGGTTTGTAGTGCAATAAACTGTTTTGATGAACTACGTGGACAGCTATGTGGACAGCTCTCTGTGAAGACATTGCTCTGTCTTCATTAAAATAAGGACCCACAAATTCTGTACCATTTGTTGTTTGTATTCAATGTACCAATTAAACAAATGAAAATGGTAAATGCTCCTCTCTGTCCAAGTTAAAAAAATATTATCTTCAAACATCAAGAGCAAAAGTATGTCTCTTTTCCTCCTAGGGCTGTATTGACTATTTCTGCTGGGTCTGAGCAGCAAGGTTCTAATTGCATTTGTGACCAGGTAGAGCCTGATAAAAGTCTCGGAGAGCAGAAGTAGTTTTAGCGCCCACCTCTCTGCTGCATTTCTTGTTCGCGTGGCCCTTCACCCACTGGAGAAAGTTGAGTGTTATACTGTGGCTCGAAGGATGTTTAGGGCATAGTCAGGTATTCTTATAAATAAGCCTCTTGACTGTAGATTTTGATTTACCTGCTTGTCCACCTGTTTTGTCACACACCTAACAACCTTATCTTCCTGTATTCCAGAATGTTTGCAGCCAACATAGAGTCTGTACCTGATTTACTCTGAAGGTTGGATTGTGAAATGCAATAATATTAATTCAAGCTATGATCTTATGCAGGAGCTGGGCACTCTCAGTCTGAGGAAAAGGTGCTTCCGGTAATCGTTTAATAGTGTGAGGGAAGTTGCTGTGTGAACTTATTAACTGATAAGGACTAAAGCTCACCACTTGGTGCAGCCCATTGCTTTGCCCACATGGTCTTTTCTATTTGTTTTCCTGATATACCTATGTAGATTCTATCTCTTGAGTTCACTATACACGGCAATTAAGAGTTCAAAAGCAGACTTCCTGAGTTCAAATCTAGACTCCAACAGTGCATTGCCATGTGACCTGGGTATGCTCTGGTGACGGGAACGTGGGAGATTACAGGCTTACGGGACCAAGGAAAGGGCTGAGTATAGCACAAGGTGAAGGCCCAGGATACTAATTGATCCTAAATGAGGGTGGGAAGGAGGTACAGACACATACAAAGAAGACTAGATCAATAAATGCTAAGCCACACTCGTGGCATGGCTTTAGTGGTAGTAGAAACATCCAAAGTCATGCTGCCCATAGGAAACCACTGCTCTTGATCTGGTTACAGATTCTGTCATGCCTCAAGACCTCCTGGCACTTGCTACAAGCCACCTGTCCAGATCAAGTCTCAAGTGCCCTGCCCAAACATCCCCACCCAGGAGCCGTTAGGAGTGGGAATCCTGGGGACACTTCTGCAGTGCCGAGGATACTAGCTAGCATCATGGGACACACAGGAAGGAAAGCAAAGGGTCAAAGTAGATGAAATGATGAAAACATATCCTGCCCAGCACATAGGCAGAGACATAGGAGATGTGTATCCTCAAAGGCTGGGGAAGCCAAGGAACAGACAAACTCCAGAGCAGTCGTTCTTAACCTGTGGGTCACGACCCTCTTGGAGGTTAACTGACCCTTTCACAGGGGTCAGCTAAGACCATGGAAAAACACAGATTTTACACTATGGTTTTTAACAGTAGCAAAATTGCTGAAATAATGAAATAATTTATGGTGGGAGCACTAGGAATGTTGAGAACCGCTGCGTTAGGGATCCTACTCCACCATGCATCTGCTTTGTTCTATGAGTTCCTTGTACCCCTGACCTTTTGAACTGCAAGATACTTACTTTGAGTTGTTTTGTGTTTGTTTGGTTAGCAATATAATTTTTTTTTATTTTTCCCTCTTACTGAAAATAGAGTTTTCTAAGATACTATATCCTGATTATGGCTCCCCCCTCTGCACCCCTCCAGACCCTCCCATCCCCACTTCCACCTGGACCCACCCCTTTTCTGTCTCGTATTAGAAGACATACAGGCATCTAAGGGACAATGATACAATAAAATATAATAAGATGAAACAAAAACTATCATATCAGAAAAGAACAAAACGAGCAAACGGAGGGGGGAGCCAACAAAAGGCACAAGAAGCTACAGACCCAGAGGCACAAGCAGGTGTGCACTTGCTCGCACACTCAGGAACCCCACAGAAATACCAAACTTGAACCCGTAATACATATGTGAAGGGCCTGTAGTATAAAAAGAGAGAAGAAAATAATTAATAATGATAATGATAATGATAATAATTCTAAAATAAACAATAAAATAATTTTTTAAAAGAAGGAAAAACCTAGACACAACACAAGGAGACAAGAACCTTCAAAGGAGCCTCCATGTTGTCTTTTGCTGTGCACTGCTGGGCCTCAGCCCGTCCTAATGAGTAGTTTGTTTCTCCAGTGAAGTCCCTTGGAGGAAACTGAATTTTCATTTACAAGTGGTTATCAGTTGGAGAAAGCTTCTGGGTTAGGGATAGAGGCATGTGTCCATTTCTTCCAACTGGTGCAGACCCATGCAGGCCCTGTGCAGCTGCCTCAGCTCTGTGAGTTCATGTGAGCACTGGTCCTGGGCGTTTAGAAAGCCTTGTTTTCTTGGTTTCCTCCATCCCCCAGCTCTTATGTTCTTCCCACCTCCTCCTCTGTAAGGTTCTCTGAGCTCTGGGGATGAGGGAAAACATTTGATGGAGATTTTCCCATTTAGGGCTTAGTGTTCCAAGGCCTCTTACTCTCTGCATACTGCCCAGCTGTGGGTGTCTTTATTTGTGCTATTACAGGAGGAAGGGGGAAGCTTCTCTGGTGATGGCTGAGCAAGGAACTGATCTGTGAGTATAGCAGGATGTCACTAGGAGTCATTTTATTGTTTTGCATTTGCTGTTGCTATAGTTTGTTTTCAGAAAGTATCTGGTTTTGCCACAGGTCCCTGGACTATCTAGACTCCTAAGCAGTATTGGACATGGGTTCCATCCCCTGGAGTGGGCCTTAAGTCCAATGAGATATTGGCTGGTTACTCCCACAAGCTTAAGTCATCATGGTCCTAGCAGATCTACACAGGACACCATTGTAGAGCAGGGGATTTGCGAGCAGGTTGACGTTTATGGCTCTCCTATGGTGGGATCTAGAGGACCTCCCTGTACCAAAAACACTAGCAAGTAAGGGCGAAGGCTCTTGTGGGGAAGGGCTTGACTCTCCATGCTCAGTGAGTTGCATAGGTCTTGGCTTTAGTCATGGAAGCGTGATCTCAGTTTGTGGAGAGCACAGGTAACAGCCTGTGGGTTTTTTTTGGTGGGGGGAGGTTTCCTGTGGATCCCTTTTGGACAACAACTCAAAAAGACATAACCCAATCCCAGTCCTGAAAGCATCCTGTGGTGACAAGAGGTGTTCAGTTGGAGCTTTATCTACCCCAATATTTGGCAGCTTACTCAGATTGCCTTCATACATGTATACATTTTAGGAGGCTTCTACTGCATTAGGTTTCCATGCTGCCCCTAAAACAGACTTTAATTTCAGCTGTCTCTCCCCATATCCTTCCCTCATCCCCCTCTTTTCTCTCCCTCTCCACTTGACCCTACCATTCCAGTGACCTCCCCATTTATCCATAACTACCTATTCTCTTTGTCCTTCCTGGGAAAAGCTGCCTGTTCTCCACTAGTCCCTTACTCTGTACCTAACCTCTGGTTCTACTGAGTATAGCTTGGTTATCATTGGCTTAACAGGTTATCCCACAAACGTGAACACACACCATATTCGTTTTTTGGGGGTCTAGGTTATTTCATTTGGGATGATTTTTTTCTAGTTCCATCCATTTGCTTGCAAATTTCATGACTTCATTATTTATAACGGCTGAGTAGTATTTCATTGGGTAACTGTACCACATTTTCTTTTTCTATTCATCTGCTAAGGGCTATCGAGGTTGTTTCCAGTTCCTGGCCACTATGAATAGAAAAGTAACAAATATGGTTGAGCAAGTGTTCTTGTGGTAGGGTAGAGCATCCTTTGGGTAGTGCCCAATAGTAGTTGGATCTTGAGGTAGAGTGATTTCTGTCTTCCTGAGGAATGGTCACACTGTTTTCCACAGTGGCTGTACAAGTTTGCCCTCCCACAAGCAGTGGATGAGTGTTCCTACCTCTCCACAGTCTCATCAGCATGAGTATTTTATTGTATCTTTGCCATTCTTATGGGGGTAAGACGATCTTTTGGATATGTTCTTGGATTCAGTCTGTATTTTATTGAGAAGTTTTAAATCTATATTCAGAAGAAAAATTGGTGTATAATTCTCTTTGTTGGATCTTTATGTGTGGTTAGGGTATCAAGGTAACTGTGGCCTCATAAAATGAATTGGGCAGTTCTTCCTTTTGTTTCTATTTTTGTGGAATAATCCAAGGAGTATGTTGTTATGTCCCCCTTTTCATTTGTAATTTGGATATTCTCTTTCTGCCTTTTAGTTCATTTGGATACAAGTTTGCCCTTCTTATTGATTTTCTTATTGATGGTCAGATAGCATTCAGGGAGTTATTTCAATTTTCTTGTACCATTTGAGACTTGCTTTGTATCCTAATCCTAACCCTAACCCTTAGTATATATGTAGCCAATACTGGAGAAGTTCCATGAAGTGCCCCTGAGAAGAAGGTATATTCTTCTGGGTTTGGATGAAATGTTCTGTAAATATGTTAGGTCCATTTGGCTTATAACATCTGTAGTTCCATTATTTCTCTGTTTAATGTTTGTGTATTGGTGAGAGTAGGGTATTAAAGTTTCTCACTGTCAGTTTGGTTTGAGCTGCAATAGTATTTCTTTCGTTTGCATCCTTGTGTTTGGGGAATAGATGTTAAGAATTGCAATGTCCTCTTGCTGGATATTGCCTCTGATGAGTATGTAATGTCCTTCTTTGTCTCTTCTGATCAGTTTCGGTTTGAAGTCTATGTTTTCAGATATTAAAATAGCTACTCCATCCTGCCATTTTGCTTGGTTTGTCCTTTTTCAACCCTTTGCCTTGATGTCTACAGTTGATGTTGAGGTGTGTTTCTTGGTTACAACAGAAGAATGAATCCTGTGTTCACATCCATCCTGTTAGTTTCTGTGTTTACTGAATTCTTTTAAATCCTCAAGTATGTAACATTTTGTTACAGAAGCAACAGGAAATTAAAATGCCCAAGCACTGATTTTAATTTTTGACAGAGTCATACATCCCAGATTGGCTTCAGACTTGCTATACAGCTCAAAATAGCCTTGAACTTCTGAGCCTCCTGGTTTCTGCCTCCCAGGAAGTAGGATTAACAGATGTGTAACTACCACATGTGGCTTATGTAGTCCTGGGGATGCATGAGGCAAGGTCTCTAACCACTGAGCTATATCTCCAGCCCTAGAATTTTTACTCTTGAGGAAAGGGGGGGGGGCAGCATGTTCTGTGACTGTGTCGGGCTTTTGCAGTGTACAGAGAGAGGATGGGGAGGTGTGAGGATGGGAGGAACCTGAGCACCCAGCCATGCAGTGTGAACTCCAGAGACTACCAGGGAGGTGTGGTGAGGATGAGAGGAAGATGAGCGCTCAGCTGTGCAGTGTGAACTGCAGAGACTAGACGATGAGTCCAGCCCTCTCAACCCCGAGAGGCCTTCGGTCAGACCAACAGTATGCTTCAGAGCCACAAAGCTAATCTTGCCTTTTGTTTGAATTTACCACTATATTGAGTGATAAGGCCACACTCATTGTAGGTGCATACGCAAAGATGGTGGTTCTCTGCTTAAAGCATAGCCCATGGCTTCTCTGCAATCTCAGTCATTGTTTAATTATGTGGCAGCACTAAGTCTGCCGTAACCCCTGCTTTCCAAATGAAGCTTTAGGAGCTGAAGGTACCAGAGAATACTTTGATTACAGTGTGAATCCTGTGTTGTCTTGTGCGAGATTTTTGCTGTAAGGAACACAGGCTGAATGCAAGAAACACCACTTGTGGAGCCCTGTGGAGAAAGCAGCACCGGGTTCTCTTATCTGAGGCTCCAGCCACACCGTGGTGAGCCACACCCATCCATGGTACTGCCAACTTCCATTTCATAGACTCCCACACAGCCACAGTGAACTGCAGTGGCTCCCTTTCTAAAACCTGCACCTGGGGGCCAAATCTTTTTTGTAGATAAAACACGTTATGTGTATAACACTTACTGCTTCATAATGGTTTAATTCACCCAAAGCCTTTCTATTGTATCATGATCTTTTGTATCAGGTTCCTATCTACTCTTTCAGTCTCACTTTCCAGTGTTTCTCTTTAACCCCATTTCCCCCTAGGCCTGTGGTTTTTATTATTTACTCTTGCACGGTGCTGTGATTTTATACACATATCTCATAGTAGAGTGGGACTAATGGCATTTTGTTTGTAAGTGTTGCACTCATATTACATCAGTAAATTTAAATCCAGGTCAAAAGAAGGGGTTTTGCTTGTGTTTTCTCCTCTCTCTCTCTCTCTCTCTCTCTCTCTCTCTCTCTCTCTCTCTCTCTCTTTCTCTCTCTCTCTTTCATTTGTTTTGCTTGTTTTTCTGTTTTGGCTTCCAGCTCTGGAGATTCAAGCCAGGGTCTTGTGCATGGGTACTTTGCAGTCCATAGAGCCATAACCAGGCCTTTAATCTTTTTTGTTTTAATTAAGAAATAATATTTCTGAGTTGTCCAGGCTAGCCTTGAACTCATTAAGTAGCCCAAGCTGGTCTTGAACTTGCCAGCCTCTTTCCCTCAGACTCCTAAGCAGCTGTAATTCTAGATGGCCAGGCTTGGCTGGGGTATTCTCTAACGTTCACAGGCCTCCTGAATCCATTTGCAGAATTTAGTGTTCATATTTGTGGGAAGAGAATGGTCTTGAATTTCCTCAACTGGCTTCTCAGGGAAAACATCGTGCAAGTGCTGTTCACAGACTCCAGGGGGCGTCGGTGAAAGCCATGAAAACAATAGCATATCCCATCGTGCCAACCTCAAATCAGAGATTTTACACAGAAGCTGGGCAGAGGCATCCTGTGCACAGCCGAGTGGCTTCATGCCTGGATCGCCTCAGTACCTTGGTGTTGGGTGATGAACTTCCGAGGGTGTCCCTGCAAATGCTTGAAAGAAAGAAGAAAACTTTAGTCATCTATCTACAGGAGGAGAGTCATGGTCATATTTCAAGAGCTTTCTGTGACAGCCTGTGCTTATGATACAGGGCAGAAACACAGCCGAGGGGGTGTGCCAGGCCACCTGCTCTCAAGGCAGTGAGAGAAATGGGCAGTGTGATCTGAGCAGATGACAGTCTTTGTAGGTCTGCACTTGCCTGGGCTGATGGCACCCAACTCCCGTGCCCTGTCTGCAAGCTCTTCCTCCAGCCACTAGCTGCTGTGAAGTCTGAAGGTGCTGCACAGAGACCAGCACTCACATATGCAAGTGGCAAAAGTGGTTTTATTTAGAGAAAGCAAGAAGCCTGCATGTAGGTCGGCCACTTACAAAAATGGCCAAGACCCCAACAAAGGCATGCAGGCCTGTTTATAGGGAACTAAGGGAATTTTAACTAAGCTTGGGTAATCTAAAACTTCATTGGTGGGTGCTGGGGATGATATATGGGTTGGTTGGTGATTAGCTTGTGTCCAGGTGTTCAGTGGACTGCATTCCTGTGTCACGAAAGTTAAACCACAGGATGCGATACCCAAACTATATATGGCTGCCCAGCAGATGGACCATCCTGAGGTATTTCCCCGTCCTTGTTGTTATCTTCAGGCTGTTCTTTGAATGGGGGATTTTATGGCCTTGTTCTTGGAATTTATGGTCTGTTTCTGGATCTGGTGACTTATGGCCTAGCCCCTGGAACTTACAACTTAAGGGAATTAGGTGCATCTTGTACCACTGAGGCCAGACAAGGCAGTCCTCTGCTACTATGAGGCAGGGGCCATGGACCAACCCATGTATGTTCTTTGGTTGGTAGCTTAGCTCTGGGAGTTCCCAGGGGTCCAGGAACTTGACACTGTTGGTCTTCCTATGGAGTTACCATCCCCTTCAGCTCCTTCAGTCCTTCCCCTAGCTCTTCCATAGGGGTCCCAACCTCAGTCTAACCATAGGTATCTGCATCCATCTCAGTCAGCTGCTGGTGAAGCCTCTCAGAGGACAGCCATGCTAGACTCCAGTTTATTAACACATGGTAACAGTGTCAGGGTTTAGTGCCCACTCATGATATGGATCCCAAGTTCTACAGGTTACTGGGTGGCCTTTCCTTAAGTCTTTGCTCCATTTTTGTCCCTGCATTTCCTTTAGACAGGAACTATTCTGGATCAAAAATTTCGAAGATAGTTTGGTGACCCCATCTCTCTACTGGGGGCCCTGTCTGTCTACCGGAGGAGATCTCTTCAGGCTCCTCCTCCCCACTGTTGAGCATTTCAGTGAAGGTCATCCCCACTGAGTCCTGGGAGCCTCTCACGTCCCAGGTCTCTGGGACTTTCTAGACGTTCCCCCCACCCCCAACCCTACAACTGCATATTTCCATTCATGCTCCTGGCTCTCTGGGCTTTCTTCCTGTTTCCGCCCCCATACTCTCCTATACCCCTTTTCTCCTCCCCTCATCCCTTCCTCTCTCTGCCTTCCATAATTATTTTGTTCCACCTTCTCAGTGGCTGAAGCAACCTCACTCACTTTGGCCTTCCCTCTTATGGTTAACACTATGGGTTGTATCCTGCGTATTCTGTACTTTGGGGCTGACATCCAGGCGTCTGTGAGCACATACCATGCGTGTTATTTTGGGTCTGGGTTACCTCACTCAAGATAATATTTTCTAGCTTCATCCATTTGCCTGCAAAAGTCACGATGTCCTCATTATTAATAGCCGAAGAATACTGTATTGTGTAAATGAACCACATTTTTTTTTTTTGGTATCCATTCTTTGGTTGAGGGACATCTGAGTTGTTTCCAGCATCTGACTATACAAATGAGGCTGCTATAAACTTAGTGGAGCACGTGCCCTTGTGGCATGGTGGGGCACCTTTTGGGTATCTGCCCAGGAGTGGTATAGCTGGGTCTTCAGGTAGAACTATTTCCAATTTTCTGAGGAACCACCAGATTGATTTTCACAGTGGTTGTACCAGTTTGCAAACCCACCAGCAATTAAGAAGTGTTCCTCTTTCTCCAGTGTGCTGTCACTTGAGTTTTTGATCTTAGCCATTCTGATTGGTGTAAGGAGGAATCTCAGGGTCGTTTTGATTTGTATTTCTCTTATGACTAAAGATGTTGAATATCTCTTTAAGTGCTTCTCACCCATTCAAGATTCCTCTGTTGAGAATTTTGTTTAGCTCTGTACCCTTTTTTAATTGGGTTATTTGGGTTTTTGGAGTCTAACTTCTTGAGTTATATATTATATATTTTAGATATTAGCCTTCTGTTGGATGTAAAGTTAGTGAAGATCTTTTCCAACCTGTAAGTTGCCATGCATTTGAATTGCACCTATTTGACAGGATAATTCTTCCCAATCCCTACCTTAAATGTGTGTTTAAAGTAAAAGAATTGTGCACTATCTTCTCCAGAGAACAGAGGTTTTGATTTGAGGTCTGGGGTTCCTTCTCCTCACCTTGAATTAATGATCTTTTAACAGAAAAGTCAAAACATCATTTGTCTGGGAAGAACTATAAAAGGTGATGACAGCCTGGGAATGTGATGTCTCTGAGTCCATGAATGAGACCTTTTTACTTTCGAAAGCATCTCTCTCGTTTCTAGTTAACACTCCTAGGTGCTACAACAGTCTGATTAGGCACTCCTGCACAGCTTCTCCATTGCACAGACCCGTGTTAAAAGCTGTCAATCACTCTCCGGGTCAGCAGGGACCAACAGAGAGGAAACATTTTCATACAGTTTTGTTTAGGATGGGTAAGACACTGTTTATATTTTCATTTATTTCAGCACTCTCAATTGTGGCTTGTAACTCCTTTCACAAACCTCTATCTCCAGATTATTTGCACTAAGATTCATAACAGTAGCAAGCTTACAGTTGTGAAGTATCAATGAAATAATTTTATGGTTGGGGTCACCACAACTACAAGAAACTGTATTGGCTGCAGCATTAGGAAGATTGAGAACGACTGATTTATCTGCTACGTTTTATATTATTAGAAAGAGATGGGGGTTGGGGATTTAGCTCAGTGGTAGAGCACTTGCGTAGCAAGCGCAAGGCTCTGGGTTCGGTCCCCAGCTCCTAAAAGAAAAGAAAAAGAAAGAAAGAGACACTTATGTGAAAGGTATGTGCTCCCACAGGTGCATAGGTGGAATATAAAGACGACTTGCTACACTTGAAGTTATTGGATAGAGACTTCCTGCACCAGAGTTCACAGAGGTCAAAAAGACATTGGGTTGGGAAGCTGGTGCTGACAACCCTGTGAGGAAGCACAGCCAACATCCTTCGTGGGTTTTCTCTGAGAGCATGTGCCATGGATGTCCTGAGGTCACTCGAGTGAGATGGAAAAAGGGTCTTAGTCATCTTTGAAAATACTGACACTGGAGGTAAAAAGGGGAGAAGCGAGAAGACCGCATACCGCCTGTTCTGCGCCCTAGACACACTGATAGGAGCAATTCTGCCTTAGAGGTTGACGAGGTCTGGAGACATGAATTCACTAATGCTGGCAGGAGGACTATGCATCTCTCTATCTTGCCATAACCGCAGGTGAATCACTGTCCTTCGTAGACTCTGGAGGCTGCCCTGCAGTGATTGCCTGCTGCCTCCTGCCCAAGTCCGAACCACAGCAAAACCTCCTGTACCTTGGCACACCACGTCCTGCGTAAGATTCAGATTGGAGGAAGATTTACTTGCCATTAAAAATAAATGTCTTGGAATAACTCATCCTGCCAGTTTTCTGAGGCCCTCCAGCAGAGTTACCTATTCTAGCTAACCACACAAGGACAACTTATGGAGTCAATGGGCTTGAAGACTCCTTCACAGCATAATCAAGGGGCACTGTGGGGCACACACTTTCACATAATTGGTCACTTGAAGCATGGCAAACATGGTTCTTTGTACCTACACAGGTTTTATTTACTGCTGCACTCATTGGCTTCTGGACACCAACCATAGTTATCTATTTCTATCTGTGAAGCCAGGCTACCTCTGGCACTCAGTAGGGTCAGTGAAGTACAATAAACCATTCCATCCTGATATTCATGAGGGGATAACACCATAATCACCATCCATTTTAAACATAAGAAACCAGAGGCTAGGGGTATGGTTCAGTTGATAAAATCCTTGCCCTGCAACAAGAGAACTCCAGTTGTCCACATAAAAGGCTCAGCAACATGGATGTATTTAACTTCAGTGCTGGGTGGGCAGAGACAGGCAGATGCCACTTTGGTTAGCCTATTAAACTTAATTAATTGGTGAGGAAGAAGAAATGGAGGAAGATGCCAACCGTTGACCTCTGGCCTCTACGTGCACATTCATCTATTCGTGTGCATGAGCCTACACACACACACACACACACACACACACACACACACGCACACACACACACATACACACACACACCACACATATACACACACATACATACACACACACCACACACATACATACACATACATACACACATACACACGCACACACACATACATATATATACACACACAGCACACACATACACACACACATACACACGCACACACACCACACACACACACCACACATATACACACACACATATACTCACACATACATACACACACACCACACACATACACATGCACACGCACACACACACACCACACACATACACACACACACACACACATATGTGCAATGAAAAATCAGAGGCTCAAAAAGCATAGTGATCCAGTCACTCTGCAGGGCAATGACTGGGCAGGAAGAATCCTCCTAGTCCTGGAACCACTCTGAGGACAGCAACTCATTGTTCTTTGTCTGGCTGCATTATTCATAGTAAAAAAAAAATCATTAGGCTTCAATGAAATAGCTGACTGGACCAAGACTCAAAACCTTTCTCATGCATTATTCTTATTAAGAGTGACAGTTGTCACCTCTAATGTTGAGTGTCCACAAATGTGTGAGTACTGGGGTTTTTGTGGTCAGAGCACTGACAATCCCACATGACAGTGCACACAGAACATTTCTTGACTACATGAGAGCCAGCAAGAGCCTATTAGGTTAAAAAAACAAACAAAAGAAAAACAGTTCAGGGATAGCTGCTTATTACCTGGAGTCCCGTGGAGGGAAGAGGAGGGTTTCAGTGAGGAGCTCAGGCCACACAGAGCACCTCGGCTGTTGGAAACATGATTAAGAACAAGACCAACAAGGAAGCATAGTGTACTTCCGCTTCGTGTGTGCGTGAAGTGGGGAAAACACACGGTTTCCCTGTCACTTAGCAAGAGCCAATGGGCAAATGACGTGTATCTGTCATTTGTCACCTAAGACGTCTGTGGCTTAGGAACGTGCTGAGTCAACTCGTTACCTAGGAATTTACATGACCGTGATGGTGGGCTTCCCCAAAAATGGAATTCTGAGCCGCTCACATCCCGCCCTGCGGAGGCTGAGATGTCGCCTTTCCCCTCTGGGAAGCCACATCAGGAGGTGAGCCCAAGCCAGACCTCATTCTCTCCACCTTTGTTTTCCCTTACCTAACAGCTCAACTGTGGGCACACTGAGTGCCATTCTGAAAATCAGAAGCCAATGCTTTCAAGGAATTTCTTTAACAGTGAGTTGAAGATTTCTTCAGCTCATTGTTTTACCAAACAGACACACTAACCTAAAGTAAGAGGCAGCGTGCTACCTAAAACAATAAATAGGAAACATTACATCATCAAAAGTGTGTGTCGAGCCACATGTGTTTGGTATGTCTCTAGATGCTATCAGCGCCCTCGCTGTGGAGCACTCAAACCAAAGCACATTCCTTCTGTGCTGGGGAGAAGGGACACACGCTGGTCTGTGGACGAAGTGACAGTTGAGAAGAGACCCACAGGACTTGAGATGGTTCCCAGCCACATTTACCTATCCCTCCGGTCTGTAGCATACTCCCAACTCGCAGCCTATGCCATGACACGCACATCATTATCAAGAGGAGGGACTGTAATCTCAACACATCAATGTTTTGTTCTTTAGGGCATCAGTAGAGACCAGGGCCATTAGCTAGCACTAACATGAAGCTTTAGTAAAGATAATGTAGATGTAAGAATTTAGGGAAAGGCTCACTTTTTAAAAAGTATTACCGTAGAATAACGGCAAGATGTGGACGAAAACTTGAGTTCATTTCTTCTGAACTCACCTATCTGGGATTACCCAGTGAGGAGCCACTATGGAACAAGAGCATGATCATTTAGCTGTGGGAAATCCATCTTGACAATGTTGGCCAAATTTCTGTGCTGGTTTTTCTCTGTCGGTCCGAGTTGGAAGAGCCTTAGGTACCTGCCCTGTGTCCCAGTGTGATTCGAGGACCACTGTTACAGCTCTGCTCGTTGCTGTCTCTTCACAATGCTTAGCATGGAAAGGCCCTTCAAAATGTGACTGACTGACTGATGACTGACTGACTGACTGATCAGCTCACATAATCAGCATAGCAAGTGCTAGGGTTACAAAGAAATACAGCATAAGAAAGTAGTCTTCAGCTCAGTGCTGAGTCCAGCAAGGTAGTCAGATTTAGTGCCTTTAACCAAACATGATAGAACCACTTCCAGAAGATGCAGCGTGGAGGCTCCTCTGCAGTCACATCCCCACTCTTCCCTCCCCCACCCAGAGAAAGCTTGCCAAGGCACTCCAGATAAAACAAAGTTTCCATTTATCAGGCAGACACAAAGTTTCCATTTATCATGCAGACACAGGGCTTAATTCACAAAGAGGCGGTCATTTGAGCAGGCCAGGAAAGTGCCTTGATCAGTTAAAAAAAAAAAACAACAAAAACCAAAAACGTTTTCTGCAGAAGAGGTTTCTGAAGACTGCTTTAGAGCAAAACGTGGGTAGTTTCCTTCTCACGAGCCCAGCTTGACCTGGGTAGTACATGGTGCTAGCACTTGTTAACAGCAGAAGCAGCGAGGAAATTACTCACCGTGGTTGTCCCATGTTTGATGCTCGTTTAGAAGCAGAGAGAAGGATGGCCTTTGGGAGCCCTCTGTTCAGACAGCTACAGTCAGAGAGTGTGGGACTCAGCAGGGGAGGATGTGAGAGAGTACGAGGGTATTGGTTGGCAGCCTCCTCTGGTGAAGCTGTAAAAATTATAATGCAAAGAGCTACTCAGCCTGGTAAGGGCAGTTGGGTTCTTTTGTTCTAAACAAGGAGGATCACCGGAAGGCTAGCAATTCAGAGTTTGAATCCCATGAGACTTTAACTTATGGAAGTAAAGTGCTATCTTTAACCTGATTTTCATTTTTTTTAAATACGTGCAGGAGATAGATTGTACTCCCTTTCCTCCTGTGACCCACTTCCTTGGACGAAGTGACTTTATCAGTCCCCTCCATGGATGACGAAGTGACTTCACTGTGCCTCACTGTTCATACACCAATCAGAGGGCTAGGCAAGAGCTCATCAGTCCCCTCCACGGATGACTTGGTGCATGCAGTTGGGCTTTGCAGGTGTGTCCCTTGTATCTGGAGTCTCACACGTCTGTGCATAGAGGGAACATCTTTGTGTGCTTGAGATGTGTTCACTTAAGTGCTGGTCCTCACATTTCTGCCTTTTGCATGTGTGAAGAATGGGCTGCCTTTTACCTGATTTTTTTTTTAGTATAACTTATGAATTTTTACAACATTTTTGTGGAAATAAAAATAAAACAGTTCCCTGTCTGTGAGAAAGTTATTCTCAGTAGAGCCTCTCCTCACAGGAAGAAGAGATGTGCCTTGAGCTGGGAGGTGCCTGCTCTGTCCTGACGCTGTTTCACAGGTGCAGGAGCATGCCTTTGTGTGGCATGGCCTTCCATGGCTCTTCACAGAAATGGTTGCAGTGGGGAGAATGCCTTTAAATCCTCTTAGCTAGGGAATATCCGAGTGTCTCTGTGCCTCACTGTCCATACACCAATCAGAGGGCTAGGCAAGAGCTCATCAGTTATCGTTTAAAAATATTAAGTATTCGGGCTCTGCAGCACAGAGGTGAGAGGCCAAGGCTGTGGGGCCTGTCTGTCTGACTTTGTGCCTGACTGTGTGGTGTCAGCATGCGTGGGCCTTGAAGGATATTTTCTGAGCCTTGACTTCATTTGTTAGGTGGAGATCATTGTTCTAATTGGTACCTATCTCACAGAATTATGAGGAGATATAGAAGGCATTCAACTGGGGAGATTGCTCAGTGGTTTAGAGCACTTGCTGTTCTTACTGAGGACCTGGGTTTGATTCTTAGCACCCGCAAGGTGCCTTACAATCTATCTGTAGAGTGCGTTAAGTACAAAGACTAGATGGGGCTCAGCTTGTTCTCAGTGACCATCATCATCAGTCATGCAGTCACCGTGATGACAAGTGCTCAATGACTATCAGCCATTGTCATTGTCATAATCGTCATCGTTGTCATCATCATCATCACAAAATGATGTCATCATTGGCATTCCCAGTGCTCAGTAACCATCAGCCATTATGGTTGTCATATCCACCTTGCAGCCAATATGACTCCGTAACTCCAGAGAAGCAGCACATCCAATCGTGCCCTCCACCTGACCGGGTTCCAGCATCACTCAGCTCTGTTACCCAGTGTAACTTATCCACATGTCACTCACCAGTGGGCACACGCTGCCCACCAGGTACCATGCTACCATGCTCATAGTAACATGAGAATTCATCTCGTAACCCTTCACCAGGCTGCTCCTGCCAGACACCACTTTAGCAGACACTCGCTGTCTTTTTATGGGTTAGCACCTTTGCTTGAGTCAAAAGATGAGCGTTTGTCAGGTCACTTCAGTAAGCTCTCAACAGTAGACCCGGATAGACTCGTAAGAATAGTCCCTCGGGTGGATTCCAGGTATACCTTCTGTACGAGACCGTGTATCTGCTAGCCTTCTCTCTGCAGCCAGTGGCTCCAAACCCTGGAGTTATGAACAACTGCACTGGCGAATTTTACATCAATTTGACACAAGCTGCAGTCATCTGAAAGGAAGGAACCTCAACTGAGAAAATGTCTCCACAGTGCTTGATGTGGGACGGCCCAGGCCACTGTGGATGTTACTCTTGGGATGGTGGTCCTCGGTTCTATAAGACAGCAGGCTGGGTGAGCTATGAGGAACAAGCTCGTCAGCAGCGTCCCTTGACGGCTTCTGCATCAGCTCCTGCCTTCAGGTTCCTGGCCTGTCGGGTTCTTGTCCTGATGTCTTTGATGATGAACAGTGACATGGAAGTTAATAAGACAAATAGACCTCCATCATAGCAACAGGAACACCAACTAGGACAGCACCCGTCCCAGGGCCTGTGTGTAGTTCAGTGATGGAGGTCTCGATTAGCACGACCAAGTTCTTAGGTTTGAGCTCCAGCATTGAAAGCAACAAGCAAAACCACCATTCACTATCCTTCGCCCACCTGTGAGACTGTGGGTGGCTTGCTTGTGCAGCTGGCTGCTCTCAGCTGGTTTGCTCATGTGCCCATGGCCAGTGCTAGGCCTCTCCCCTTCTCACCGTGAGGGAGTGTTTCAGGGTGAAGGGAGTTAATATATAAGACAAGCGGTACCCAAACCCTAGTGTGACTGTAACCATGCCAACAGTGTTTGCACCAGCTCTACCGGTCGTTCTTCAAGTAGTGCAGCCTGACTCAGTTTCCCCTCAGATCAGAGCCCATTTCCAGCTTTGGGCTCTCCAAGCTTAGCATTTTTCCTTTCCCCTTTCTTCTTCCTTCCTTCCTTCCTTCCTTCCTTCCTTCCTTCCTTCCTTCCTTTCTTTCTTGACTCAAACCTTAGCATTCTTTTGTAAAAAGCACCCGGGTGGGTTGGGTGAAGGCAGGGGAGGCACATTCAGCCCTGTGTGTCCTACTTCTTGTTTTACTTCAGCCTGTTCTGTTGAATTTACAGTTTCTGAGAGTGTGTTGCATAGAAAGAGTGATCACAAAACTGTCCTATCATACCGTGAAAGTCGGTCTCATTTTGACAGGTTTTAGGATCACCTTAGGCTACACTGTCTGTGGTGTTTCCAGAGAGGTGTAGCTGATAGGGGAAACCCACCGTCAAGCTGAGCTGTCCCTTTTCAACTGTCGGGTCGCAAGCAAAAGGCGGTTTGTCTAGGCTACCAGCATTCTCCTCCAAAACGCTTGGGTCTGCAGCTGCTGCTGCCCTCCACTGCATCTGGGCCTCTGCTTTGTCTTTGTGGAGCACGAGAAGCTCTTCTGGGAGCTGCAGGCCTGCAGGGCCAGGTTGGGACCCCTGAGTCTTTGTGGACTGAGAAGCTACAGGCTCTTGCCCTCGCTGGCATCCAATGGCCACTGTTGACCCACCCAGGCCCTACTGTGTAAGGCAAGCTAACGGAGCCCCTTTAAAATACATAATCCATATTCTGTCGGCTCTGCTCCTGCGCCGTGTCCTGTCCAGTGCAGTTTCTTATTCTTGAGAAGAGAATGAAGACAAATCTACTGAGGCCCTCCCAGTCTGCTCAATACGCTTCACGCTGTTGTCTTTCTAAAGTGACCATGCGACCCTGCAGAAGTTCTTTATGGAGCTGGAGTGGGTGAAGTCCTAAGGAACCTATGCGGATTCACCCCGTCATAGACTGTCACCTCTCTCCAACAGAACAAACTTCGCCTGGCAGGGCTGCTCCCAGCCGTGGGTCTCAGGATCGCTTTTAGCCTCTGCCACCCCAGGCAAGTGAGGAGGGTCTACAGGTGCCTTTTCATTGTCCTGCTAGTACTGATTATGCTGGCTGATCTCAATTGTCAAGTGACCAGAGTAAGAAATGCTTAGGACATCAGTGAGGCACACTTTGGGACTTGCCTATGGGGACTTTTCCTGAGAAGATCAACTAGGGCAGAAGATATTCTGTGACTGTGCACAGCACCATCATGGGCTGAAGTCCTAAAGTTGAAAAGAAACCATGCTTCTTGGCTGCAAGTGCAATCAGCTACCTCAGACTCTTGCTGCCGTGCCTCCCACCAGTAGAAACTGCGAGCCCCTCCCACTGCGAGTCAGAAGAAACCCTCAATGCCCTTAATTGCTTATGAGGACGTTCTTGGCTACAACAATGAGAAAAGTAACTAACATAGTTACCTAGTGCACACACACTGCCACTTCTATATTTTCTCTCACTTATTTTCATAATCTGGAGTTTAAGTCATTTATTCATTCAACAAATATTCACTGAATATACACTTTGTGCCAGGATAATAGACAAAGAATCCCAGCCCATTCGGAGTTTGTAATCTGGCTGGGTAGAGACTGAAAGTGATACAGGTAATGATACAAAATAGCTTGTGTTTCAGAAACGGGGAATGTCTAGGATAACCTGGGATAGATGCATAGGGGAGGGGGTGGAGGCCAGTGCTGCTCTCTTGCTGAATGGAGACAGGAAGTAAGACTGTGGAAACCGCTGGGAGAACATCCCAGACAGATGGGATTGACGGTGGAGATGCTGAGGAAGCAGCTGGATGCACAAACCTGTTTGGGAGAACTTGGGTCTGGAAATGGAAGCATGACCGGCCTGCTTCTGGTGTCCAGAGTTGAGTTGCTTTGACTCTGCCAGAGGACTCGGAGCAGCCTATGAGCAGAGATGTTCAAGCCAATCCTCAGAGTCTGGACACTTTAAAGTCTGGGCCAGTAGGAAGCAATCGGCAAAGAAAATGAACAAGGATTGCCCAGAGGCAGGAGAAAGATAAAGAAACGAACTCAAGCAAAGAGCTGAGTTAGCCAGCGACTAACATTGGGGGATGAAGGACAGCGATGAAACCAAGCTGACACAAGCAGTCAGCAGCCATGAACTTGAAGGCAGCCTGTCAGAAAGTTGGTGACAAAATTTAATGGGGGAGGGGTCAGCAGCGGAGTGGGAGGAGGACGCTGGTCTGGTTTGGAGAGGGGGTTTGTTTGTTTGTTTGTTTGTTTGAAATGAGAGCACAGAAATAAAATGGTAGATGGGGAAATGAAATATTAGACACAGAAATAAAATGTTCGAGAGGGAGAAGCAGCCAAAAGTCTCCAACAAGAGAAAATAACACCCGTATGCTAATGAAGTGGGTGAGGGCAGTGGGAAAGCTGGAGCTCCCACAAAGGGGCTTGGGGCAAGGACAGCAGTGGCCACACTTGCTGAGGCAGCTAGAAGGAAGGATTCATGCCCACAATCCCAGGCTTTAGGAAGATGGGGCAGGAGGATCACTGTGAGCTCAAGGCCATCTTGGGCTCTAGACTACAACCCTATCTGTGACAATTTTTAAATGAAAACTGAAGAAAAGGTATGTGGTAGGAACATGAAGACATTCTGGTTGCTTCTGTCTCCCGAGGGAAAACGGGAGGCAAGGAGAGAGAGTGTGGGATGTGAGAGAACACACCAGTCCTCTCGTTGATTTGAGGCTGGTGGCTACGGCGCTTCATGGAGACCCCTTGGCCTGGCTGCGTACTGGTCTCCACTCAAGCTCGGCTGTAGGTGCAAGATAGATGTAACCATGTAGAGAAAATGAGTGGAGAACTGAGCAGATAACAATGCTGGAGGGAGGGTGGGGTAGGGTGGAGACTCGGGAGGGAAGGAACAACGCACAGGCAGAAGGATGACAACACTGAAAGGGGAATGAAGAGCATTGGGAGAAGGAATACTAGAGAAAAGAAGCCGGGAAGGTCGAAGGCAGTAGCAGGTGGACGGGGACCTGGAGCTGGGTCTTAAGGGATTAAGATGATGGAAAAGAAGACCATGTAATGGGCTGTAACTCAAGAACATGAAAATGAGTCCACATGAGACACAGGATACCTATGAATGCAGCTCAACACAAAGTTGTAAACTCACTTAAACATGGCTTATTTTACAGTGTGTGTGTGTGTGTGTGTGTGTGTGTGTGTGTGTGTGACTTGATTATACAGTTCTCACATGTGAGTTTTACAAATGACAGCATCATGTCAAAAGGTTGGGCAATCCTGGTAGGCAAAGCCTTTGAAGAGACAAGGCCCCTGAGCCCCTGAGGACTTACAGGTTAGAGCGCCAGGATTGAGTGGACCCTTAAATCACCAGCAATTGTCAAGAGCAATATTGTGGGGAATGAGTGATGGCTAGGAATTAACCGTCCAAGGGCAGAGGGAAAGAAATGCATGAGGTAAAGTGGTCACACAAGAGCCTTGTAGCATCTGGTTCAAAGCACATGTACAATTTTCAGAGGAAGGCGCACAAGAATGACCTAGAATCAGCAATCAGGTGCAAGCTGTTTGGGTCTCAACTTCTTTCCTTTATATCTCTTCAGCTTAATACATTCATAGAAGTCCTTCATTAGGGTGTGGGGTGGGCATTGGATAAGATGATGGTTAAAATCTAGGAAGCAGATTGATACATTCAGTAAAACTTGCTGTCTTTTTTATTTAACTGTCACTCAGGTTTTGAAACCTCCTGGCGTTAAATCCAGGGGCTCAGCCCTGCTCTGCACATTCAAATTCACCGCTGTCCTCCCTCCAGACCCCATACAGATCTGAATGTGCGGGCAGAGCTGACTGGGCTTGCTTCAGTAGGCTTCTGCGTAGGAGTCTGCACTCGCCAAGTTCTCAGCACCTGCATCCTCACGATCTGAAAACTGCACAGACACCATATAACCATCACCTCAAATTGCATAATTTGCTCTTGCCAAGTGGAAAAAAGAAGTTTCAGAATGTGCATTCAACCTGCACTGGCCTCCTGTAGCTCCCAGATGGGTGGAGAATGGGGTCACTGGGGGTGGACAGCCTGAAGACAGAACCCAGATGAAGGACAATGGGGTGCTAATCAAGGCCCTGCCCCACCCCCTCTGTAGCTGTCACTGAGTCTTTCATGCCAGAGAAGGAAGACATTCAATGAGTTTTGCGTCCTAGTTGTAGATGCTTCAGAAAGCCATTTGCGCTACCGAGTACTGAAGTCACCTTCACTCAGTGAGTTACCCAAGAACCTCTGGGGGACTCGAGCCGGTCTTTCAGTAGGTCTGGTATTCCCCACTGGCCTCTGCTAATATACACGCATGTGCACTCTGCATATTAACTCATTAATTCCTGAGAACGTGCATGAGCCAGGAAGGAGGGCAGAGAGAGTTCTGATAGCCGACAGGCAGAGAGTATATTGTGTGTGGAGACTCAGATCCTCACCTCAGCACTTCAGTAAACGCCTCCATTTCATAAAGAGAAAACTCAAGTTTACAGCAGCCAGAAGGATTGCTCAGTTGAACTATTGATAAGGCATGGAGCTCACACTCAGGCCCATGAGGATCTTCTCCCAAAGTGGGTGCTTTGTCGATTGTATCAAAAAGCTCAGGGCAGCAGCAGCACAGTCTGGGTTACTCTTCCTTCTGGGTTACATGGCCACCGGCTGGGCTGGTGGCACACTCTGTATCTCTAAAGTAGACAACCGTGATCTGCCCAAGAGGCATAAAAGACAAGCAGGCAGGGAGCTGGTGTAGAAGAAGGCAGTGGGGACTCTGGCAGACAGGGAGGCATCTCCTACCTGGTGGGCACCATGGCCAGTAAACACTTGGCCTCGATGCAGACACAGTCTTCCATGAAAGAGGTTGTGATATCTTCTAATATTAAATGCTAGGTCACTATTTTTGCTATCTATAGTGTGTTCCTAATGGTATGTTTGAGATGCTATAATCTAAACAGAGGTCTGACCCAACTTTAACAGCTGCTTCCAAACTCTCTTGGCCCTGGCCTCTTTTTTGTCATCCCAGGCTCCTCTAGATGTTCACACAAGTGCCACTGCAGGGCAGACTGATCACAAGTCAGCTCGGTATTTCAGTTGGTTTGACTGCTTTGGCTTGAAGATGCGTGCAAACCTGCAGACCATGGCTGCTGAGAATGGAGAAGCAACCAAGAGTTAGCCCAGGCATCTGTAGGTAGGCACATCAGGAGTATGCACAGGGTAACGTATGAGTGACCAAGTCATGAATTAAACGTGGGAGTGTGAGTCTTGCACAGGTGAGGTTGGCGTAGAAGAATACATACAAGAGAGTACAGGGGAGAATGGCCGCTGAAGAGGGGAAACCACAGATACAGTCACCCAGTGCCTCGGAGCAGCAGTGACTGAATCACTGCCATTGCCCAGGAAGCCAGAGCTGGGTGGATAAACACCCATGCAAGATTAATCCAGAATCCCCTGTTTCTGGTTTTACATGTGCATGTGTGTGTGTGTGTGTGTGTGTGTGTGTGTGTGTGTGTGTGTGTGTGTGTGCGTATGTGTGTGTGTGTGTGCATATATGCGTGTGTCTGTATGTTTTGAGACAGGGTGTTTCAGTAACCAAGACTTCTCCAAGTTCCAGACTGGCTGAGCAGCAAACTCCAGGGAAGAAGCCCCCTGTTTCTGTGCTCCCAGTGCTGAAATTACAAGCAAGCACCAGGCACCCAGATGGTTTGGGTTCTCTTTGTTATCTGAGTTCTATGGATTAAATCCACGTTTTTACTCTTGCAGGGCAAGCGTTTTACCAGCTCAGATGCAGCTCAGGCCCTCACCAGGCTTTCTTTCGTGATGTGCTGCTATGTGCACACCAGAAAGTAACTTACATAAACATGGTAAGTGATGATAAATAATTATCATAAATCTTCTATACGACAACTGAGGACCATTTCTGTGTAATTCCATGTAAATCACCTGCCTGCTCCCCCAGTATCTCATTCCCAAGCCCTCTGGCTCATATTGGGTTTTAGCCTCACAAAGCCCTAAGGTATGGATGTATCAACTTTTCCTTTGCAGATGGGTGGCATGGAAGATGGTCTCCAAAAGCCACAGTGTGGGTGAATGACACATCAGGACCATCTCACCAGCCATTCTGTCCTCCAAGCCATCCTCCCATCACCTTGGCATCACTGAACTGTTCATATCATTTCTATCTATCTCCCTATCCACCTGTCTGTCTGTCTGTCTATCTGTCCGTCTGTCCATCTTTTCATCCATCCATCTATGTATCTATCATCTATCTAATTATCTACCTATCCATCTGTTTGTCCATTCATTCATTTGTCTGTCCATCCATCCATCTGTCTATCTATTATTTATGTATCATCTACCTAGCTACCTATCCATCTGTCTATCTGTTCATCCCTCCATCCATCCATCTCTGTCTGTTCATCCGTCCATCTGCCTGCCTATCTATCTATCTATCTATCTATCTATCTACATACCTACCTATCATCTATCTCTCATCTTTTTAAATTATATGGCTATGAGTGTTCATTAGAGAAAATCTTTTAAGCATAGAGAATCATAACTAAGGCTACAGCTTAAACTTGCCCATTGCATAGCATGGTACCTTTTTAGTGAGAATAACTTTCCCATGTTCCCCTTGGGAGAGATGGACAGAGTAGTGTGGATGATAAATGTACCATTCTTTTCAGGGGTCCATCTCTCCAATTGTCTTCATATGTACACAATGAAATGTCAGAATTTAGGAGGATCAAATAGATTATTAAATGATTCTGGACTAACTTGTTCATTTGAGAAGAGAGGTCTATAGATGCTATAGATGCCCCAGTTGACTGAATAACTGAAAACTACAATTATTTAGAGAACGTCTCAGAGAATAGACAAAGCACTTCCCAGCTCTGCACATACAGGCTGTGCTCATCCGAAGGAATTCCGGATTTTATCCCTTCCCTGAATGCTAACCTACAGGTGGCTGTTGCTGCCATCTGTTGGCAGTGTGTGGAAGCGATGCATTTCTTCCTAGATGCATAACAGGGTTCCTCCTAGGCAAGTCCTTAAATATGGGAAGCTCTGTGAGGAAAGAAGGAAGGGGGAGGGGACAATAAAAGAAAAGGAAGGAAAGAAAAATCAAGTTCATGCAGAGTCAGACCTGGTTCAAATATTAGCAGTACCAATATAACTAAACAGTCTTTGTTTCCCATCTTTAATGGGGATGCTGTCTAGTTCAAAGAGATAATATAAGAGTTAAATAACATTACATACCAACTTGACCAAATGCTAATCCGGATCTCTGTGGCAGTTCCCTGCTGAGTTGCATCTTAGGACAAATATCATTTCCTCCAATAGCCCTTCAACTTGAACTTCCCAGATTACTTAGATGCCAGCCAGGAAAGCAGGAGGAAAGGGCGTGATGCTTGCAAAAGAAGCACTTGTGGGCCAGCACGCTGTTAGCTGGATCTCAGTGCCACAGTGATATCAGCTGAAGAACATGTGAGGTTCAAGGACCCCACGCCTTGGTAGCTCAGAGCGGGGAGCTTTCTGTGAGAAACATCTTAAAGGTGGTTCTAATGGCTGGGGAGAGTGGGGATGAGGTATGGGATGCTACACAGGAAAGCTTTGAGGAGCATCATAAACAGGAGGCCATGATGAGGAGAGACGCCTGGCTGAGGAGATGGTGCGTTAGGTAGGTAGAGAGTAAACCGAAAGGAAGTTTGGCAGTTGGAGGGAAGAAGGAGCCAGCGAGAGGCTTCCAGGCTTAGAGAGCTGTACTAGATCTAAAGGACACCAGCAGAAAGCCAGCAGCCCCGGGAAAACCAACCGATAACTGGAAGAAGGAAGCAGATTGCTACACAGCACTTGATGCCTTTTATCAAATTCCTGAACTTCAAAAATCTGAATGCTGCATCAAACAATCCTCTGAATGTTTTCAAGTTCTGCAACTGTTCCAGGGGCCGGGGGAAGGCCTTATGTGGTAATGGAAAAACAGTGAGGATATGGCAAGAGTCAATTGGTTACACTGAGAAGAGAGTCCTCCTATGTCAGAGAACAAATAGGTAGCCAAGACTGAGTCAGAGCAAACTCAGAAAGCACCTAGAAGCCTTCCCTGTGTGAAGCACGCCGCCAGCTTCACGTGGGTGAAGTTTGGTTTTAAAGAAGACGAACCGAAAACACAACTTGTTTGTTTAGATTTTGTGATTCTCCTGGAGACTTAGGTGGTTCAGTGAAACGTGTAGGAGAATTTTCTTCATTGGAGCGCAATGGTAGAGCACTTGCCTGGCAAGCCCAGGATCCTGGGAAGTTTCTTCCCGGGAATATTGGGTTTCCTCGGAGAGAACATGGCCCTAGTGTGAAGAGTACACGGGGTCATTGTTTCCGGGCCACATCTGCTGTCCTCATTGAGACAGACACAGGCACAAGCCCAGTCCTGTACACACCTGGGTTTGAGGGAAGGTCTCTGGTTCACCAGAACACTAGAGAAGCCCAGACAACACCCTGACCTGCCTTCAGCTCTTAGGGCATTTAAAAGGAAGGTTTGTCTCTGTTTTTAAGGAAAAGATTAGATTTGAGATGAATGGTTATTTGCTATCTCTTTATTTACACAAATAAGATATCCTACTGTTAAAGACAGGCAATGTGACCTTGGCAAGTACTGAGTCTGTTCTAGGCTTTGGGCTTTTGTTTTCTTCTCTATACAATTATATAATCTCTGACGTCTCCCTCTGACCTGAAAACCGAATTCTAGAACAACTTCCTGTTTCTAGTGAAACAACTGAATCTTGAGGTTACTTTATCGCATCACAAGAAATCTCTGCCATTGTTGAAAAACCTAGCACTCCAGGAGGGAGCCCCGGGGGAGCGTTATTTAGGGGCATCGCACCTTCATGGCTGAGCCCAGAGCTGTTTATCTTACACCCCAGACAGGAAGGGACAAGAGCTTTAGTCACACCTATCTGCTTCCTCAACCATGGCTCCACAGTGCAGTTCCTCCCTGTGTGCACTTCCCAACTGGACATGGGTTTGCATGCTAGCTACTCTTAGACCTCTGTCTGATTCAGTATTGCTGCATAAGCCCACCTCTCTCTGAAGGATATTTGCTCTAAAGCAGGACTACATCCTGGTCAGTCTCCCATCTTGAAAGTGCTCAGGAAGTACAATGGCTGGCTGCTGCCTCATCTCACTGAAGAACTGACCTACCCCATCACCATAGAGAACACACTTGACAGTCTGCCCACGCGCTGACTGGTTAGAAATGAAAGGATGGAAATGGCAAAGAGCTTGGAAGGCACTTAGACTTCTTCTGTGTGGCTTGGCTCAACTAATTCCACCATCACAGAACGTGCCACCTCATAAAGTGGCCCATTCCACTCTTGGAAAACTTGGTATTAGAAAGTTCTTCCTAAGGACTCAAAAATGCTGCTCCCCACATATACCCCAGCCACCCACCCACACACACACACACTATATGCATAGGGCAATTGTAATGACTCTTCTCTCTAGAGCTCCAGAGTGCGGCTCAGTGGTAGAGTGCTTAGCCAGAGGGCATGAGGTCCTAAGTCCAGTCCTCAGCACAGAAAGAAAATACAAATGCATGCACATAAGTCAAGAGTTGAAGTCCTTAGTTCACATCTCATTTTCCTTTGTTGCTGTCCCTTGTCTTACTTTTATCTCCCCACTTCCTCCTCTATCTCCTGCCCTCTCTCCCTCCCTCCCCATCCGTCCGTCCGTCTGTCTGTCTGTCTGGTCTTGATAGAGATCAACCCTACTGAGCCATAGACCCTTGTTTTATTGTTTTTGCACTGCACACTTTCTAAGAGCGTTCCTATTTCTTCTCCAGCAAGGCAACAATTATGCAGATTGTGTGTCCGTGTATCAGAACCCAAAACAACTTCCTGTATCTTCCCCCCAGGTCTAAATGTAGAAATGTCTAAGTGGCTTGCTTTAGTTTGACAGTTCAAAAACATTTTGCAAGTGAAAGAGGACATTAGAAGTACTGAAGATGAATGGTGTACTTCAAAATGGTGTCTACAAAAGAGATTCCAGAAGTCAGGTTCTGCGTAAAAGGGCAGCTCTTCCTCGTGGGTGGAGGCCACAGGGGAGATACAATGTTAAGCACCAGGTACAGCTTCAGATCTGCTCAACAAATGCCAGTGGGGTCTCTGCTGGGGCAGCAGGGAACTGAGATGTTGCTCTTAACCCGCAGTTGCTATCAAAAAGGTGTTCCTTTCAAATCTTAGCACCGACACTTAGATGATTTCAGCCAACTTTGGTAGTTCTTGGTACCACTGATAAATCAGCTGTCATTTTACACACGAAAGGATTAATGCCTGACTCACTTCATCAGCTTTAGTATGTGATCAAAATCAACACTATCATCTGTGTAGAGCCATCCTGCCACTAATAGCCAGTACTAAGTACAGTGTGAGATCTACAGTTGACCACATACACACACACACATATATATCCATATACACTCAAATACCCCATACATACACATACAAACACATACATTCATGTATACACATGTAAACATGTGCATAATATATACATATAAACACATACACATGAACACACATATAGATGGATATATATACATACATGCAATCACACATGTACACCTATATCCATAGATTCTGCATCTATAAATTCAATCAATCATGGTCAAAAATACTTGAGAAAATATGGAGTCTGTAGTAAAGATTTCAAAAAATGTTTTTATTTAAGTGTATATCTGTATGTCACTGTATGACTATATACCAATTGGGTGCACTCCCACAGAGCCTGGAAGACAGCATCAGATCCCCAGGAGATGGACTTACAGGCAGTTGGGAGCCTACTGATGTAGGTACTAAACTCGGATCCTCTACAGCAGCAACATATGCTCTTCCCCACTGCAGCTTTCCTTCTTGTCCTTATCCCCTCCACAGCACAGTACAAGTGTTTATATTGCATTGAATGTAAATAACCCAGAGAAGACTTAAACTACAGGGTATGCAACTTGTATGCAAATTGTATGCAAATAGCATGCCAATTATATGTATGTGTATAAGGGACATGAGCATCTGGTCATTGGGGGTATCTGAAAGGATAATTGTGATAGATAGATAGATAGATAGATAGATAGATAGATAGATAGATAGATAGATAGAAAGGATAGACAGATATTACATATATACATATTACATATATACATATCTGTACATGTATATACACCTATACAGAGATCACATAGAGATACATTTTATATAAAGTTATCTATGCTTTATGTTTCATATGGGTTATTGTCTTATGCTTTAACTGCATATTGTCTTTAACTTTAACTGTCTTTTACATAAACTGCATTTCAACATACCTATTTCTAGTTGCAAAACTGGAGTATGCATTTTAATGTGATTTGATGAGTGTGCACACTCACACATAGATACTGCGGATTTTTGCATGATACAGGGGAAATCTTTTATGGAAGCCTTGGAAGAGCAGGAAAGGATGCTTGAGACTTGGAAAATGACTCATCTCTATTTCACATTTCACTCGCTCATAAATTGTTGGTTTTTACTTTTATAAGAACAAAATAGTTTTATAATATTTGGTTATATTAAGCAAACATTGTCAGCCTACATCTCCTCCAAGATGAGCACAGCACAGAGTTAAGGCCTAATCCAGGCTTCACTCTGTTCAAGTTACGATAGATTTGTCCCTCACATCTGCATGGGCCGTTCCACTGTGATCCCCATGTCCAGCTCTTGGCCGGTGAGATGGGTATGACGTTTTCCAGCTACTCACCGATAAGACGTGAATGGCTGAAATCCAGCGTGTTCACTGCTGTGTGATGACAGCAACTGGTTCCACAGGGGAAAGAAGAAACAACACTAAGGGAAGGTGGGGGTTACACAGGGAGGGGTCCGGACAGTACAGAATTGTGCAAATACAAGCTCGAAAATGCAGCAGACATTCAAGAAGCCGTAAGACGGTGGTCTGGCTTAAGTAGAGGGGGAAGACAAAGTGACCAAGGCCAATCTGCAAAGGCCAGCAGGGGTCCAGCTGCACAGAACAGTATGCTGTTCTCTGTCCAATCACAAGCAAGGTGCTGGGAAACCAAAATCTCATTTGATTTTTAAAGACGTTTTAAAAAATGTATTTAACTATTATTTTTTTACCTTTAACAAATTAATAATTTACTTATAATAATTACCTTTAACATATGTATGCATATGCCTCTGTGGGGTGGGACATGTACACATTGTGTGTGTGTGTGTGTGTGTGTGTGTGTGTGTGTGTGTGTGTGTGTGTGTAAGCCAGCACACAACCTTGGGTGTCATTCCTTGAGAACCATTCACCTTACTTTTTTTTTTTTCTTTTCTATTTTTCCGAGCTGGGGACCGAACCCAGGGCCTTGTGCTTGCTAGGCAAGTGCTCTACCACTGAGCTAAATCCCCAACCCCTTACCTTACTTTTGAGACAGTTTTTACTGGCCAGGAGCTTACCGAGTAATCTGGGAAGAGGCAGTGAGCCCTTAAACCTCCTGTCTCCACCTGCTAACTGGGATTATACCTGGCCCTTCTGTGTGTGTGTGTGTGTGTGTGTGTGTGTGTGTGTGTGTGTGTGTGTGTTCTCAGCCTCAAAATAAGATCTTTATACTTACCAGGCAAATACTTTACCCACTAAGCTATTTTCTCAGTCATAAGAATCGTTTTCACTTCTTTTTTTTTATTACAAAGTAGAATTTTCTGTTTATCTTTCTATTTTGAGAAAATAATTTACTAGATGAATATAGCATAAAGAATAAAATATAGAAGTAAATCAGATCTTTTTTGTTTTTTAATCAAAGTCCCATGTTTGATAAATTGATGGAAGCCGTATTTCTCTCCTATAAAAATGTAGATATATAGAGCTCTCAGCGTGACTCTAAGTTAATAAGGGCACTTGCTGCCAAACGTGACAGTCCAAGTCCTGTGTCTAAGACCCATGTGACGGAAAGAGAGACCTGACTCCCACAAAATGTCCCCTGACACTCCCCACACACACGTATGCTGAGGCATGTATACAAATATAAAAATGAGTTCAATGTAGGCATTTAATATTACATATAATTCCAGGAAGTTCACAGGACTTAAGTTTAAAAAAAAATCCCTGAATTTAAAGGTTGCAGAAGCAATTAATAGGCAGTTTTGTTTTGACAGATTTGGTTTTGTTTTTTTTTTCAAAGAAGAGAATTGAATCCAGAGCCTTGGGGACTCACCTAGAACCTACTGAGTTCTAAAGAACCAGCTCAAAGTCTCAGTTAGTATCAAACTCTGAGCGCCCCTCCCAAAAGCAGCTTAAGGTGCTGAAGTCCTCTTAGTTATAAGAAAGCTGAGGCCGTGGGTGGGGGTGGGGATTTTAGCTCAGCGGCAGAGCGCTTGCCTAGGAAGTGCAAGGCCCTGGGTTCGGTCCCCAGCTCCGGAAAAAAGAATAAAAAAAAAAAAAAAAAAAAAAAAGAAAGGGAAGAAAGCTGAGGCCGTCAAATGGGTGAGGCTGAACCTAGGTCCTCGACTATGGCAGGATACACAAACAGGAAGTGAAAGGTAAGCCATCCTATAAAACTAGCTGGAAAACAATTCCATCAGGTCCAATTGCAAACCCTTCCCAGAGTGACTATATTCAATACCAATGAGAAGGGGCCCATTTTAAGACACGCTAACTTTCCAGACAAAATGTGACTCCTTTATTGTTTATTGGCTAAGAACCTCTGGAAATGGCCCTGGCTGAGGGAACGGAAAGAAGTGGATTGAGACCAAGTATGCAGAGGGGCAAGTAGCAAATTCATGGTTCTAGGTCTGAAAATGAGTAAAAATAGGACCGAGGAAAACAAAACCACACAAACAAACAAGCAAACCCTTGCTCTTTGTAAACACCTTCTTGTTCTATCATGAGAAGAGCCTACTTTTGAGACTTAGTCATAGGGAAGGACTCTAGAAATCTGGGAAGGTGGGAAGAAGTATGAATGGGTTAGGTAGGGGGAGAGAGGCCAGCCAGGGGTCAAGGCTCCTCTGGCTGAAGTCCCAGAAAGAAAGGTGCTGCTGGCTCCTCTAAACCTCCCACCATCCTGCTTGCAGCTCCTGCTGGACTACCGCTGTCGCTGTCGCTGTTATTGTCTTCATTGTTGTTGTTGTTGTTGCTGCTGCTGCTGCTGCTGTTGTTAGCATTCCTTCTAGGCTCTGCCCTATAGCTACTTGGCAATAGCTGACTCTCTTATTTTCTTACCCTCTTACTCTCTTATCCATCTCTTCACATTCCCCTTCTCCCTCTCTCTCCATGTGTCCCTGACTGGAACTGGATCCTCTCTTTCTCTCTCTCTCTCTCTCTCTCTCTCTCTCTCTCTCTCTCTCTCTCTCTCTCTCTCTCTCTCTCTCCATCTCTACTGCATTCTCCATCTCTACTCCCTCAACTCCCTTCCCCATGCCCTAAATAAACTCTATCCCTTCCACTTCACCATTCTGTGCCTCTACCAAATATGTTCCTTTTCTTCTTTATAAAACACAACATTGGTGCCATGTGACTTGGATTTCGGTTCACATCTCCTGCTGCCACATAGAATTACAATCATCGGATGGCTTGATAGATCTGTCTATCTAAGCACCTTTCCAGTCGGCAGACAGGGTCTCTCCTCCCGGACTTCCCATGGTCCCTGTGACCGGCCTTCCAGATCATGCCCCAGTTTAGGACTTTGACCCTTGGGTGACCCCTCCCTCTTAGATGCTGTTTTCTCTCACTGCAGAAGAAAACTCCTAACCTTAGGTAAACTGTTCTTTGGACCCCGGGCCCACTCAGCCACTAGCTTCCACATGACAATCCAGTAAGTCTAGACTTGGCTGCCTGCCAAGGTTATTAATTTATTCTCGGGACGCCAGTAGGAACATTTTGATAACGTCCCTCACCTAATGGGCATCATCATCTTTGACTGTGCCGCCAAGTTTCTCTCTGGGATGCCTTCTGGAAAATCTCAAATCTCTAAAACTAACACCTGATTTAAAAGCATTTGAATGTACTCATCTTTGCTAAAGTTTAGCCCCAGTACCCATTAGATAATAACTCCAAGTGGCCACTTAACTGACACTTTAAAAACAAACTTTTACAACTATCTAATTAGTGATCTGTTGGACACCCCACTCCCCATTCTCTTGCCACTTTGCTTCTTTGCTCTCGCTTCTGGTTCCCTGCCTCCTTGATTCTGCCAGCTCCATGTTCCCAAGGCCATCTGCCCTTCCCTCTATTGCTCTGGGCAGCTACCGCCTGACTATCCTCACTCTCCACATTCTCTCTCGCCCCCTGCCCAGTACTCTGCTCTGCTGAGTCTGCCTGTGTTTCTGCTGCTGCAGCCTCTGCCCACCCAAGTCCGCTGTCCAGCGCTGATGCACTTGGCCACTGCCCACCGTCAAGCCACACCGTGATCCCTTACATTGCGTTGCTGAGATTCGTCTGAATATTTGTCTTTGCTAAGCTTCTGTTGTTCCGTTCTAAGATACAGAGCCACATTTTACAGCTCCAGTCTAAGCTATAACACTTTCTCCTGGCCGAGCTGTAGCTTCAGCGCCATCTTTGTTGTGGGCAGTTCCCAGTTCATTGACTTTAGAATACAGCCTGTCAAAGTCACTTAGCAATTAAGATAAAGTTTATGTTCTATCCTGCCTTGGTAAATAATGATTTCTAAACAGTAAAAAGTTAAATATATGTTTAGCCTTGCTTTTGTTATTGTCATTAAGTTATAGTGTGCTGTATTTGCTAGGTACATCTAGAACAAGTAAAGAAACACAGGCTGTCTAACTCAGGTATGCTTAGTAGACTGGCTCTCAATCTTGTCAGAAATCTGCTAAATCTAACATTAAATGTTTAAGCTCATGACAGAGACTCCCAAAGCCTAACAATGATCCCTCCAGCCCCCAACTCAAGGTCTCCAAGAAGATATGGGCCCAGCAACAAGACTGCCTGGATCGTGGTATGATAACCATTGAGAAACACTGCTCCATTGCCTTGCTGACTCCCAGGGCTTGGTCTACACCGTGGACAGAGGACACCCTCTGTTAATGCTAATGTTTCATATTGTCGAAGTCAAGGCGGGCCATTTCTCATTTCACACATATCTACTCCTCAGGAAAAGCTTCTCATTTCCTGGGCCTGACAGCCAGACTGACTCCACCCAAGTTGTTATGGAGACCACAGGGACCTGGGAACTGTTTAGACAGTGGACCATAGACCAACCTCTGTCGTTTTAATTAATGCATTTTAATTAATGCAAGACTCCTAGATTATAATTTATTCTTCCCACATTTCTGACTACATTGACAGTTAACTGTAGCTTGACAGCCAGCAAACAGACCTAGCTCCTTACCCCCAAAGTAATCCACCACCTTATTAGCTCATTAGTTAATTTGTTAACTAGCTAAGACTACCAGATTTCTTATCAAAGAGACAGACAGGTTTGCCCTGCTCACAGACTTCATGATAAAGGATACACAAGTTCAGATGTGAGTCCTCACAGATATAACCTGCTGTTACTTCCTTATCTAAACTCAGTTTCCAGTGAGTAAATGCTTCGTATTTCTTCTCTTTGCCATGCCTCTGTCCTAACACTAACCAATAGAGTTCTTATGAATTAGCCTAACCCTAATAAAACATTCCCCTATATGGTCCACTTTCATAATCACAATTTCAGTTTCCTTTGGTTGTCTTTTAACTATAGATGTAAGGTATTCCTCATGCTAAACTGTATGATCAACTATCATATTCACAAGGTCAGGGTTTTAGGTTTCCTTTGTCTTTTAAATGTAAACTTAAAAATGTTTCTCATTATGCTAGTCAGTCTCCTAGACAGAAGGAAAAAGCCCTTCTTGCTCCTTCTACTCCACAAAAAGTTAAGTTCATCTTGTTAACAAATTTATCTCTTTCATAAATTTATAAGCTATAGGAAACCCACTCAGATCTACTTCTAATGGACCGAATAGACTCCATCCAGGTAAGTAATCTACCAATCAACAGCCAAAGTTCCCACTTGCTACCTATTCCTCTCTTGTGCCCTGGGATTGGGTCTCCCCTCACCCCAACCACCAAGACCTAAGGGTTTCAAATGTACTTTCATATGTACACCTAAGAAATTTTTTCTTCCAAACATACTTAACTTTATAAATATATAAATATGTGTGTGAGTGTGCGTGTGTTTCAGTATCTTGCTAAGTCCAGGCGTTAACTCAAAATCTGCAACCAGGACAGATCTAGTGAAGCAACTCACTATACTCCAATCTATTCTCACAGACACAGATGTGCTCCTTCCTGTCCACAGATGGTTCCACAGACCCTGGAGAGCAAGAAAACAGACAACTCTCCTAAGACTGGACCAACATCCCCATACCCGTTTTTTGTTTGTTTGTTTCCCAGAGACATGTTGCCCCAAAGTCAAGAGAAAGTAGCTAACGATCACGATGAACCTATTCTGCTCCATTATCTAATGTTTCCTGATTTAAATTAAACCAAAACAGAGGGATATTAGCATTCCTTCTAGGATCCGCTCACAGTTAACTGACCACAGCCGGGTATGCCCGACTCACTATTTGACCCCTCCTCTCTCTCTCTCACTTTTTTACTCTCTTACTCTTCTCTCCCCATTCTCCTTCCCCCTCTCCCTCTATGTGTTCCTGATTGGCCTGCCCCCCTTCTCTTTCTTTCTCTGTCTCTATTCCCTCAACTCCCCTCCCCATGCCCTAAATAAACTCTGTTTCATACTATATGACTGGTACCTCAGGGGAAAGGGGTGTCTCGGCATAGGCATGATTTTTTTTGTTGTTGTTTTGTTTTGTTTTCTGTTTTTTGAATTTTCCTTGATCCTCAAACAACCCAAAACTCAGAAACCCGCTTCGGCAGGAAGAGGGCAGCTGGTGGTCCTGGTTTCCTTCCCAACAGGACTTTGAAGCCAGGTAGCTACTGACTGTTGTGGGCCAAGCCACAACTGAGAGAAGATCACACCAAGCTGAGAGAGACCAGATCAAATAACTCAGTCTCAGAACTCAGAACAGATTCAGATGCCTAGATGTCCATCTCCTCATGGTGGTACCTCAGAGCATAGGAAAGCTCCACAAGGAGGAAATCCTGAGGGCTGGGCAGGTACAAAGACTGAATGCAACTGTCAAAACTAGCTGAGACTTGTCATTTGTCTTGCATTTAAACAGATGAGATTTACACCACAGGGTACTATCTGAGTGGTTAAGCATTCATCCATGTGTCTAAACCTCCTTAGTTACAACAGAGCCTGCCCATAGGATGATGGCATCTGTGACACAGAGCTGAAGCCACTACAGGTCTGTGCATGTGAGTATAGACCTCTGTCACGTAATTCTGCCACCAATTCAGGATTATATCATGATTTCTTACTTTCTTTGAAAACTTAGAAAAACCTAATTGGCAAGGCTTATAATTTCAAATATACTAACCGCCCTTCTATGTGTTTAATAAATGATTGAGTTTTCTAGATTCTGTGTGTGGCATACACACTGTGTTTTCTAGTTCCTCTTTTTCTTACATTTCCTGTGTGCTGAGTTGGGGTATTTGGTTTTTTGAATGATGTAATGGGTTAACAAGATAATGTATCAGGAAGGAAATCTTTTAAGGTCCAAGGACCTCAACACTACCTTTTGTTTCGGTTTGATTAAACGGGTGGAATTCCACGCAGTGGAAAGTTGTGCAGGTGGCTGCCTGGGAGCTCACACTCCCTCCATGAGCAGGTGGGAAGGCTCTGCATGAAAGTGGCCAGATGGTTCCTGGCATCTCATTCTTTACCTGCACTTCCCTGTGGTCCTGAATCTCGACGTTCACTATCCAGCTTCTATAACAATAAGAAAAAGTGATGTTTTCACTTGTGAAATTCTAAGCTCCTAATCATCAAAGAAAGGAGTGGGTGATTGCCTAGAAAATCGACTCATACATTCCTTGAACATTTCTCTTTGAAAGTATTTCATGAACTACCAGGGGCCATCAGAGCCTCCAATAACTGTGGGAGGTTTTCTTTTCTCAATAAAAATGACTACAAGTCGTGATCAGGATTATTCTTCGCTTTGTACTCTAACACTAAGAAGATGACACCCATCAACCAAAACTTCAAGTATAATGTTTTGGAAAGTTTGGCATGACCCAATTCTAGTTAACTGGAAAGTTTTCTAATTAAAGATGAATATATTTTGAAATGACAGAATGCTTAAATGATAGTTTCCAATGAATTGTAATATAGAAATGAGAATTAATTAAAAATGATAAGTTATAAATTTAACATCCACTTTTACAAAGAGGCACATGTCTTACCGATTTGACTAATTTTTTTACTGACTATTTGCATTTTAAAATTATACAGAACTGGAGGTTTATCATCACAGTCAGTTTAGGTGCATTCTTTCAAATAGAAGACAGTCCCGCTTTCCGGGCAGGACCAAGACTGTGTGCTAATGAGTGTTTGAGGTGTGATCCACTTGTCAATAAAACAGAGGAAGATCACAGAAGAGCTTCACTGCCCAGTAAGAGGAGAAATGTCAGTTTTCTGCATCTAGCATATGTCATGAACGTACACTTAGCTTCCCTTTGTCTTCTCTTCTCTAGGGAGGGGAGAGCGGTTTGTAGCCACAGAAACACTGGCTAGGTCACTCCACACCAGTCACCCATGTTCAATACATTCTAAGGAACGTGGCCAAGAGCCAACAGGGAACAGTCACAAGAAAACCACTCCCAAAACTCAGGTTCGTCTTCCCACACAGACAATTTTATCCCAAAGCACCATGCAGAATAAACTTCACCTCCAAATAGAGGGTGTTTAAGAGACATGGGTGCTTAGGAAAGGGGTGTCACGGAAAGATGTGAGATAAATATGGATGGAGACTCTGAGGGACACACTGGGTATCCATCCCAGCTGACTCCGGTCTCCCGGGTCTCTGTGACTCCCTTCAGGCAGGAGAGGGAAGCCAGAATAAGCCCCTGGGAGGACTGAGGAGAACTGAGTGCCAAGCTCCTGTCCCACCCGACTTTAGTAGGACTTCTTAGCCCCTTTTCTGAGTATTTCTACTAATACGCATTAGTACAAATGTACATGCTGATAAATTCTCTAACAGAAACATCTAATTTACATGCGCACTGGAGGTAGCCTTGACCTGATAGCGGGCTGGATGCTCCAGCTATGCCTGCTCTGAGGGCCTCGGTCTTCCCTTCCTCACCTACTTCCAGCACTGTTCAGATGGTCCAGGCAGAGCCCCCTGAGAAGCATTGGCTTATCCTCCTCATATCTGGAGAAATCCAAGTGTTTCTCATCCTCTCTAGAGTAATTCAGAAATAACCCAATTCTCCTTATCCATGACTTTAACTTTCCCCATGTTCTACAGTTTGATAATTCTTAATATAATGGCTACAGAGTGCAGTGACATCTGCCAATCAACCCAACCATGGTTTGCTGTACACCATTTAGGCTCCTTCCCACAATTCAGGGAAGCTGTACTTTTATTCATATGTGTTTCTTGTCTTGTCTTTTCTTTCTTTCTTCTTTTCTTTTTGAGACAGTTTTTGCACATACCCCTAGCTGTCCTAGAACTCACAATGTAGAGCAGCCTAGCCTCGAACTCACAGAGATCTTCTACCCTATCTCTGTCTCCCAAATGCTGGGATTAAAGGCAGCATGCCACACCCAAGTCACACATGTTTCTTGATAGCAAGAGCTAATTCTTTCAAGGCAAGGTTCTTGAAGAGCCTCCCTCAGAAGCAAACCACCACGGAGCAGACCAGTGCTTCCTCCCCTGCAATTCAGAGACAATGCCTGCACTCTTCAAAGGCCAATTACCACCACAGGATCTGAACTGACCTCAGGCTATGTGCTGAGTTCTTAATTGTTTCAGCCATTTTGTGAGCTTTCCTTCCACACCCTTGCCAGAGGCTGGCCCAACTCTTAGCCTTTCTTTTTGCCCAAAAGGATTCTATAGTTATCCTCCTGACATCTGAACAAGGCTCTTGTGGTGTCCTCTTGGCCCTCTCTTACTTTCCCTAACCAGTCTCCTGGATCTCTGTGACTGCCTTCTCAGGCAGGCGCTGGGAGCTGGGAGCTGGGAGCTGGGACTGGGAGCTGGGAGCTGGGAGCTGGGAGCTGGGAGCTGGGAGCTGGGAGCTGGGAGCTGGGAGCTGGGAGCTGGGAGCTGGGAGCTGGGAGCTGGGAGCTGGGAGCTGGGAGCTGGGAGCTGGGAGCTAAGACCCTGGGAGGAATTATTCAGTTTTTTACAAAGCTTTCCACAAACAGTCTATGAATTCTGTGTCTGCCACACCCACAAGTCCCACACATACAGGTACAGCCTCAATGCTTCAAGACTTTGCACATAAAATATTCTGCTGACGTGCAGAGAGCCGTTACTGTGGCTGACAAGATGACCGAGGGCCAGAGACAACCAAAGCTTTGCTCACACACACAAGTCCATGGAAATGCTTCCAATGCTTCTCAGCAGCATTTGGTTAGCAGCGTTTAGCCAACTCGTAAGATCCTGATCGCTGAGGAACATTAAGAACTCGAAAAGTTGAAGGACTGATTCACTGCCATTACCCAGAAAGCTTACCGCCAGAGAAGATTCACTTTAGGAAGTTTAAATAAGGTTGAAATAGATTGTGGGCTAATTATAAGGCAGTGAGAGAGAGGACAAGGGGGGGAAAGAACTTTGTGGTTGCTTTTCTTTCAACAGAAGATCTTCTTACTAGAAAAGGGCCTGACTAACCCCTTGATTCATCCTGGACAGATACCACTTTTTGTTTTAGTTTTTTCTTGAAAACCTAGTGTTTCTTTTAACCATTTTTTCTGTCTCCATCTTCTACTGCTTTTTCTGATTTTTTTTTCCTTTTCTGCCCTGTCTTTGTCCTCTGTTTTCTTCCATTGGATGGGGTTAGTTCCAAAGCCTCACAGATTGCACTACAAGATTAAATCTATCAGAAGGGATTTTATGTTTAGCCTATTTTGCCTTCTCTCCTTGTCAACCAATACTAGGCTGCTGCCTCCCTTCGGGAGAGAGAGAACTATCAGGATGGGTTGGCTATAAAGAGCAGGAGCTGGTGAGGGAGTAGGCCAGTGTAATCCTGCCCATGCTAACTCCTCCCTGAAGTTGGAGTCAGTGACAACTGACCAAGAAGGAGGTCAGGACTCATGCTCAAGAGAAGGGTGCACAGCTCCATAAGCATCTGGGGTCCCTGCTAGGGACTGGCCCCACATGCTGTGTTGGGGAATAGTGAAATTAATAGTCAGTCAAGGACCTCCTATTTCATTGAATAAGGGCGGAGAAGCAGACATCATTGTCTCCTTCCTGATTCTACAAGAAGTACTTTCAGTTTTCCCACTTAATACAATGCTAGCTCTAGGTTTTCTGTATACACCCCTCCTTATGTTGAGGCATATCCCTTCCACTACTAGTTTCGTCTGAGCTCTTATCCTGCAGAGAAGTTGCCCTTTTTAGCAGGTATAGAGATGACCATGGGATATTGACAAAAGCTCATTGATTATTGATGGACGTCCGATCAGTGAGCTCCTTTGGTAGCTGATACTTGTCCTTCCCTCTGTGAAATTTGCTCACTGATGCCTCCTGGGTCTGTGCACAGCTGCTAGCACGTCAGCTCCCATCTTTAAGTTCTGGTAAGTCCTGAGTTTGATCTCTAGCACCCACACTAAAAGCCAACATGGTACTAGTGCACGTTCAGAATCTGATGGAGCAGAGGTAGATTCCTGGGCTCACTGGCCGGCTAGCTCAGGCTAGTTGGTAAGCTCTGAGATCCAGGAGACACTTATGTTCAAAGGAAGATGGCTACTCAACACCTGAGGTTGAGCTCTGACACACACACACACACACACACACACACACACACACACACACACACACACACAGAGAGAGGGGGGGGGTGGGTAGAAGGAAGAATAAACCATGCAAAGCACCGGGAAGTTTCTAAGCTTAGATTTCTTCACTAGAGTCTTTAAGGAAGAAATGAGGCTTCTAATGGGACGGTGCAGCCTGAGTGTGGTTAGAAACCACTGGATTCCATATCCGCTGCTGCTGCAGACTCTGCATGCAATGAATGTGTGGATGGTTCCTTACTTTTTTGGCTTGTTGGATCAGCCACTTGGTTGTAGGAAGGTAAAGAGTCACAGATTGTGAAGCAAGGGTATGGCAAATCAGAGATAATTACACTGGACTTCTTTTTTTACTGTGTTGCATTCATTTTAATTTGTATTTCAATGTTTTTCACATGTTTCGATATGTGTGCATGAATACCTGTCACCTTGAAGGGTAGTGGAAGTAGAATTCTCTGCATAGCTTGGTTTGGCACAAGGCACAGGGAAGTGTGACGAGCCTATAGCTTCATAACTTACCACTTTTCATGCTGGGAAAGTTGGTCTCTTTTTGCTCCCAATTCCTCCTTGTAGGAGAACGGTAGGCCCTCCTAAGAGGGATGAGCATTGCCTTATTGCTATGAAGGTTATTTTGTTTTAAATTAGGACAGTGTCTCTGATGATGACTTGAGCAGAGATCAGAGGTTAGATTTTAGGCCAGAACCTTGCTTGAACACTTTGTCTGGTACATTAGCTCATTGCTTTTAAATTCATCCTCATGCAGATGTTCAGGACACAGCTGGAAACTGATAAACTCTTTCCCAGAATAACACTAAAGACCTGTAGTCCAGTCCCTGTGCATCCTTATTCCAGCCTGAAGCCCCATAGCATTCTTTCCTGTCCTAATTTCTGCCAGTCTCTGGCTTCCCTAACTCCCACCAGCATGGCTCATTCAGTGGATCCTGTAGCACTCTGGAGCTTCTGTAATTCAGACCTCTCTGCTCTCTCACGTTCCTCCTGAGAGACCAGACCAGCACCATCTTGGGTTCAGGCTCCACCTTAGAGAACCTGACCTAAGGTTGAGCTCCTGCTGGGTTAACCAGCAGGCCTGCACCTAGTACTGGTCTCCAGGTCACTCTTGAACAACTACCAATCAGGGGGAAAACAGAAGTTACAGTTGTACCTAAAGATATTTACTTACAAAAATTTATGGTTCAGCTCCCAACACCAGCCAATCATTTGAAAAGGCAATAAATTCCATAACAGCCCCCCAGTGAGATGTATGCCAAGCTGGACATCCCCTTGCTTGTTTGCTTGCCTCTGAATGCTTGCTTGAAACTGAGGTCATCGTAATGACCCAAGTTTAAGCTTGAATAAAGAGTCTTGTGGGGTGGTATCAGGATCGGCTCCTTGGTGGTCTTTGGGAGCTGGTGAAGTGGGCATGGTGCTTCCTTCCACAGGCCAGCCCAAGAGACCCATGTGATCAGTTACATCATACTAGTACCCACACTTCATTGTGCTGATTTTGTCACATTGTTGTGAACAAATAACTCACAGAAAAAACATCAAGGCGGAAAGATATATTTGGCTCACATTTTGAGGGGATATTTGTCATCATAGAGGGAGGTTCATCAAGGTACAGCCATTCCATCCATGGCAGTAGAAGTATGAGGCGTTGGACATTCATATGACATTGAACCTCCAAAGGCCCTCCCTATGACATCTACTTCCACCAGTTAGACCCTCCTCTGAAAGCCCCCACAGCTTTTAAAATAATCATACAAGCCAGAGACAAAGTACTCAAAACATGTACCTGCGGGAAGTATTCCAAATTCAAGGCAAAACAATGGAGTTGGATGGGTCTTTTTTATGAATGAGTTAAGGGGGTGGTGGGGAGTGGTGGTGTGTTCTTGTCATCCCAACACTTTGAAGGCAGGTAGAGACACGAATCTTTCAGGTGAGTCAGCCTAGCCTACTCCTGAGCTTCAAGCCAAAAGAAAGAACTTATCTTAACCAACCAACCAACCAACCAACCAACCAACCAACCAACCAACCAACCAGATAGGTTAGGTGTCTCCTGAGAAGCAACAGGTAGGGAGTTGACTTCTGGCATCAACACACATGCACCTACATGAACACTCCCTCTATGAACACATACCTACACACACACACACACACACACACACACACACACACAAACACACACACACACACATGCGCGCGCGCGCGTACACACACACGTACACGCACACACACACACAGGCACCTTGGAAGGAGGGATGGTTTTACAGTGTTTCTCATTGCTTTGAGCTGTTGGTGCATCAGGGTGGGCGCACACAGCAAAGGAAGACTGTTTATATCACCCAGACCAGGAAGCAAAAGAGCCAAATCCTAGCTTCCCCTCAAGGGCAAGGCCTCAGGGACCTAAGGTTCCACAACCACCTCTAAAGGTTCCACCCCAATAACACTGAGAAAGAGACGAGAGCACTGACTGCTCTTCCAGAGGTCCTGAGTTCAATTCCCAGCAACCACATGGTAGCTCACAACCATCTATAAGGAGATCTGATGCCCTCTTCTGGTGTGTCTGAAGACAGCTACAGTGTACTCATATATAATAAATAAATAAATCTTTTTAAAAAAGATACAGACTTGGCAAATACATTTTAACATTCTAGGGTTACGAGATATATATATATGACATATATATCATATATATGTTGTATATATGTGTGTATACATATGTATATATGTATGTGTATATATATGTATACACATATATACATATAATCTAGGATCACAATTCAATACCCTGAATATGGTTTTCGAAAAGTAAAAGACAAAGTTGGAAACCTGTGGGGATGCAGAGAAAAGGGACCCTTGCACGGCTGGTTCCCTTCTACCCTTTTCTTCCATTGTCTTGCTGAGAAAGAGGACTTTATGCAAGATGGTTTGCAAAGGCTGTGATAGTACTTTTAATTCCTCCCTGCCCAGGTCTTTGACAACCTGATTCCAGTGATGAAGCCATTTTTCCATCTGACTGACATTGTCACCTGACTTCCCCAACAGAATTCTGTGCAGTATTGGCCGCAGCTCCCGGCTTCTGGGAGTTTAGTGGCCTTGCAGCTTCTGCTTCCCTCTCCTCCAATCACGGAAGGAAGCCCAGAGGAGGCTCTTAGTAGAAGAGTCTAAGAGAGGCACACAGCCAACAGTTCCAACAGACTGCCAGACACTAGCAAGCCCACCTCCTAAGCCCGCAAACTGCAGGTGATTGAAGGCAAGGTATGATCCAGATGAAGCCAGAAGAAGAGGCATTAAGTGGGCAGACTACAGACCCACAGAACTGTGAACAGGTGAAATCTGGTTATGGGAAACCACCAAATTTTCAGGTGGTTTAAAAACAGCAATAGTGCTACAGACAATCTGATCGCCAAGTCTCTGAGACTGCAGGTGCCCTTTCAAGCCCTGTACCCTCCCCTTTGTGCAGGGAGGGGCCCACTTCCTTCCTTTCCTCCTCTGGATCATAATCTGTCAGGGCATCATGTTTAGATAGTGATCCATGATGCTACTTCCCCAAGGCCAAAGCACTGAATTGAGGTCAATTAAGCCAGGACCAAATCCAAACGTCACCTTGGAAGGAAAGAACTCCCAGGAACCAGTTGGGAAAATAATACAAAACTTTTCAAGTAATATAATTTTAATTTTGATAGTGATCAAAAGGAAAAGTTTTGGCTCAGGACCCCAAGACTAAGGTCTCAGACCAAATTCTCAGAACGAAGGAGTTTTATTTGCTCCAGAGAGACAGAGGGAGGGGATAAGGGACAAAGACAGGAATAGAAGAAGAGGGAGAAGGGAAGGGAACAATGGGAGCAAAGGGTCAAGGGAGAGAGGTCAGGGGCTTTTGTCCCAGAGCGGGGCAAAGACTACTTCTAGATAGGGAGGAGACAGACAAAGTGGGAATTTTCTTGAAAACCTCGTGTCTGTGAGTGGGATTTGGTTTTGACACCCGACGACAGCTGCCGCTTGGAGAAGAAGCTGTGTGGAAAGTGTACAATGATCTGCTGCAGATGTCTTTGTTTTCTTCACCCCCTATCCCACTAACTGGTCTTTATCATCAGTGTACCTCAGAGAGGGTGCACTTTGTCGGGAAGAAATATAGTTTTTCTTTTTGTTTTGTAAATTCATAGTTGGGACAGATCCCTACAACAAAAGAATTAGAAGAAAAGCAATCTCGTTTATTGACCTGAGACAGCACATGCTGAGGAGACTGCTCAGGGGAAGAACATTTAGGGCATTGGATTGGCAGGCACTCTGGTGGACAAGGTGAAGGGAGTTCTTGCTGCTCTTCAGAGGACCTGGGTCGGTCCTAACACCCACACCAGGCAGCTCCCAATTGTCTAGAACTCTAGCTCCAGGAACCTGACATCTTCTGGCCCCTGCAGGCACCGATACATGTATGAATGGCGTACAACTGTGAATGCACACACACACACACACACACACACACACACACAAACACACACACACTTTTAGTGGAATTTTAAAAACCCTCTGGCACATGAGTTGTAGAAATATGAAGGACAAAGGAAAGTATCTTTAGGCTTCCAGAGGCAATGAAGTGTGAGAAAATCTGTTTGCAGAGGCCATCCCTTGCAGTCCCTGGGCTCAGCTGTCCCCAGAAGGTGAATCGTGCAGACTTTGGGTGCCATCTGCTGCACCCTGGTTGCCTTTACCTCAGACTTGCCTCTGTAAATCAAAGGGGCAGCTCTCACAGGCCCAGCTTCCTTTACTGTGGCGCTCATCTGGCCACACTGGACTCCCACTGTGACTACATCAGTGCCGTGATGTTGCCCCAGACAGCCGTGAGATAAACACATAGAACTGGGCAGATGACTGTAATCACGGTCCTAGGGAGGTTGTTCAATTCAAGGCTAGCCTCACCTGCATAGCCAGACTGTCCAAAAATAAATAAAAAGGAAGGAAAAAAGGAAAGGAGAGGCGGGAGAGAGGGAAGGAAGGAGGGAGGAATGAATATGTGTAGCACCTAGAAATATCATAACACAGGCAGGCCGAATCTTTACCAGTCACAATCAATACCTTCCGTTTGTGTTGACATGGGAACATAGCGAGTAGTTTTTAAGGGATATTTTCTGTTGTGTAAAATTCTTATTCTTGTACAAATACAAAATGAGAATGTGTCAGAGAGTTAACCCACTCATTAAGGAGAGAATCGGGAAGATGGCGCCCTTTTCAAACACACAACAAGCAGGCTGTGAGGAATGTTGACGCATTCCCAAGCCAATGGAGAGGACTCAACAACCTACCCACAGCCTAGGTTTACTCCATATGGAGACACTTAATTTCTTTCCTGTGGGGAAAAATCATTTGCACTGCTTTAAGTTACAACGTCCTGAGTTATTAAGCAGCAGAGAGGGAAGCAAGCCACTTGGAAACATCAGCTAGAGGAGTCCTGCTCACCTGCCACCCATCACCCACCTTGCAAAAGCTGTCCTGACACAGAGAACCATACATCTTAGTAAACTGAGAGTTTGGAATCAGTGACCAATGACATGAGCTCTAGTATGCTGGCACCCGGTTCCTGGCCTACGTGTGGTGGCCTGTCAGAGCTGCTACAACCTTTTGCATATGTTTAAATTAGATATAAGTGAGGCTTTGACTTGGTCTTTACCTAAAAACAAATACGATTCTGCCTCTCCCCAGCCACTCGTAGGCTGTGCTGACAACTTTGTCAACTCAACACAGCTACAGTCATCTGAGAGTAAAGGACCTCAACTGAGAAAAGGCCTCCATGAGATTAGACTAGAGCCAAGCCTGGAACATTTTCTTTGTGACTGATAGGGGAGGGCTCAGCCTGTGGTGGGTGGTGCCATTTCTGGGCTGGTGGTCCTGAGTCCAATAAGAAAGCAGGCTGAACAAGCCAGTAAGCAGTGCCCCTCCATGACCTCTGCATCATCTCCTGCCTCCAGGATCCTGCCTTGCCTGAGTTCCTGTCCTGTCTGGTTTCGATGATGAACTATGAGTAAAATAAACCCTTCCCTCCCCACGTTTGCCCTTGATTGTTTTGAATCACCACAGCAAGAATAACTTGAAGACAGATTGCATGTGTGTATGAACGTGCTCATTAACACGTGTAAAGGAAGCAGGCCGTGAGCAGAAGTCATGCAGGCCACTTGCTTACCAGTAACTTAGTATGAAGGGCCAGGGAATACTCTGCAGATCCTACAGCTGGAAGACTTGGGGGGATTCTGCTAATTATTTGAGAACATACACAGGAGATCCTGTGAAATGGTTTGTACCATGGAGATAGTAGTCATGGTCGTGGGTACAGGTCTGTAGTGGGTATCGTCTCAGGCTAGCCCATTTTCTTTCTGGTAATTGTTCTTCAGAATAATAATAGGATGCACAAGGAACTCGGCATCCTGCAACAGGGAGATGGACCGGCTGAGCTCTTCCTACCTTCTCCTCCAACCGTCCAGAGAAGGTGTCGGCCCAGCCAATCATGTGGAATATAATCTCAGAACCGTCTAAGACCCCATCTATCCAGGCAGTTTCTGTGAACTCGGAGACCAGTTCTCAGGGAATCTGTGGCTTCTGTTGCCTCTTGCTGTCTAGCTCTAAGTGTAAGTTCATTTAGTGACTCTCATTGTATGTGTGAGTTCTGCACTGTGGCAAGCTTGTGACCACTGCTCAGGAAGCCGAGTTACAGTGGGGTGTTAAAAACTAGTGATGATGCTGGGACAGGCCGGGTTACAGAGCAGAGGAAGAAACTGAAAGTGGTGTGTGTGTGTGTGTGTGTGTGTGTGTGTGTGTGTGTGTGTGCACATGTGTGTGTGTGCGTGCATGTGCCCATGTGCTCATGCATGCATTCATTCATTGTGTATGATTTAATTCTTCTCTATTAGACTTTAACCTCTAGACTTTAAGGCAAAGAGAAGGTCTACGTAATTCCCTTTGGTATGTTCATTGAATGAAAAGTTGAGCTGTGTTTTTCTTTATCTAACTAAGGACTTTATGTAACCCAAAGAGCTCTGAGTATATTCGGGTTAAAAAAAAATCTACCTTCTTTGAAGGTGTGAAAACTCAAGTGATGGTTTTGTATACAGAGCTGACAACTTTGAGGGTAAATATTCTGCCTTTTAGATTTTTATCTAAACCCAGTTCAGTTTAGAAATCAGCTTCAAATCTTTTTTATTTAAATTTGTTTATTCTTCCTTGAATGGTTTCTTTTTAACTCAAAGGGTGCTCTTGATGGCAAAACATAAAAACAATCACATTTCTCTGTTTCAGTCTTTCTTTTCTTTCATCCTTGTCATTTCTGGAGACTGGGTAGCACTGTGGAGGGTTTCTGGTAACTGCACACCTACACCATGCGTCTCAGGAAGTGGGGCTCATACCTGGTGGCCCCGACAGCTCCCGACTTCATGAGTCATCTGAGAAGGCAGGACTGTTACTAATGTTGAAGATTCTGTCTCCAGTGTGTTTGCTGCAGCAGTGACAAAATGTATGGATCCAAAGGAAGTATTAAAAACCTCGGCTTTACATGCACATATGCACACACACACAGTTATATCCACGTTGGGTGCACACATGCACAAAGGAAACTGTAAGTAAGGCAAGGAGGTGGGAGTGAAGGACAGGGGTAGAGAAGATAATTAATAGTGATTAGCACTTCTGGTGTGGCTGCCAGATGACATTCATGTATCCATCTCATTACTGAAATACCCCTGGCACAGTCACCGGTGACTACTTCACAGATGTGAAAAGTGTGATTCAATGGTCAATAGCAGGCTCAGTTCTGAACCAAGTGAGGCCATGAATAGAACAGGGTGTGACTATCCAATTCACAGGAATGAGCAGAGTTTCTTCCATCTATCTATCTATCTATCTATCTATCTATCTATCTATCTATCTATCTATCTATCTATCTATCTATCTATCCATCCATCTGTCCATTCACTTTACATCCTGATCACAGTCCCCCAACCCCTCTCTCCTACCAGTCCTACCCTTACAACCCCCACCCCCACTACCTCTTTCCCTTCTCCCAGAGAAGGTTCCACCCACCCTGGGACATTCAGACCCAGGAGGACTAAGGACATCCTCTCCCACTGAGGCCCAACCACCAGTCCAGTTAGGGGAAGTCCAATGGCAGGCAACTGAGTCAGAGATAGCCCAGCTCCAATTGTTAGGGGACCCACAAGAAGACCAAGCTGCACATCTGCTACAAATGTGTAGGAAGCCTAGGTCCAGCCCCTACATACTCTTTGGTTGGTGCTTCAATCTCTGTGAGCCCCCATGGGCCCAGGTCAGTTGACTCTGTAGGTCTTCTTGTAGGTCTTGTGAGCTTCCGGCTCACTCAATCTTAACCTCCGTTCTTACACAAGACTCCCAGAGCAACGCCTTGTTTGGCTGTGGGTCTCTGCATCTGTTTCCATCCACTGTTGAAAGAAGCCTGTCAGAGGACAGTTGTGCCAGGATCCTGTCTGCAAGCATAGCAGAGTATCATGAATAGTGTCAGGGGTGGGCATGGCATGAATGAATATGTTTTTAAGGAACACTTGTACCCTCCCTGTCACCATCAACTATTGAAGTAGGCCTCGCCCCAGCTGGACTACTTAGCTGTGCATATTTCTTACCTTCTGGTTAAACCTTACTCTCATCTAGAATCCTGAAGATGGGAGGGTTGGGGGAGCGGGAATGATGATATGACACTAAGCCTCTGTGCCCCTCCTCCCAGTTCTCCACATTGAATAAATCTTGTTCTGTCTTCTCTAACAATTTTTCTCTTCATTTGGCCAATTAAGGACAAGTGGCTGAATCTGGTTAGAGCAGTCAGGGCCCAGGTTCTTCTTACCTGAACTCTAGCAACAAACATGGCCTTTGAGTTGCTTCTAGAGTCTCACACAAAAGCCAGCAAACCCCAGCAAGTGTCCCACATTTTAATGTCCTAGAACTGAGTTACCCTGGGGCTGAGCACGTCCTCCTAGGCTAATGTAGCTGAACTGCTCCTCCTGCCTATGCCACACCTCCACCCTGCTTCCTCCCACCGACAGGACTGAGAGGGAAAGTGGACCGCCTTCCCCTCCAAAGCCAACGGAAGGGAAAGCATTGCAGTTTTCAAAGATTGGGCCGCCTCCAAGATGAGGAGACCAACATTTTCATCCCCATGGAGGAGATTTGCTTCTTGAATGGACTCAATGCTTAGTCCCCATGAGATGCAAATGGAGCCTGATGGAGAGAGATGGCATCTCAGGGTGCAAGGTTACTCTGCTTCACCTGTCATTTTTAAAACTGGAACATGGATTCTCACATATCTGTGGGCTTAGCTGCTGAAAGGTGAGAATGGGATTACGTTCTCAGATGGTGTTCTCTAACGAGTGGACGTGTGCGGTGGTGAGGAGTGTTGGGAAGCCCTCCTGCCAAGGTCAAGTCTGACATGACCAGATAGCCCTGAACTTAGTACAAAATGGTGGACTCCCTTTGACAGTGGGGATTCCTCTTAACTGGGGAATTCAGGACACCTTGTGACTACCTGAGGAATGTCACAGAGTCTTGCACCTGAGATTCCTGGAACGCCTCCCATGCTAATGAGGCATCTCAATAGCCTTATGCCTTCAGCCAGTGACCTTTGCCCAACCTGGACATTCACCCCCTTCCCCCCAAACTATGAACTTGGTTCACCATGAATGGAGTGTACGAGTACAAGCCCACTCCGAATAAATATGCACAAGCTAAGATCATTTCAGAGAGCTGTTTCACTGAAGATCACTGGAGACGGCCTTCACCTAAAAGAGCTAGAACACTAAGATCCTCGGAGAAGGCTCTCTCTCCCCAACCCCTGCACTCGCTCCCAGCCAGACTGGAATCCTTAGAATAAATGGCCAAACTTCTCTAAGGGAAACCACTACCTAAAAGAGCTTGACAGGAATAAGCCCCTCATTTGCAAAGGGTGTTGGGACTTCCTCACCAGCCTATGTAGACAAGAATTGGAAGCCATGGTCAGTCAAGAAGTCTATATATGTGCCATGTCTACTTAATACAGATAAAAGAGAAGAGGAACATAGGTTCTGAGCAAGTCTCAGGCACTGGGACTCCTTAAAGCTGATCAGAAGGTGCATGTATTTCTTTCTAATTACCTGCAGTAGTTAGATCCCCCAGCTGGGCATCCATCCACCCCTGGACCTGACTTGATGGGGAAGTTCAAGCTTATCCTCTTCATTACTGTTCTGAGATAGAGAAGGCTCAGTGGGTCAAAGTTTTAAAATCCACCCCCTGTTGGGTCAGTGGAAGTCCTGTCTCCAGGCAGATAGCCACATGGGTCCTAGCTCTCAATTCAGTCAGAGTAGACAGTGCTGATGTGGTGGGAGGCTGGCTTCTGCTGTGTGGACACAGCTCACCCTCCCTGCTGTAGAGAGTATAAGTGTCCCAAAGAGGGCAGGGACAGAACAAGAAAGAGAACACAGCAGGATCTGATCCTAGGTTCATAACCTAGCACTCTGAACACCAAGGCAGGAGGTCAGCCTGTCCTGTAAATGGCTTCGAATAATCAGGAGTGATGCTGGGTGTGGTGGTGCAAGCCTTTTAATCCCAGCTCTCGGGAGGCAGAGGCAGGTGGATCTCTGAGTCCAAGGCTAGCCTTGTCTACAGAAAGCATTCCAGGACAGTCAAAGCTACCCGAAGAAATTGTCTTGAAAACAAAGATAGATAGATGGATGGGATAGATAGATAGATAGATAGATAGATAGATAGATAGATAGATAGATAGATAGATAGATATAGAGTCCCTGGATTTGATCCCCAGCATCGAGGAAGAAAACAGAGAGATTGGTGGAGAGTGAAAGACTGGTTATAACTGGTTTGCATATCACAGCAAACTCATTTTCACTGTCTTATAGGACTTGCAGTTTTATAAAGAAACTGTTAATAAACAGCCCCATGTTAAACTGAGACTTTCTTACTTGCAAACACAAGGGAAAACTAGTCATTAACATGTGCCTAGGCGGTAAAGCAACATGGAAAACCTGAAGTGATGCAGGTGGTCGGAGGAATATGTGTGCACATGCACATGCACAGACTGCCAGCGTGCATGCTAAGCAAGTAGAACATAAAAGGAGGATGAGGTCTATAAACACACCACTCCATTTTAATAACCATAGCCGTTTCTCTTCTCATCACTGTGTCCAAATTCTTGATAACAAGGAACTTGTGTGTGCTGGGAGCCGGGTGTTGGGAGGTGGGGGATGTGGGTGGGCAGTGTGGGTGGGAGGAGGTATATGTGTGGTAGGGGGTGTGAGATGTGGGGATGTGGGGGTTGGAAAGTGGTGTGTGTGAGAGGTGGGGGTATGTGGAGTGGGGGTGGGGTGGGGTGTGGTGGTATGGGGGTAAGGGGCAGGGGATGGTGGGGGATGGGGTTAGGGAGGAGGGAGTGACTTGTGTGTAGGGTGTGGTATGGGTGGGAGTGTGGAGGGATGGGAAGTTGGTGGATGGGGGTTATAGATTGGTTCATGGCTCAAAGGTACAGCTCATCATGGCCAGGAAGACATGGGGCAGAAGCAGCTCACAGTTGTGACAGCAGGAATGTGACCATAACAAGCTTCTGGGAGCAGAGAGGGACAAGAAACAGGGCCTAACTACAAAGCTCCAGGTAGGTGGATTCCCCCAGCAAATGGCTTCCTTAAGTAGACTGTACATCCAGAAGTCCCACTGCCTCCCAGGACAGAGCCACCAGCTAGTGACCAACAGCTCAACACTTGAGCCTGTGGGGACAATTTGCTTCTGACACAACAGTGAGTTAGCACTTAGGAAAAATGGATCCCCTTAAAGTCACAGAACATACCTTTGAGGAAGAATTTTGTCTACTCATAGGCACCTCTCCGACCTCCTCCTTGGTGAAGGAAACAATGAAAGGTCTAGATTTTAACTGGCTTCTTGGGAACTTCAAAATAAGTGTCTTAATCATGATCATAACAAAAGAATTGACCCCAGTGTGGTTATGTGTTCTTCAAAGCAACTTGGAGTAGACACCACGGTGTCATCTACAGCCAAACTCTTGGATTTCTAAAAATGCTCCCATTTAACGACTTTCTTCTGAAGGGTGCCACAGCCTAAATCTACGCCTTTTACCAGTGTTTCACACATTTGCCTAACAGTCTGGACATCAGCTCTCTCCCCCAAAGGAGGGGGCACAGTAGTGCCAGACATGATGGAGAGCTATCCAGAATAGCTTTGTTTGACTCTTTAACAAGGCAAACTTGTGATTAAGTATGACCACAGTGCTGTACATCCTGTCAGTGCCAGCCATTAAGTCAGAGAGCTTCAAGTTAGCAAGGACTGGAAGGCACCTCGGCTTCCTGTGCAGCCTCTGGGGCAGGACACTTCCAGGTTACTCCCAGAGAGTGGCACAGTGCAACTTGGTGGCATTTATTGGATCCTCATTAGGATCAGACATATCCAGCCCAAACCAGCCTTACCTTTTAATTGGCAGATGATGAACCCATTCCCATCAAGCCAGAAAAAATATGTCACAGTGAGTGTAAAGAGAAGACATAGTGAACTAGAAGGTAGAGGCAGGAAGAGGGGAAAGAGGAAACAGATCCACTATAAACACATAAGTGTAAAATTCCCTCCAAAGAACACTAAGCGACTGCTTGGTTTTTCTTTTCTTTTCTTTTTTTTTTCTTCACATACAGGTACTGCTGGGTACTTTTCCATTAAATTTTCAGCATGCTAGACCTCCTCAAGAAAAGTTTCTGACTAAAAGGGGCTTTCCTCAACCACTCAGTTTCTTACCTGCCTGGTCCTACACGCATCAATGGTCCTGTATTTGGCCTCTTAGACAGTTGCCATGGACACGGGAGCAACACTTTCAGCCTGGTTGTGGGATCCTGCACAGGGCCTTGCTGACTAGAACCTCCCTAAGTAAAGTGTTACCTGATAAGTAAGAGTTTCCAAGAAAACGATTACACATGGGAATGAAAATAGATTGTTAATTCATCTGTTAAAAAAATCCCTGTTGATTCATAGACCGTCTACACGATTGAAACATAAGAAACCATCGAATTGATTCGCATACAGTGAGAAACCATCTTGCCTTGCTGCTGGTTACAAGCACCTCAGATGTCAAACTCTTGTTGACATGAGGAGAAATCATGTTAACCAGAGAAAAACAAGGTTCTTGAGTCCCAATGGGAAAAAAAAAAAGGTAAATCAGAGAAAGGGGATCAGATGGTGTGAAGTGAGCCTCTGTGGTTCAACTAACAGAATTCTACACGGCAGCTTAGAGGGGACTCTAGTCATACATACCCCTGTAAAAACCACCTTAACAGTATAAAGTCAACAAAAAGTAAAATGTAAGGGATTCTGAGATAGGATATTGTGTGAAATTTGACATAAAGCAATGGTTTATAATCTCTAGATTTATATTTGTATATGCAAACGGCAACAACAAGCATCTAAACATATGTTAGCAGTGCGACACCTGCCTATCATGTTTGACGTAGTCAGACTACACAAGAGCTATGGTGTGAATTGGAGTCAGTCCGTGAGCTATCTGATGGATTCTTTAACTCAATTTCATGAAGTAAATGGATGAGCCCTCAGAGAACAATAATTAGGCCAAGAGATTACATCTAAATGTGTAGCTTATGTATAAGTTCATATTACAAATTTACTGCAAAAGACAGCACTGGGAATATCATAAAACACCTGGCACTATGTGTCACGCATGCTTAGCTACTGTGGATGAGAAAATAGACTCAAGCTCAAAGTACACTATTATTCTTTCTATTGTCCATGTTTGACTGATTGTCACACTGTACTCCTGGGTTGCTAGCATCTTCAGAATCATTTTTTATGTGAGGAAAAATAAAGTTTGGTTTCCTGCTTATCTGACTGTTTATGCAAATGTCATTTTACAATCCCATCATGGTCAAGTAGCGTTGTGAAGACACGCTCTCTTCCCAGGATTCTCTGTGTTCTCTGGACAGATGCCCCAATGATAATCTCCTTCTCACGGTATTAAGGACGGTTTACCTCCAGCTCTTTTGAAAGGGGTTATGTCACTGGGGTTAGCAGTTAGAACAGTCAGGCAATTTGACTTCTTGTACTCACATTAAATACCCTTGCTGGTTGTCTGTGGGTGATATTTTCGAGTAACTATTTGCATTAGTAGATTTTTTTCTGCATGGTTTGACATTTAATACATTCAAATATACGTCTAAGAATAAGTTAAAAAGAACTTACAGGTTTCAATTAAAAAGTAATATAGTATATGTATATATTTTCCCATCAGCTTAAAATTAATATAAACCATCTTATGTTGAACATAATACATTTTGACTACAAATGTTTTCTTTCTACACTGTTCTTTCTTTTGTATATGTTGGATTTCTGCAAATTGAGTTATATATCCTTTTACTAACTCATATTAAATGTGGAAAATGTTTAATTATCAATTAAACTGGTATATTTGGAATAACACTGTCTTAGGGTTTCTATTACTGTGAAGAGACGCTATGATCAAGGCAACTCTTATAAAGGGAAACATTTAATTGGAGATTAAGATTTAGTTTCAGAGGTTTAGTCCATTGTCATAATGGTGGGAAGCATGGCAGTGTACAGGCAGACACGGTGCTGGAGAAGGAGCTGAGAGCTCTACATTTTGATCAGCAATCAGCAGAAGGGAGCTGTCTTCCACAGGCAGACAGAAAGAGGGTCTCGTCCATACTGGGTGGAACTCGAACATAGGAAACTTCAAAGCCCACCCTCACAGGGATGCCCTTTCTCCAACAAGGCCACACCTACTTCAACAAGGCCACACCTCCTAAAAACTGACACTCCCTGTGGGCCAAGCATTGAAAAACACGAGTCTAGGGGGACCAAACTTATTCAAACCACCACAAACACCAAATAAGATATATTTCTCTTTAAGTTTTATGTTAAATAAATACATTATTCAATATAGTGTTCTAATCTTACTCTCAATTTCAAGATTAAAATGAAAAAGGAAATAGTTCTATTCTTCACCAGTCTCTCCATATATAAAGTAAGAGAAAATCCCCCTTTGAAGACACCATATAAGAGTGCTGCATACCTACATTGATGTGTTTTTTTCCATATCTAGGGAGATTATATGTTTAGACATTTAAAAATTAATTATTAAAATGAATTTAATAATGATTGCTTTGGTCTCATTTGTACATGCAATTGACTTTTCTTTTTAAGTTGTAGATTTTTAAAATTATGTTAAAGATTCAAATAACACAGAAGTGTGGCAAATAAAACTTACACATCTCCCTGTGCTCTCAAAATGTGATCTTGTCACCTGTTCTATAAGAACATTTTAAAGCATTTTTATATCAAATAATTTAGTTCCTCCTACTTAGAGTCAAAAGAAATATCAAACATCTTTACAAATGGGTTAGGAGGGAAAGTTTTGTCTTAAACTTTCAAATAATGTTTCCCTGAAAATTTAGCAACAATTCTAATATTATAGGATAGGATTGTAAATGAACCGGTTGACTTAATTTCACATAAATGATTAGTTATCAAAGAAGTGGGTTAGAGAATAATACAATTTGCTAGATAAGTTACAGCATTTCCATTGTCCTGTCACTAAAACTACTTTATGTGAAACTATCCAATGTGCACAAATCAGACCACGCCCTTGCTCGGCAAACAGAGACATGACCTCATCGCCCTCTAGTGGGAGAGCTTGGTTCTGCAGCATGGCCGACAGAGCCGCAATTTCCAGAGCTGAAACTGGGGAGCATCTAATGCTGATAGCATTGCATCTTGGCTCATTCATTGGACAAATATTAAACTTGTTTTTAAAATAGATCAAGTCAAGGTGAACCATCCCCAGAAAACCAGGAATTGAGGGACAGCACTCCAATACAAGAAATAAGTAGCTTGGATCTTCCAGTTATCTGTCTTGACTATTATTGGCCACCTCTCTACCACTGAATTTACAAACACTTAAATAATATAAAAAAATATTTGCCTAGTTTCATATTTTTCACTACAGCACTTTTCTGAAGTGCTACATCTTTTAATGTTCCAAATAACAAAAAAAAAACACCCTTCCCTTAAAAATGTAAACTATCAATATTTCTCATTTGAAGGAAAGCTCCAGCTTCAGGACCTGGTGAGCACAGCAGAATGCAGTGGCTAGGTGCCTGAAGGTAGCAGGCCTGGGCTATGGCTTCTAGTCATTGAACTCCTGCACTGCTCTGTGAGCTCAGAATTAAACAGCCTCCAGCAGAGACCTCCCCAAGTCTAACCCACCCTTGGAACCGAGGAGAATCTTCATCTAAGCCGTCAACACACACCTGTGGCTTGACAGGAACATTTCCTCCGAGCATGTGAAAAGACACCGTGAGTGAGAGTTGGGATGGAAGCTCATTGTCTAAGGCAATGTGGCTTCAGCCTGCCTTCCTCTCTTGGAGGAACACAGTCCAAGAAGGAAGTCGTGTAAGGAGAATTCTGAGTGCTTGTGAGAAAACTCCAAGAAAACAAGGCAGGAGTCTTGTGACCTCTGTTTCTTCAGCACAGAATTGCTCTGGGACTGTGGTTTGGGCTCCTCCCAGGTACGGCAGACAGGTTTGAGCTTTTCTCAGACCATCCCTTACAGCTGGCTGCTGGCCTCTAAGGAAAGCATTTTCTTGCCACATGCGACCCAACTGTCACCATTTGGCTTGCTCTTGTGTTTGTATGCTTTACTCTGGTGACTCGTCTTAACCCTCAGTAAACTGTCTGATGCTCTGAATAGAGTTGGCTCTTATGTAAGACTAGTCCACCTCATTTTTGGGGCTCCACTCTTCCAGGTCCCAGGGTCTTTAAGAGCAGTAAACACTCATTCCTGCTGAATTATTATATTAATATAGATTCATGAAATTCGTACAGTGGCAGTTATTCCTTAATCAGTTAATTCCTCAAATAACCACACAGAGATGCTAAGATTTATTTAAATTGCCAAAGACTGAGCAATTATTACTCCATTCTAAACCTCTAAGCTGGTCAGGTTTCCTTCCGGACACATCTCATATCACTTGAATTTTTTTTTTTTTTGGTCCTTTCTTGTTCCAGCTTTTCTCCTGATACTTCCTGGACCTCTCCTTGTGGCACTCCTCCTTCGCTTCCTGTCTCTTTCCCCACCTCTTCTAGAATCCGTAGCCCTATCTTACTGTCTTAAACTCTGAATTGTCTTGTTGGCTTATGTTGGCAAGGCAGAGACTGAATGAGGAGTAATGTCTACACAGGATTGAGACAGGAGCGTCTAAGAAGAAGCATAACAGAGCCATGTCCAGATTGAAGCAAGATAGTGGGATAGACAAGTCGGCATTTGAAATAATACAGGGGTAAATGGCAATGTACAAAAACGCTGTGCCCACACATTCCTTGTTGAAGTACTGCAGGCTCCAGCAGGCGCTTCTGCGAGCATCTCCCCCAAGTCCAGGACATTATCGCCACACAAATTAGTTCATTTTCCTTAAATGTTTACAATTCTTTTTGGATCAAAACATGCTAACAAATCCTCCTGCTGAAAGCATTGACTAAAATTGACCTGTAAAACTACTACAGAAGGGGATGAGAACGCGCCCACGGCGTCCGCATGGGCAAGGAAAGGCCAGGACCTGAGAATTGCTCCACTGAAGAGAAGCAGATTGGAACTTGGATCAGCCCAACCGCCTTGCCTTGAGAGTACAAACTACAGAGATTAGGGACCAAGAAGCAGCAAAATGAAATCAATTATACACCTTTCCTTTCCACTTCTGGTCCCAGGATAATAGACATGCCCAGGGCAGGACTCTGGAAAACAGGACCTGGAAGCAAATTGCTCCGTAAATAAGTAAAAAGGGTCCGCTACAGAAGGGAAGCTGAGCAGGAGAGATGTGAACGCAGCAGGAGGAGGTCAGTAAATGCTCTGGGCTTGCTCTGTGCAGAAGAAAATATCAGGAGAAAGGAAAGACGAAAGGCTTAGTGAGAATCCCAACTGAAAATCAGACCACCCTCCTGCATCTCATCCACTGTTGGAAGGAAACCATGAAAAGGTAACTATCCGTAGGTTTTCGGTTTTTCACTAGCAATACCTGGGTATTGCTAAGATTAAGATTTTTTCCAATTGTTTGGTTAAGTTTTGTTATACTTGTGTCTCCCTACATATTTATAGAATTAACTGTTATGGGTGGTGTAGTGGCTATTCCTGGTTGTCAACTTGACTTATCTAGAATGAACTACGATCCAGAATTGGAAGATTCACCTTTGATCCTGATCTTGGGGCCGGGAGATACAAGTTTCTGACCTGGATCTTGGAGATCTTGAGGCAAAGCGGCTATGAATCCCAGGAGACTAAGGCAAGATCTCTGAGTTCAAGGTCAGCCTGGGCAAAGCAAGTCTGATCCAGGCGTGGTGGTACACACCTTTAATCTGGGACACACCTTCTACATACACAAGGACATTGGGAGGAAGATTATCTCTTCACCTGCCTGCCTTGTGGGACTGAGCCATTGCTAGATCCTTGGACTTCCAGTCACAGCTGCTGCTGACCATTGTTGGGGAGTTGGACTACAGACTGTAAGTCATCAACCAATTCTCTTACTATACAGAGACCACCCATAAGTTCTGTGACTCTAGAGAACCCTGACCAACACAAGTGGATTGATTAGTTTGCTGCAAAGCTAACTGCATCTTAATTTTTATAGATATTGCAGTTTAAAGGATTTGTGCTAAATCATATTCCTACAGTATAGGAAAGTGCTCATATATTTTAAAAGTGATTTCTGCGAAGTCCCACACCCGCGGATCCCGGCCCGCAGCAGCTCTCTGCTCCCAGACCCTGTGAGAGAGAGACCCAACCGCCTGGTCAGGTGGGCACTCCTGAGGCTGCAGAGCGGAAGAGACCACCAACACTGCTCACCCCTGCCCACATCCCTGGCCCAAGAGGAAACTGTATAAGGCCTCTGGGCTCCCGTGGGGGAGGGCCCAGGAGCGGCAGGACCCCTGCCTGAGACACCACCGGAACCTGAAAGAAACAGACCGGATAAACAGTTCTCTGCACCCAAATCCCGTGGGAGGGAGAGCTAAACCTTCAGAGAGGCAGACAAGCCTGGGAAACCAGAAGAGACTGCTCCCTGCACACACATCTCGGACGCCAGAGGAAAAAGCCAAAGACCATCTGGAACCCTGGTGCACTGAAGCTCCCGGAAGGGGCGGCACAGGTCTTCCTGGTTGCTGCCGCTGCAGAGAGCCCGTGGGCAGCACCCCACGAGCGAACTTGAGCCTCAGGACCACAGGTAAGACCAAATTTTCTGCTGCAAGAAAGCTGCCTGGTGAACTCAAGACACAGGCCCACAGGAACAGCTGAAGACCTGTAGAGAGGAAAAACTACACGCCCGAAAGCAGAACACTCTGTCCCCATAACTGACTGAAAGAGAGGAAAACAGGTCTACAGCACTCCTGACACACAGGCTTATAGGACACTCTAGCCACTGTCAGAAATAGCAGAACAAAGTAACACTAGAGATAATCTGATGGCGAGAGGCAAGCGCAGGAACACAAGCAACAGAAACCAAGACTACATGGCATCATCGGAGCCCAATTCTCCCACCAAAGCAAACACGGAATATCCAAACACACCAGAAAAGCAAGATCTAGTTTCAAAATCATATTTGATCATGATGCTGGAGGACTTCAAGAAAGACATGAAGAACTCCCTTAGAGAACAAGTAGAAGCCTACAGAGAGGAATCGCAAAAATGCCTGAAAGAATCGCAAAAATCCCTGAAAGAATTCCAGGAAAACATAAATAAACAAGTAGAAGCCCATAGAGAGGAGACACAAAAATCCCTGAAAGAATTCCAGGAAAACACAATCAAACAGTTGAAGGAATTAAAAATGGAAATAGAAGCAATCAAGAAAGAACACATGGAAACAACCCTGGATATAGAAAACCAAAAGAAGAGACAAGGAGCTGTAGATACAAGCTTCACCAACAGAATACAAGAGATGGAAGAGAGAATCTCAGGAGCAGAAGATTCCATAGAAATCATTGACTCAACTGTCAAAGATAATATAAAGCGGAAAAAGCTACTGGTCCAAAACATACAGGAAATCCAGGACTCAATGAGAAGATCAAACCTAAGGATAATAGGTATAGAAGAGAGTGAAGACTCCCAGCTCAAAGGACCAGTAAATATCTTCAACAAAATCATAGAAGAAAACTTCCCTAACCTAAAAAAAGAGATACCCATAGGCATACAAGAAGCCTACAGAACTCCAAATAGATTGGACCAGAAAAGAAACACCTCCCGTCACATAATTGTCAAAACACCAAACGCACAAAATAAAGAAAGAATATTAAAAGCAGTAAGGGAAAAAGGTCAAGTAACATATAAAGGGAGACCTATCAGAATCACACCAGACTTCTCGCCAGAAACTATGAAGGCCAGAAGATCCTGGACTGATGTCATACAGACCCTAAGAGAACACAAATGCCAGCCCAGGTTACTGTATCCAGCAAAACTCTCAATTAACATTGATGGAGAAACCAAGATATTCCATGACAAAACCAAATTTACACAATATCTTTCCACAAATCCAGCACTACAAAGGATAATAAATGGTAAAGCCCAACATAAGGCGGCAAGCTATACCCTAGAAGAAGCAAGAAACTAATCGTCTTGGCAACAAAACAAAGAGAATGAAAGCACACAAACAAAACCTCACATCCAAATATGAATATAAAGGGAAACAATAATCACTATTCCTTAATATCTCTCAATATCAATGGCCTCAACTACCCAATAAAAAGACATAGATTAACAAACTGGATATGCAACGAGGACCCTGCATTCTGCTGCCTACAGGAAACACACCTCAGAGACAAAGACAGACACTACCTCAGAGTGAAAGGCTGGAAAACAACTTTCCAAGCAAATGGTCAGAAGAAGCAAGCTGGAGTAGCCATTCTAATATCAAATAAAATCAATTTCCAACTAAAAGTCATCAAAAAAGATAAGGAAGGACACTTCATATTCATCAAAGGAAAAATCCACCAAGATGAACTCTCAATCCTAAATATCTATGCCCCAAATACAAGGGCACCTACATACGTAAAAGAAACCTTACTAAAGCTCAAAACACACATTGCACCTCACACAGTAATAGTGGGAGATTTCAACACACCACTCTCATCAATGGACAGATCATGGAAACAGAAATTAAACAGTGATGTCGACAGACTAAGAGAAGTCATGAGCCAAATGGACTTAACGGATATTTATAGAACATTCTATCCTAAAGCAAAAGGATATACCTTCTTCTCAGCTCCTCATGGTACTTTCTCCAAAATTGACCATATAATTGGTCAAAAAACGGGCCTCAACAGGTACAGAAAGATAGAAATAATCCCATGCGTGCTATCGGACCACCACGGCCTAAAACTGGTCTTCAATAACAATAAGGGAAGAATGCCCACATATACGTGGAAATTGAACAATGCTCTACTCAATGATAACCTGGTCAAGGAAGAAATAAAGACAGAAATTAAAAACTTTTTAGAATTTAATGAAAATGAAGATACAACATACCCAAACTTATGGGACACAATGAAAGCTGTGCTAAAAGGAAAACTCATAGCGCTGAGTGCCTGCAGAAAGAAACAGGAAAGAGCATATGTCAGCAGCTTGACAGCACACCTAAAAGCTCTAGAACAAAAAGAAGCAAATACACCCAGGAGGAGTAGAAGGCAGGAAATAATCAAACTCAGAGCTGAAATCAACCAAGTAGAAACAAAAAGGACCATAGAAAGAATCAACAGAACCAAAAGTTGGTTCTTTGAGAAAATCAACACGATAGATAAACCCTTAGCCAGACTAACGAGAGGACACAGAGAGTGCGTCCAAATTAACAAAATCAGAAATGAAAAGGGAGACATAACTACAGATTCAGAGGAAATTCAAAAAATCATCAGATCTTACTATAAAAACCTATATTCAACAAAATTTGAAAATCTTCAGGAAATGGACAATTTCCTAGACAGATACCAGGTATGGAAGTTAAATCAGGAACAGATAAACCAGTTAAACAACCCCATAACTCCTAAGGAAATAGAAGCAGTCATTAAAGGTCTCCCAACCAAAAAGAGCCCAGGTCCAGACGGGTTTAGTGCAGAATTCTATCAAACCTTCATAGAAGACCTCATACCAATATTATCCAAACTATTCCACAAAATTGAAACAGATGGAGCCCTACCGAATTCCTTCTACGAAGCCACAATTACTCTTATACCTAAACCACACAAAGACACAACAAAGAAAGAGAACTTCAGACCAATTTCCCTTATGAATATCGATGCAAAAATACTCAATAAAATTCTGGCAAACCGAATTCAAGAGCACATCAAAACAATCACCCACCATGATCAAGTAGGCTTCATCCCAGGCATGCAGGGATGGTTTAATATACGGAAAACCATCAACGTGATCCATTATATAAACAAACTGAAAGAACAGAACCACATGATCATTTCATTAGATGCTGAGAAAGCATTTGACAAAATTCAACACCCCTTCATGATAAAAGTCCTGGAAAGAATAGGAATTCAAGGCCCATACGTAAACATAGTAAAAGCCATATACAGCAAACCAGTTGCTAACATTAAACTAAATGGAGAGAAACTTGAAGCAATCCCACTAAAATCAGGGACTAGACAAGGCTGCCCACTCTCTCCCTACTTATTCAATATAGTTCTTGAAGTTCTAGCCAGAGCAATCAGACAACAAAAGGAGATCAAGGGGATACAGATCGGAAAAGAAGAGGTCAAAATATCACTATTTGCAGATGACATGATAGTATATTTAAGTGATCCCAAAAGTTCCACCAGAGAACTACTAAAGCTGATAAACAACTTCAGCAAAGTGGCTGGGTATAAAATTAACTCAAATAAATCAGTTGCCTTCCTCTATACAAAAGAGAAATAAGCCGAGAAAGAAATTAGGGAAACGACACCCTTCATAATAGACCCAAATAATATAAAGTACCTCGGTGTGACTTTAACCAAGCAAGTAAAAGATCTGTACAATAAGAACTTCAAGACACTGAGGAAAGAAATTGAAGAAGACCTCAGAAGATGGAAAGATCTCCCATGCTCATGGATTGGCAGGATTAATATAGTAAAAATGGCCATTTTACCAAAAGCAATCTACAGATTCAATGCAATCCCCATCAAAATACCAATCCAATTCTTCAAAGAGTTAGACAGAACAATTTGCAAATTCATCTGGAATAACAAAAAACCCAGGATAGCTAAATCTATCCTCAACAATAAAAGGACTTCAGGGGGAATCACTATCCCTGAACTCAAGCAGTATTACAGAGCAATAGTGATAAAAACTGCATGGTATTGGTACAGAGACAGACAGATAGACCAATGGAATAGAATTGAAGACCCAGAAATGAACCCACACACCTATGGTCACTTGATTTTTGACAAAGGTGCCAAAACCATCCAATGGAAAAAAGATAGCATTTTCAGCAAATGGTGCTGGTTCAACTGGAGGGCAACATGTAGAAGAATGCAGATCGATCCATGCTTATCACCCTGTACAAAGCTTAAGTCCAAGTGGATCAAGGACCTCCACATCAAACCAGACACACTCAAACTAATAGAAGAAAAACTAGGGAAGCATCTGGAACACATGGGCACTGGAAAAAATTTCCTGAACAAAACACCAATGGCTTATGCTCTAAGATCAAGAATCGACAAATGGGATCTCATAAAACTGCAAAGCTTCTGTAAGGCAAAGGACACTGTGGTTAGGACAAAACGGCAACCAACAGATTGGGAAAAGATCTTTACCAATCCTACAACAGATAGAGGCCTTATATGCAAAATATACAAAGAACTCAAGAAGTTAGACCACAGGGAAACAAATAACCCTATTAAAAAATGGGGTTCAGAGCTAAACAAAGAATTCACAGCTGAGGAATGCCGAATGGCTGAGAAACACCTAAAGAAATGTTCAACATCTTTAGTCATAAGGGAAATGCAAATCAAAAAAACCCTGAGATTTCACCTCACACCAGTGAGAATGGCTAAGATCAAAAACTCAGGTGACAGCAGATGCTGGTGAGGATGTGGAGAAAGAGGAACACTCCTCCATTGTTGGTGGGATTGCAGACTGGTAAAACCATTCTGGAAATCAGTCTGGAGGTTCCTCAGAAAATTGGACATTGAACTGCCCGAGGATCCAGCTATACCTCTCTTGGGCATATACCCAAAAGATGCCTCAACATATAAAAGAGACACGTGCTCCACTATGTTCATCGCAGCCTTATTTATAATAGCCAGAAAATGGAAAGAACGCAGATGCCCTTCAACAGAGGAATGGATACAGAAAATGTGGTACATCTACACAATGGAATATTACTCAGCTATCAAAAACAACGAGTTTATGAAATTTGTAGGCAAATGGTTGGAACTGGAAAATATCATCCTGAGTGAGCTAACCCAATCACAGAAAGACATACATGGTATGCACTCATTGATAAGTGGCTATTAGCCCAAATGCTTGAATTACCCTAGATCCTTAGAACAAACGAAACTCAAGACAGATGATCAAAATGTGAATGCTTCACTCCTTCTTTAAATGAGGAAAAAGAATACCCTTGGCAGGGAAGGGAGAGGCAAAGATTAAAACAGAGACTGAAGGAACACCCATTCAGAGCCTGCCCCACATGTGGCCCATACATATACAGCCACCCAATTAGACAAGACGGATGAAGCAAAGAAGTGCAGACCGACAGGAGCCGGATGTAGATCTCTCCTGAGAGACACAGCCAGAATACAGCAAATACAGAGGCGAATGCCAGCAGCAAACCACTGAACTGAGAATAGGTCCCCTATTGAAGGAATCAGAGAAAGAACTGGAAGAGCTTGAAGGGGCTCGAGACCCCAAAAGTACAACAATGCCAAGCAACCAGAGCTTCCAGGGACTAAGCCACTACCTAAAGACTATACATGGACTGACCCTGGACTCTGACCTCATAGGTAGCAATGAATATCCTAGTAAGAGCACCAGTGGAAGGGGAAGCCCTGGGTCCTGCTAAGACTGAACCCCCAGTGAACTAGTCTATGGGGGGAGGGCGGCAATGGGGGGAGGGTTGGGAGGGGAACACCCATAAGGAAGGGGAGGGGGGAGGGGGATGTTTGCCCGGAAACCGGGAAAGGGAATAACACTCGAAATGTATATAAGAAATACTCAAGTTAATAAAAAAAAAAAGTGATTTCTGCAATTTGCATTACAAGTCATCCCTTTTTGAATCTGAATTTTTTATAGTTCATTTCTCTAATGCAAAGACACTCCTATGTTCAGACTCTTTTATTTTCTTCCTGTGTATGTTTTTCCCATGTTTTCTACTTATTTTTATATTGGATTTTTAAAGTGTATTTGTATGTATGACACCTTTTTAATGCTTTATTAACATACATTAAGTATACTCAATGATGGGCTTCATGTGAGGTTTTGTACCTAATACACTGTGATCGTGCCCACTCCCAACCCTCTCACCCTTCCCACTCCTGCTGATCCCCCTGCTCTGAACTAACTTGTCTGCTGTCCTCATGTCTCTGTGTGTGGTCCAGGGAGTTCATTGGCACTGCCTCGAAGAGCATAGGCACTGTCTTGGTTACTTTTCCATTGCTGTGATAAAACTCCATGACTAAGGCAACTTACAAAAGAAAGTACTTGGGCTTATAGCTTCAGAGGGTTAGAGCCCATGATGGCAGTGACGGCGTGGCAGAAAGAACATCGGAGAGCTCACATCTCAATCTGAAAGCAGGAGGGAGAGTGATCAAGCACTGGGAATGGCATGATATTCTTGAGGTCTCAAATCCCACCTTGGGAGAGACCTCCTCCAACTAGGCCACACCTCCTAATCCCTCCTGAACAGGTTCATGCACTGAGACCCAACTGTCCTAATGTAGGGCGCCCTCCTGTGGTAAACAAGGGTACTGCGCATGGGCAGGCTTTGCACCTGGCATCAGTTGGCTAGTAATATGCTAATGAGGGAGCAGTACCATGCTAATGAGTTGATTCATGCTCCGCCAATCCCTGAAGGACAATTAGCATAGCCTCAGCCTGCTGTCTATATAAGGCGAGTGCTCTTGCTGCTTGGGTTCCCCTGTATCAGCAATGAAGGTGTCCTGCAATAAAGGCTGTTGACAAGGATCCGACGGTGTTGCGTCTTCCTTACTGGAGGAGGTGGGCGCGACAACTGGTGACCTGTACAGGGACCCGAGAATATTCTCGTGGATCCAGAAGTCTTCAGCTTCAGGATGGCGACGTCGGAAAATTCCCGGATAAGGGAAGTTAAGGTTCTCTGGAGGTAAGCAGAGAAGTTGAAAGCCTTGGTATAGAGGCCGAGAGGTTAGTGAAGTTGAAAGCCTTGGTATAGAGGCAAAAAGGTTTGGGAACTACGGCAATGTTGTTTCCAATTGATCCTTTGTGGGTAGGACTTGTAATTTTGTTTCTTTTCTTCTTTGTGTGGGATAGAGAAGCCACAGAGGGCAAGCTTAAGCCCGGACCAAAACCTCTTTGGCGAATGGTCCCTGCCTGTTTAGAGGATAAACAATGTGAGGAAGCCCTTGGGACAGGTCATAGGGTCCTTGCAGAGCAACACGAAAGTATGTCAGAGGGAGAAAAGGTCTCGAAAGAAAAAAAGAAAAGAAAAGGAGATAAAAGGAACACAGTATTTTGGGAGAAAGATTTTGTCTTTGTGTTTTTAAAAGGTGTGATTAGGCTCTGGAAACCTCACAGAGTCATACTGATCAGATTTGATAGAGGTAGACCACCTGAATTTTATTCAGGAGAATCAAACAAAAAGATAAACTTTTGTCTTGAGAATTGTATAGAGTGTGCCTACTTGGATTCCTGGTCTCAAGGAGATTTAGCAGGTGACAAGGTGCTTCTCTTAAAAAAAGCAGTTTCAATCAGCCCTTGGAACCTTGCACCTGTAGCTAAGATATGTGTAGCCACTTCAATTTTGTTTCTGATTGGTTTTAAATGTATAAATATTCTCTACATGCCTTGGTTATGGACTATTGGCTTTTAAGTTATTGGATATGGTTAAAAAAATGTAACATCGGTAACAGAAAGTTGACATAAAACTGATAAATTTAGATGGAGTTATTCTACACAGCATGTGGCATGAGCCAATCTAGGGAAACAGGTCTAAATTGGGATCATATTTTTATGGAAATCTTATCGTAGAAACCAGGCTTCTAAAAGATTTTAAGGCAATGTCTCTTTGTTGGGGTATTGGAGACCGCACCATCATGCGTTCATATGTAAGAACTGGCAGTCAAACTTTGTAGCATGAAGGATAGACTCGGTGTTTTGGAGACCAGATCATTTGTTGGAGGTTGAGTTTTGCTTTCCAAAGTTGTGGTTTGCCCTGGAGTTATCTGTATTTTGATGCTAATTCCACTGCCCCAAGGACAGCTGCCTAGTCACTACTCAGAACTCAGGTGACCTTGTGGTTGTGCTCTGGTGTTACAAGGAGAACTTGTGATTAAGGATTGCCAGTGTTACATTGACTAACTCAAACTTATTTATAATTGAAAAAATCAAACAGGTGGAGATTGTTACAGATTTACAAAGGATTGATGAGGTTTTAGAACTTGTGAGAGCACTACAGCCAGTTTGTTTACTCCAACTGCCATTTCAAGATAGATTTAGAGGATTGATTTTGAGTTTTCATTTTGTGAGCTTGCTTATAATTTTAGAGAGCCCATAAAGTGATATCATTAAAAATTTTACAAAAGAATGGCTAACAGCCTTATATTATGTAATTTTGTTGTTTCTTCAATGTAAGAAGTTAGAACTTAAATCTTTCAGTGTATATGGAAATTTTTACTACAAATCTTTGCTCTCAAAATGAGCTTTAATATTTGAGGAGTAGCTGTTACACTACTCCAGAAAAGAATATTTGAAACTAATTTTAAACTTCTAAGGATATGTTAATTGGCTAAGTACCTCACCTTACCAGAGGACTTAGGTCTTTGTTTGTTATCCTCATTGGAAATAAAGCTTCAGTTGTGTTAATACAGAATTGTAGGCTAGAGTCATGGAAGTATTTTAAAAAGAAACCTGGTAAAACATATCTTATTCCAAGCAACAGTTAATTGGTTTTACAAAATACTGATATTTGGCCTATTACATATACAAATTTTTCAGGCAAAATTGATAATTTTACTCTTTGCATGCTTTTGTACTTCTGTATATTTGTGCATGCAACCCATAGGAAATGTGCTTATTAGAGACTAGTTTTCTACATGAAATCAGTGAGTGATGATTTCAGTGTGAATTGTCTGACAACTCACTGTCCTTTCAGTGCTCTGGCTCAGACAACTAAACAAAACCATAGACCCAGCTCTTTGAAAATGGTAATGGAGTTGATATGAAAAGAGGAAGACTCCATTTGCTTACTTTCAACGCCCAGCCTCACCCTGCCAGCTCAGGGATTTCTAGTAAGACTGAAATTAGATAATATTTACAAGATTTGACATTTCTAATTAATGCTTATGTTTAGGTAAATAAAGTTTGTGAGGTGCTAGAGAGATGGCTTAGTGGTTAAGAACACTAAGTACTATTCCTTTATAGGACATTTAAGAACTCAAACTGGATTGCCTGGACCCCTTAACGAGGGAGGATAATGATACTAGACAGTCTATATCTTAATAAATAAAAAGGGGGAGTTATCCCTGTATGCTAAATAATGCTCCTTTTATTTCAATTTTAAAATTTGGATGCCAAAGTTTATGGCATCCTACAACTAGGCATACTTCTGCCTAGGTGAAATAGAAAGATCCACATATTGACATGATCCTGTCCAGGTATTTTATATGGGGAAGAGGGAATCTTTGTGTTTTTTCTACAGGATGCTACAAGAGTATGCCAGCTGCCAGAGGTGGTTGCTGAGACTTGCTGATCCTGGTTGCATGAAGATTCAGCTCTCGTGGTTCCGGTCCCTAGAGTCATTCCTCTGCCCTGAGAGGGAGATGGAAGATTCCCCCTCATCTTTTGTCATCACAGAGATTTTGGCGTTGCTGCAGTCAGTGTTACCGCTGCATGTGTCCCGCCCCACTGTGGCCTACGCTCAGACCCTCTGTGCACTGCTGCTTGCTGGAGAGGACTGGACTCCAGCCATTACTGCCCCCCTCATTCCCCTGGTGACTCTTGCTGCCTTAACTGGTGTTGTCATCTTGCAGTCTGTAGCTTCACAGGAATGCCATCCGCGTGAAGCTGCTGTGGACTGGGGAACTCTGCCCTGGTTATGCAGATCTCAGACATGGTTCCATTGCCTGCTGGTTGTTCTAGAAAAGAATGGCTGATCTTGCTATTGTAGCAGCCATTACTGCTGCAGCCATTGTGTCTGCAGTGTCTGGAGTTACCCTCCCCCAATCTATTGTTATCCATTGCACTGGAATGAGAGAGACTCAACGATCATTGATCAGCCCTTGCACATCGCTGAGGTTTCCTCATTGCACGTGATAGGGTGATCATGACTGCCCCACTAATTCATTTTTTGGCTGGCCTCTTTTGTGGAGTTCACCCTAGGCCATTTAACAGTTACTGTCACACAGCACTGCGGTATCCAGAGACGGGCAACTTTCCTCATGCACAGATCAATCTAAGACACGGGGCCCGGTGGCGATAGGGTTACCCTACGACGGATAAGGCTGTGACATAGAGGAACGACCTAAGACAGGAGCCACAGCAGATGGACGTAACTGAAGAGGCCTAGACCAGCCTCATTCTAGTAAAACAAAAAAGGGGGAGATGTAGGGCGCCCTCCTGTGGTAAACAAGGGTACTGCGCATGGGCAGGCTTTGCACCTGGCATCAGTTGGCTGGTAATATGCTAATGAGGGAGCAGTACCATGCTAATGAGTTGATTCATGCTCCGCCAATCCCTGAAGGACAATTAGCATAGCCTCAGCCTGCTGTCTATATAAGGTGAGTGCTCTTGCTGCTTGGGTTCCCCTGTATCAGCAATGAGGGTGTCCTGCAATAAAGGCTGTTGACAAGGATCCGACGGTGTTGCGTCTTCCTTACTGGACGAGGTGGGTGCGACATCCTAACAAAGGAGCTCTAGAGTTATTCCTACGCAGACCACCTTACCAGTAGCCACACTGCTGAAGAAAATGCCTCCCACCCCCTGTAAACAGCTGCCTAGAGATCCTCAAGGAAGGGCAGGGTACTTTGAGAGTTCTTCAAATAAATGTCTACCATAAATGCCACATGCACTCTCCCATTTGCCATTTCCCTTTGATGGTGAGTATGGCTCACCTATTAAATTATCAAATGTATGCTTCATAAGTTGATGTCAGGTATTCAAACTCTATAGCAGTAAAACGTTGATACTCTTTTTTTTTTTTTTTTTTTTTGCCTATTTGTTCCAATTCTTTTTTTTTTTTAGTTAAGTATTTTTTTTATTATTTACATTTCAAATGTTATTCCCTTTCCTGGTTTTCTGGCAATAAGCCCCCTATTCCCTCCCCCTCTCCTTCTTCTATAAGGGTGTTCCCCCTCCCCAACCATCCCCTATTCCCACCTCCCCCCTCTGACATTCCCTTACACTGGGGGCTCCAGCCTTGGCAGGACCAAGGGCTTCTCCTCCCATTGGTGCCCAACAAGGGTATCCTCTGCTACATATGCAGCTATAGCCCTAGGTCTGCCCATGCATAGTCTTTGGATGGTGATTTAGTCCCTGGGAGGACTAGTTGGTTTTCTTATGGGGTTGCAAGCCCCTTCAGCTCCTTCAATCCTTTCTCTAATTCCTCCAATGGGGACCCTGTTCTCAGTTCAGTGGTTTGCTGCTGCTAGCATTCACCTCTGTCTTTGTCATGCTCTGGCTGAGCCTCTCAGTATATAGCCTCTCAGCTATATTCCTGTTAGCATGCACTTCTTGGCTTCATCAATATTATCTAGTTTTGGTGGCTGTATAAATATGGGCTCTATCCACAGGTGGGGCAGGCTTTGAATGGCCATTCCTTCAGTCTCTGCTCCAAACTTGGCCTTCATATTCCTTCCTATGAATATTTTTGTTCCCCTTTTAAGAAGGACTGAAGCATCCGCACTTTGGTCATCCTTCTTGTGCTTCATGTGGTCTGTGGATTGTATCTTGGGTAATCCAAGCTTTTGGCCTAATATCCCCTGCTCAGTGAGATATCCCACTTTTTAATATTACACACCGGTCACATGGCTCTTAGAATGCAGTTCAATGATAAAGAAGCAACTCTTATCTCACCAGTGAATTTTCTTTTTGAAATATATTTTCACCTTTTGAAATGATCTGAATTTCCTCCCGAAACAATTTTATCTGTGTTGATAGGAGTTTGCTTTGTCTGATGGATTTGTGTAGCCCAAAATTCTTGAAACCACTAAAATCCTGGGGATGTTACTGGAACAGAAAAAGCACCAGGACTCTCAAGCTATTCTGAAGTGCACTCAGGTGTCTGTGCCTGCCCTGCAGAAGTTAACACCATCACAAAAAGTTGAGGTCTAGGGTGCTTGTGTCTCAAAATGTGTCCCTACTCAAAGTAATTATGAGCTTTAAACATCTTGTTTATTTATGATTTCATGGAGCTTTCATCTTCCATGTCTGATGAGGTTTGGAATGTTTTAGCCAAAATTCTGGAAATTTCCTTGTTTATATACAAATCAATGCAGTTTTGTCAAGTTCTCTGCATTTTCCTTCCTCTCCTGAAAGCAACGTCAAATTCGCCCTATTTGCTCAATTTAGGAACCTTTATAAAGATGGCTGGAAGTAAAACAATGCTCAACTATGGCATTAGAAGGACATTATGGGTAAAAATGATTACACACACACACACACACACACACACACACACACACACACACGTGTACAATACTGAGATTTCACTGTCCATGTCGGATGGGGTCTCTTCATAACATCAAGTGTCAAGTGGATGGCACACACATTTATAATCTAATGCCTAGAAGGAAGAGGCAGGAGGAGATCGTGAGTCCAAAGCTAACCTAGGCTACATTGACAGGAGAAAAGATTGTTACATACCAGACTTCGCAAAGAATGACACGCCCATTAAGTTGGCTGGTCGCTGACACCTCAAAGATTTAGATTGAGCTCACCTACGTGGTATTAAATAGTTTCCCAAGTGGTCCTAACCTCCTGGTATGTGTCCTTCAGTTTCGCTCTCACAGTAAAATACAACAAGCTGGGCAGTCTTGTGTCATGGAAGTCTGTGATAAAAGCATTCTTCGGTGAAGGCCTTACTGTTAGTGTCCCAGGCAGAACACAAGTCAGTTTTGCTCTTCCAGGAGTCAATTCCCAGCATCTACCTAGAAGCTCACAACCCTTCTGTAACTCCAAAGCCCTCTGGCTTCTATAGCACTCAAGCAGCACAGAGACATAGATGCAGGTAAAACACCCATACGTGTAATAATACATTTATAATATATTTGCATGTGTGTGAGGGCTCACACATTATAGCATGTATGTGGCTCTCAGAGGACAACTTGCAGGAGCTAATTCTCACCTTCCACCATATAGAACCAAATCAGGTTGTCAGGCACAGTGACAAATCTGTGATTTGATCTGCTGAGTCATCTCATAGGCCTTGAAGGCTCTTTTAAAGAGTCTTAACCTCATCAATAAAGGAGGGATCTTAATGGCCCCTTAAAACCCACTTCCACGTTGCCTGAGCTGAGGAGTCATTCAAAGCCCAGCAGGAACTACCAGAAGAGAATTAAAAACACTACTTCAGCCAGTTTTATTAACACTTTACATATTGGAGGAGCAGATTAAAAAACACGCTTATCAACTTTTTAAAAGTTATTTAAAAGGAAATAATGGAAAAATGCCATTTTCAGATTGTTTTTAAAAACAATTTCATCTGGATTTGGGGGTCAAGTTTATTCAACTGAAAAATAAAAAGTTAAATGTCTTTGGAATCTACAGCTTTAAAAATAGCATAAGGAAATACTGTTTTTGTGGTTCATGGTTCAAATAAATCATGCTTTTGTTTGTTTGTTTGTTTGTTTGTTTCTTGCTACTACAGATTTAATGACATTGGTAGGGACACATAACTTCTGGCACAGAGTAGACACCAAGGGACTAACCAAAACAAAAATGGAAATGGGTACACTAAGGTATTACATTACTGAACTGCTTAACAGGCAAGCTGTCTTGGACAGCACAAAGCAGAGCTAATAAAGGCTGGTCTTCCTCATCATCTTCAAGAATTCTTCCTCATTTATCTCTCCATCCCCATCACGATCAGCTTCATCAAGCATTTCCTGTAAAATGGACGTAACACAAAAGACCAAAACTACTGAAGATGTACAGTGATAGAAATTCAACAGGAATTTTTGTTTTTGATAAGTACAACTAAGTTACACAAGCCATATAAAACTATACATACATTATAATTATAAAATAAATAAGACTTACCTGTAACTCATCTTCGGTTAAGTTTTCCCCTAGCTCCTTGGCAACCCTCTTGATGTTATTTAGTGATATGCTTCCAGTAGCATCGTCATCAAATAATTTAAACGCCTTCAGTATTTCTTCCTTCTCGTCCTTTTCACTCTTTAGAAAATGAGGTGTCATTGGTTGTTTATTTGTTCTAGCAAGCTGGACTTAGTAGGTCTATTAATTCTACAGCTGTGTGGGCACATTTGTATCAGGAGGCTGAGTTCTCAGCAGACTGCCTCTTAAACAATGACTCCAACATGGGCCTGCCCTCAAGGCCCATAAGGCACCAAGCTCCAAGGGCTGGAGTAGTCTCAGGAACAGTGGCCAAAGTAGGCACTCTGTGGTGCCAGATATCAGTACTTCCCAACTAAACTCTTCTCCACAATCTTTACTACTCTGAAAAATACCTCGGTTCTTGCTGTCATATTCCGCCCACCCTTAATATCTAGTCCCAGTTTGCCCATGAAATCTCTATGCCCAGCTCTAGCCACGTACAAGTCTCTGCTAGTGTTTCTTTGGAATATAGACTATACCATTTTTATGCTCATAATGGCGAAAAAATCTTCAAAACAAATGGTGCCTGTCCCTTCCTTGTCGATTTCAGTTATCAACTGTTTTACTTCTTCTTTCTTCGGCTCAAATCCTAAGGCCCGCATTGCAATCTGCAATAGGAGGGGGGACATATTTTAATATGCCATGATCTCATTTCGAACTTTCAAATTACTAATTAATAGCATATAAAACTATATGCACATTATAATTACAGAATAAATAAGATTTACAGACAGGGTATGGAACTTGGATAGTTCCGGGGTTTGACTTACTCATCAACCAAGGACACAACTAAAATGTTACAAGATATTGTTTTGTTGACTTAGGGCAAGCATACGTACATACCTTTCAGCAGAATGCTATTATAGGTGGCATCTGTGAGCAAGTCTAGTGGTAGAGCCTTGGGTTCCATTCCCCTAAGACAGACAGGCAGGCAGGCAGGCAGGCAGGCAGACACACACACACACACACACACACACACACACACACATACACGTACACACACTGGTTTTTCAAATGTCTTAGAAATAATTTCAGAACCTTCAATTCTTTCAGATCTATGGTTCCAGATCCATCAATATCGAACAAGTCAAAGGCCTCTTTAATTTCTTGCTTTTGGGTGTCATTCAATTCAACTTTTGCCGCTTTTTTCTTCCATTGGTCTAAAGTTGTGCGATGGCTGGATGCCTGCAATAAGCGTACACGTGGGTGAAAACGGTGTAACTAGAATGACATAGTCACCATCCCATTTCCTTTCATAGAATGAGCTCATTCCCCACCTTGTTAATGTTTTTGGTTATTGACATCTTTTCCCCACATCTGTTGAGACAGGGCCACCCAGTGGAGCTCAGATGGCCCTGAAAATCTCAGTCCTGTCTGAGTCTCCTAAGTTGATTAATTTGATAGAAAATGTGGTTTTTTTTTCTTCTTAGATTTTCCTCTTTTTTTTTTTTTTTTTTTTTTTTGTTCTTTTTTTCGGAGCTGGGGACCGAACCCAGGGCCTTGCGCTTCCTAGGCAAGCGCTCTACCACTGAGCTAAATCCCCAACCCCTAGATTTTCCTCTTAAAACTAGAGCTTTGGAAGGGAGACACAGCTAAGTAAGCTAGCATAACACTGTGGGGTATCAGAACGCGGTTAGGTTTTTAAAGAAATGTGCATTTCCCATACGTTTATCACAGTCCATGCTTGATTTAGTGAGAGTTTTAGTTTCCTTGAAAAACACAGAAATGTTATGGGAATGTGTTTTCGTTTTATCCCAGGTGTGGGATATGGGGCTACTTCAGATTGTCCACAGCAGCCGACTATGATTCGCCTCTTGGCAGATGGATTCCACTGTGTGACTTTTGGAATTCTGACAGCTTTTCAGAAGGTATATAAATGCTGAGGCCTCAAGAGGTGGGGTTGTGGTTGTTTCTGTTTGTCAAGTAGTCATGTGCAAAGAAGAAATTAGATATCCTGACAGCAAAGATCAAACTTGTCCCAAGGAACTCTACACCCCTAATCAGCAGGAAGTAGTCTAACAATATCACAATTCCTTTCCCCTCTATCCTTTTGTTCTCTCCTATCTAGCATCAGAATGTTGAAAGGGTGGGACAGAGTGGAAGAAAAAAAAAAAAAAAAAGAACCCACCAAGCAGCAAACAGCTAGGGGATGCTTATTGGGACACAATCATCCTCTCCCACTTTCCATTATTGAGTGGTTATTTATTTAGCCTGCTTCCAGTCAGTGGCTGTGTTGGTGGCCCCCCTGACTACCTCAGTGGCCCGCTGGCTGTTGGTGGCCTGAGGTTGAAGGCTTCTGCTCTGCACGCTTCCCTATCTTGAAGCCCCTCTGTGTAGACAGAGGTCTCTGTACCCCAGGACCATGTCTCTTTATCGCAGGACCACCCTTATAGACTGCAGGCATCGGTGGATAAAAGGAAAAGGAGACCCATATCTATCCCCTGGCTTAGCCACTAAAGGTTAAGTATTCAAGGATCCTGACAGGAAAGGCAGGAAACAGGAAAGAACACCGGGGTCTCACAGCACTCACCATATCCCCTACCCAAGCCCCTGCCCGCGCCCACGCAACGGCAGCCTTGCCTTCAGCCGGGCGGGCTTGGGGCGGGCGGTTGCTAGAGCCGCACTAAGAGCGCAAGCCCGCCCACCAGCTCCCGTGATTGACGGCCATTGCGCCCAATGGAAAGGCAAGACTGCTCTGACCGCGCGCAAGTAGGCGGGACTGGTTAGGTTCCGGTGCTGTGCAGATCGGTGCGTGGTGAGGAGGGTCGTGGGCCCTGTGGGCCGGAAGGCAGGGAGGGTTGGGGCGAGCTCTCTGTCCCGCGTGTCCCTAGACTCTCCACACACCGAACAACCGTCCTGCGGCCTTCCGGCCTTAGAGCCGCTCGAGGGCACGCGGTAGCGTGGAGCCAGAGAGGTGGTGGTGGCGTCCTCGCGGGGCGAAACGCCAGTCCCGGACCGAGGACGGCGTGGGCCCTCCTGGGCTGGAAGAGTGCAGTGCAATCTCTTCCTAGTGTGCGGAGTAAACATGGCGCATTCCCAAAACTGCCACCTCACCTCGCAGACACTCAGGTTGTAATCCTTAAATCTCCTTAGGCTCCTGGGGAATAGGTAAGTTTATTCTCAGAGTAGAAAGCCGCTTCTCCTGCTTTAAGTTTCCCAGTGGGAATTCAAAGGATGTAAATTCATAATATCTTGTGAGTGAAGTAAAGTGTTAAGTCATTTACCTATAATCTATTGGTTTTTCTCAAGTCACGTAGCTCGTCTGAAAAGTTATACTTGGGCAGTTCTCAAAGTCATAATACTAATTTTAAATAGATTTCAAGAACCAGACAGTCATACAGACAGACATGGTAGATTTCTTGAAGAAGAGAATTCCAGAAAGAGGGACACTTAGAAACACTGAGGTAGGGAACATGCTTTGCATAGTCTAAAAACACAAAGGAGGCCTGAGCAAAGCAGATGAGTCAGAAAGGAAGAAGTGTGGGTTTTAGTACTGTGTGGGCACAAGGCTTTTATTTGAGTGAGTTAGGGAGACTTTGTAACATTCTGAGTATAGAAGTGAAAGGATGTGAGTCACTTTTATAGGAACTCCCTATGCCAAGCAGGAGCAAAGACTATTTTCTGAGAGGCTTCTAAAAGTGGAGTGTTGTGGTTAGATTATGGTGTTACAAGTAGACTGGAGAGGACCAGACTTAGTTCTGGTGAGATGAAAATCCTAGTTATACCTATCAAAAAAATACAGCGCTTTTAAACATAGCTCCTGAAAAGCAAACGCGATATGATCTTCGAAGAAGACGACTCCTGAAGTCAAAACCATTTAAGTAATCTGACTCTGCTCCCCATTGCACATGGAAAGCTAAGGAAACAGTCTGACGAGCAACAAACCTGACGTGTTCCAGGAAGGCTTTCTGGCCAGGCACAGCAGAACAAAAGTCAGGTTGAGGTAGTGCACTGCCACGAACAGTTACCAGAGGGATCTAATCGCTTTTGAAATTACCCATCTCCCATCCCTGTTGCTGCCATCGCCTTTGATATCCAACCTCCTAGAAAAGAAGACATTCTTATTTTGAGTTGAGCCTATTGGAGCCTCTTCAGAATCATTTAGGACTCTTCCCAAGGTAGGGATGCGAAGATAAATTTTCAGTTACTACTCAAACTTGGAATTAGAGTCTTCAAATGCTAAAAGATCTCTTTTGGGTATTTTGATATGTGTTGTGTATTACTTTTTCCTTGTAGATTGTTGAAATCCATCCTTTATCTGTCCCTTTTGTAACATAATTCAATACAGACAGAAATACCTATGGGTTTTTTTTCCTATTATCTTGGGTTGTATCCCACTCACAGACTGTATCTTGATAGCTTTAACATTCTAGAAAGGAGACCGGAGCCCTTAATGTCATCCCCCACCCACAAATGACATAAAGCATCTATAAGTTAAGGGTGTCAACAGGACTTGGAAGAAGGCAAAGGGTTTGAAGGAGGGAAATGAAGATTCTAAAGAAGAGAGGATAAGTTACTATCACACTGAGAGCGAAGCAGCGTAGTTGATGCAGTAATTAACCAGCAGGACTTACATGGAGTTTTACCCTTTGACTTAATAGTTAGGAGATTTTCGTGTCTGTTACTCAATTATCATGCTTCATTTTCCACAAACAGGTTAGTTACTTTAGTAACGACCTTAAATTTTTGTTGTGATTTCATTTGTAATATGTGACAAGCCTGTTGTATAAGGGAAACTCTCAAGTTTTGTTAGCAGTGAAAACCAACCAGACTTTTTTTCTTTTCATCTCCGTTTTCTCTTCTTTATTATTAATTTATTTATTTGCTTTATATCCCAATATCAGCCCCTTTCTCCTCCCAATATCCTGTCACACAGATCCTCCCTCATCCTCTGGTCCCCTTCTTCTCTGAGAAGAGGGAGCCCCCCACTTGGTGTCCCCCACCCCTGCTCATTCAGTCACTGTGGGACTAGGCACATCCTCTCCCACTGAGGCCAAGCAAGGTGGCCCAGTTAGGGGGATGGGATCCATAGGCAGGCCACATATTCAGGGAGAGCCCCTGCTCCAGTTGTTGGGGGACCTGCATGCAGCCAGACCTTTAAACTTGTTCTTTCAGCATTTTGTTTTTATTAACTAGATATTCTTGAAGGGAAAGCTAGACTACTAGCTCCAAAATTAAGCTTTTAGCAAATTACAAATATAAATGTAAAGAAACGAACACTTAGAACACAAATTTCTTGGCTTCAAACTTAACAGAAAGCTACAGTTTTTATAACAGTATTGTATTGGCACAGAGTGATTACTTTGCCCAATACAGTTGAATTCACAGCCCAGAGATATAAACCCATGCATGTTTAGCAAGTTGATTTTTGATAAAGGTACTAAGAACACGCAAAAGAGAATAGTTGATTCAACAGGTGGTAGGGATCAAACAACTGGATATCCACATGTGAAAGGACCTCAGCCTTACATCATATATGAAAATTAGTCCCAAATCAATCATTACATAATGAATAGAATTCAGAAGAAAACACTGGATTAAATCAGTATCAACTTGCATTTGGAAGTGGATTCATGAGCAGTATTGAAAAATAAATGTTAAATTTTATCAAAAGTTTACCATAAAAATAAAAATGTTTACGAGTCAAATGCATTATAAAAACAGGAAAGACATTCTATAGAATGGTAGATTGATTGTACCAATCAAATAAGGCAGGCCCCTTAGTGTCCATAGGGGAATGCTTTTAGGATTCCACTATAGAAACTAAAGTCTACACATGCATTAGTGTTTTACATAAAATGATAGAGTATTCAAATCTAGCCTATGTATACTAGGTATATGTTATTCTTAAAATTAATATAATGATGGACTAAGAAAATATAAATGCTAAGTTAATAGTTGCTATAAGACATTGTTTAAGGAATGATGACAATATGTTTCATGTTGACTACACATGCTGAGTTTGCTTTTATGTTTTTCAAATCTTGTTTTTCGGTGGACAGTTGATGTACAAGTGTGAGATTGGTTCTTTTTGCATAGGGTTTATTATCTGACATGTATAAAGAATTTTGTAACTCAACACTATAAACCTTTAAAAGTGTACTCTTAAAATAGGCAGAAAACATCAATAGGCATTTCTACAAAGAAGATATATAAATGTCTAATAGGCCCATCAAAAGATGTTTAACGTCATTATTCATTAGGAAAATGGAAGTCAAAACCACAGGGAGCTATCTTTTCACATCTACTAAGGTGTTTAAAATTTTACAAAACCAAAACCAAAATGTTGTTGAATATACTAATGACTGAGAGTGTACTGTCACATATCTACCCAGAATGTGATTTTACTTGAAAGTAGTCTTTGCAGATGCAATTAGTTAAGATGAAGTCATACTGGATTAGGGTAGGCTCTAAGTCCAGTAACTGATGTTGTAATTAACCAAAGGGACAATTGAAGGCAAAGATTAAAGTTATGCAACTAAAAGCCAAAGACTGCCAGAAGCAACTAGAAGCTGGAAGGAGAAGGAAAAAAAAAAAAAAAAAAACCTTCCCCAGAGTCCTAAGAGGAAGCACTGCCCTGCAACGTCACCATCTCAAGAGCTGAATGTGTTGTTGAATGTTATGGTATCCTCCTGACAATTGTAATTTTGAGTATCAGCCCTGGAAAACTAATGCATTGAGAATGTGGAGAAATCAAAACCTTTGTCCATCATTGCTGCTGGCAATGCTCTACTGTTTGGGAAAACATCTGTGTAGTTTCCTAAGCTAAATGCAGAATTACCATATGGCTCAGGAATTCCACGCCTAGATTTATAGCTAAAAGATTTGGAAGTAAGGTTCAAAAACGTACTTGCAGCAGAGCACACAAGCAAAGTAGCCAAAAGTGGAAACAACTCAAATGTCTAGCATGCATCGATGGATATATAAAATGTAGTGCCTTCTAAGGAGTACTATTCCACTAAGGAAAGCAGAGATAATAAGATAATGATAAATAATAAAGGCAAAGAACCTCAAAACATAATAAAATGCCGAAAGGTTACATATTTCATGATTCCATTCATATAAAATACCAAGAATAGGTCTAAACATGGAGAGTGAAAGTAAATTAGTAATCACCAATTACTAAGGGAACATAGAGTTACTGTTTAATAGATTTCCGATTTTCTTTTGTGGCTGTTAAATCTTTTGGAGCAGTTTAGAGGTGGTAGTTATACAACATTGTGAATTTACAGAATGTAAATTGTATTCTTTACATTAAAATCACTTCATTCCATCAAGATTAGTAGCTTTATAAAGATGAAACCAAAGGAAGGCAGAAGATTTGAAGATGTAGTGACTGAAACCATTGATAAATAGAATTGAGAGTTTAGTAGGGAGATACAAGAAAAGGTGGTGAAGCATAGACAAAGTAAGACCAGAGAGATGTAAGGCATGATGAATCTAAGGATTGTTCAAGTAGTGAGTCCTAGAGTATATTTCGATGTTATCAAGGAATATATGTGAATATATTGTAAGTGTTCACTATATAAGGTTGAGAAATTCATTGAAAAGAGGACTTGAGAAAGAGATCTGTAATCCCTCACATATGGTTTGGGCCTGCCCATCCTTTCTACCTTAACCATTGTCAGTCTGTAAGAAGCTATTCTGTAGGAGTAGTGCCTGTCCTTGATCCTAAACATTGTGTTCAGTATAGTGCTCTTCACTTTCACAAATGAATGTAGTTCAGAAGTAAATTTACCAGTTATGGTCAGTACTAGAAGATAAGCCAAAATATGAACTGTTTGCTTTTTATATGTAAGACTTAAAAGATTCTGATTAAAAATCTTCAAAGATCATGAAGTCTTACAGTGTCTCTTAACTTCAGTCCCTTACCTAATGGAATTCACACCTCACAAGGCAGTAGTTTTATTCTAGGTGGTTTTTGACTTAGAAAGCACAATGTTTAAAAGCCTTTAGTATTGAACCAATAGTCTTTCTATTGATGGTATTCATTTTGGATGTGACTTCTAAAATATTGTCTTGAGTAATTTCAATTGCTCTTGGATCTCTCTTTACATAGCATGGTTTTTCCTTCATAGTGTAATTGGTGCCCAACTCTTTCTCCCCTCTATCCATCTTCATATTTCATAGCTCTACCTTTAGTCTGGTACTTGCTAGTCAGTCCAAACTTAGCAGAACGGTAATTTATCTGAGCACACATCAAATTGTACTCTGGGCACTGTTCTGAGCACTGCACTGGACTCATACTAGCTGTGAAGTAGCTTTTGGGATTAGTCTCAATTTCCACATATGCAAACTGAAGGGCTCCCCACCTCAGGCCCAGGCTTCTAGACTCAGAAGTACACGCTTTCAACACTGCGTAAGAGATTTTTTAATCTTAACATTTGTGCTTTCCATTGTAGAATAAAGCTTCAGTTTCTTGCTTATCATGAGATGTCCTTCATGATATAACTCCTTCCGTACTGGAACCTCAGGTCCTTCAGCTCCTTGCCATGTGTGCTATAACACTAGGCTTCCCTCCCCTCCCCTTCCTCCCTCCCTTTTTTCCCTTTTAACATATTTGTACATTCATTACCTTTTTCTTCAATTTGCTGGCTCAGTTTATACAAGTTACCCTGCAGGTGACGTGATAGAACACACCTATAGTTCTAGCACTCTCAGGGTGGAGAAGGTGATCATGGATTTAAGACTACCCGAGCTACATAGCAAGACCCTGTCTCAAAAAAAAAATCACAAATAAAAGTTTAAGTCTCATTCTATAGTTTGCCTTCTAGAAACCTTGTTGTTACCTTGTTCTCTGCTGCATTTCCTCAGCCATGTGGTGATCAGCTCTTTGTACCACCCTGCCACCCATGATGAGTCATGGATATTCTACATTGTCATTCTGATCACATTTAATTGAAACTATATCCAAAATGTGAGCTGTGTTTTCTTCACTGTATGTAGCACCTGTCAATCATAAATCACTCTGAGTAAAGTTTCAAGTGTTTTGTTTATTTGCAGATAATTATTCATGGAGATGGATTATAGGGTCCTAAACAGAAGAAGGCATGTGGGACTTCAACAACTTTCATCATTTGCACAAACAGGAAGAAGTTTCCTAGGTCCAGTAAAGGCCACCAAGTTTATTACAGATGCAGAGTGTCATGAAAGTGTGTTAGTCGGATCAACAGTCAGGCTTCTTGAAGGATTGGATCTAACCTGTGCCGTGGGGCACCTTCTCAACGAAGCAGTTCAAGCACAGAATGTCACATACAAAACTGGAGCCAGCACTCTTTTGTTTCTTGTTGGTGCATGGAGCAGGGCTGTTGAAGATTGTCTCCATCTGGGGGTTCCCACTACAGTGATAGTGTCAGTGATGTCAGAAGGCCTGAACTCTTGCATTGAAGCAGTTGTGTCCCTTCAAGTACCCATACACAATGTATTTGATCATATTGACAACACAAGTACAGTTTATAAACTTGAAACCGTTGATGTCAGTTTGTGTCCCTTTCTACAAGTCCCTTCAGGTTCTGGGTTGTTAGAGGAAAAACATGATTTCAAAGATGCCACATCTCAATTGTTGTCCACTTACAGTCTTTCTGGGAGACGTGCTAAATCACCCGAATTCTTCAAACCCCAGGCTAAAGTTGAAACAGAAAACACATCACAAGCTCTGAAAAACAATCTATATACAGATTCCTTCTGCAGAAAGTCAGCACTAACTCACAGTAGGCATTTTAATAGAACAGAAAATAGCCACTGGATAAGCAGACCTGATGGATTTCTAGAACATCTTCGATCAACTCCGAAAGTGCTTAGATGTAATGATTTGGGGGAGTTAGCGGTTGGCTTGAGCCATGGAGATCACAGCAGCATGACATTGGCTAAAGCAGCAGTGAGGCTGCAGTGGCAGGCTGTGTGTCTGCAGCCGGCCAACTGTATGGCACCCTTTATGTTTGATATTTCAAGACTACTCACCTGCTGCCTCCCAGGTTTACCTGAAACTTTCTCCTGTGTTTGTCTAGGATATGTCACTTCTGTAACCATGCCTAGTATTACTCTGATTAAGGAGTTGCAGGATCAGCCTTTCCGGGTGATTCTCATCGAGGGTGACCTCACAGAGAGTTACCGCCACCTGGGATTTAATAAGTCTGTAAATATTAGGACAAAGTCAGATAGTGGGCAGCTTTCAGAAGACAGCACAGAAGAACTGTGGACAAATCGTGTGTTAGAGGTGTTGATTCAGTTCAATGTGAACCTCATCTTGGTACAAGGAAGTGTATCTGAACACTTGACTGAAAAATGCATGCACAGTAAGCGGCTGGTAATTGGCTCAGTGAATGGCAGAGTGCTGCAGGCATTTGCAGAGGCCACAAGAGCAGTGCCAGTGGCCTATGTTACACAAGTGAATGAAGACTGTGTGGGCAATGGAGTCTCTGTGACCTTCTGGACAGGTCCTCATGATATAAACAGGAGCAACAGAGAAATCTTGTTAACAGCAGAAGGAATTAATTTGATTACAGCAGTACTCACCAGTCCAGCAAGTGCTCAGATGGAAATGAAGGAAGACAGGTTCTGGTCTTGTGTGAATCGTTTATGTCATGCCCTAAAAGAGGAGAAGGTTTTCCTTGGAGGTGGTGCTGTTGAATTTTTATGTCTTAGCCATCTTCAAATTCTTGCTGAGCAATCTTTAAATAAAGGAAACCATGCTTGTTTAGGATGGCTTCCTGATTCTTCCTCTTGGATGGCCTCATCTCTGTCAGTCTACAGACCTACTGTGCTGAAGTGTCTGGCAGGTGGGTGGCATGAATTCTTGTCAGCTATCATGTGCAACACTGCCACTTACCCATCAGCAGTGGAAGCTAGCACGTTCATTCAACATCATGTACAAAGTGCCGCTGACTCTGGCTCTCCTTCATCGTATATCTTGAGTGAATATAGTGAACTAAGTAGTGGACTTTTTCATTCAGATATTTCCAATAACCTGGAGCTGGTTCCAAGAGTTTATGATACTGTTACACCAAAGATTGAAGCGTGGCGCCGAGCGTTGGATTTAGTGCTCTTAGTGCTTCAGACAGACAGCGAAATAATTACTGGACTTGTACACACACAGATGAATTCTCAGGAATTAGATGGAGTTTTATTTTTGTAGTTTGTGTATATATATACATATATATACATATATATATACACATACATACATACATACATACATACATACATACATACATACATACATACACACACATATCCCTGAGAAGGCCAGAAGAGGGGATCAGCTCCCCGGAGCTATAATTATAGGTTATTATAAGCCACCCAGTATTGGGTGCTGGAACCCAGCAGTACAAGAGCAGCAAGCACCTTTGAGCCACTTCTCCAGACTTAATAGATTTTAATAGTCAGATCATAGTGTGTAAATTACCAGCTGTTGCCAAGAATGAAAGAGTTGATGTCTATCAATAACTGCAGTTCTGTATTTTACCCTATTTATGCAGTAACAGATTAGCCTGTTATTGTTTCACACGTACTGGGATGTACACAACAGCTGGATCAGAGGCAAAGAACGTCTGCTATTTGTCACAGAGTCTGCATTCAAAGTGTTGTGTTCTTAACCACTGAGCCATCTCTCCAGCCCTCAAAGTGTCATGTTGGCTTTTGTCAGTTCCTTGGCTTCTTCCACAAAAGCAGCCCAGAGGGCCAGTGGCAGGTCCCTGAACATTGGGTGTTCTCTTGTAGGAAAGGAACATAGAACTTGTGATACTCATTGCTTAAGCAGAAAAAAACCCCACTTGTTTGTCTAACGGGAGTGATTACATCCTTCAACGTTTAGTCAAACCAGTCATGGTCATGGGCTAGGTAAAGATTGGTCAAGGCATTATATTCTTTGCAGCTACAGTAAGAATAGAGATGTTATCTGGTTACTTTCCTATTTGCTGTAATAAGACATCATGACCAAGGCAACTTGCAAAAAAAATTGTTTAATTTGGAGTAATGGTTTCAGAGGGTTGGAGCCATAATGACAGAGCAGAGATGTAATAGGAGCATCTGAGAGCTTACATCTTGATTTGATAGTGAGAGGTAGAGGGTTGGGGTGCAAGTCTTTTGAAACCTTAAAGACTTCACTTGGTTTAATAACACACCTCCAATAAGGCCACACCTTCTCATCCTTCCAAAATAGATCCACTATGCCTGGCTTTATTCTTCAAGCACATCTGTGTGTGTGGTCTCTGTGTTGATTGTTTTGCTTATTCGCTTTATATCATGCTCACTCCCCCTCCCAGTCACCCTTCCTTCATTCTCCCTCCCTTCTCTGAGTGGGTGCCCACCCTGGCACATCAAGTCTTTGTGAGGCTAGGCACATCCTCTCCCAATGAGGCTAGACAGGGCAGCCCAGCTAGAAGAACATATTCCACGTGCAGGCAACAGCTTTTGGGATAGCCGCTTCCCTAGTTGTTCAGGACCCACCTGAAGACCAAGCTGCACATCTGCTGCATATGTGGGGAGGTGGGGTTGGGGCTAGGTCCAGCCTATGTATGTTATTTGGTGTTCAGTCTCTGAGAGCCCCAAAGATCCAGGTTAGTTGACTCTGTTGATTTTCCTGTTGAGTTTCTACCTCCTTCAGGGCCCACAATCTTTCCTCCGTTTCCTTAAGAGTCCCCAAGCTTCACTGGGACTATGGTTGTCCGCATCTGTCTGAGTCAGCTGCTGGGTGACTGTCTTAGAGGACAGTCATGCTAGACTCCTGTCTACAAGCACAACAGTTTCATTAATAATGTCAAGGCTTGGTGCCTACCCATGGGTCTCACATTGGGCTGTTAGTGGTTGGCCATTCCCACAGTCTCTGCTCCGTCCTTGGTCTCTGCATTTCTTGTAGACAGGGTAAGTTTTGGGTTGAAAGTTTTGTAAGTGGGTTGTTGTCCCGATTGCTCCATTTGGAATCCTGCCTGGCTGCAGGAGGTAGCTTCTTCAGGCTCCATATCCCCAATGTTATGTGTTACAATTAAGGATACCCCTATTGATTGATTCTTAGGTGCCTCCCTTATCCATCTCTGTCTCTTCTTGGAGATGCCCCACACCTTCCCACTCCTGTCCGTAATAGATTTTCCATTCATTCTCATGTCCATCTGGTCATCCCTCCCCATACCTGATCAGGAACACTGCCCCCATTTCCCTCTCCCCCGCTCCCATCCAGTTCCCTCCCTCCACCTGCCTCTTATGAATATTTTATTCCCTCTTCTAAGTGAGACTCAAGTATCCTCACTTGTACCTTCCTTCTTGTTTAACTTATTTGGGTTGTTTGTACTGTTGCATTGGTATCCTGTATTTTATGGCTAATAACCCATTTACATACCGTGTAAGTCCTTCTGGGACTTGGGTTACCTCACTAGGATGATATTCTCAAGATCCATCCATTTGCCTGAAAAATTCATAATGTCTTTGTTTTTAATAAGTGACTAGTATTCCATTATGTAGATGAACTACATTTTCTCTATCCATTCTTGAGCTGAGAGACATCTAGGTTGCTTCCATTTTCTGGCTGTTACAAATAAAGCCGCTGTATACAGAGTTGAGCAAGTGTCCTTGTGAGATGGTGGAGCATCGTTTGGGTTCAAGCACATTTAGAGGAATGTCTCTTTTCCTTTTGTCTTTTTCAATCCCACAGCGACTATTAATATTTAAGGAATGGTTTTCCAAGGCTTCTTAAATGTGAGTGTCTGTGTCAGTATAAATCTATTTTGACCCCAAAGTGGCATCATTGAAGATACACCAAATTATCTATTTGTATGAATTGACCTATTCAGTAGTTTCACTAACATCCTTAGGAAGAGTTCTGTGGTGTGACCTTCACCCTGCACAGTGAGTGACCACTGCCTGGTAATGTGGGGTTTTTTCCCTCTTTGTAGTCAATCTCAGTTGGGAAGATGAAGAAATATCCTTGCAACCTTGAGACTTATTACAGATTCATAAAGGCTATTAATTCTCCCAAGCTTAAATGTGTAACTCATCTGAAATTTATCTTGGTAGACTATATGAATTAAGAACTTAAGCTTTCTCTCAGTGTTTATCCACAATGCTAAGTTTTCATTGCTCATTCTGATAACTCTTAGCAATGAGAAGGAAATGCTAGGGGGCAGGGAGAGAGCTCACATCCACATTTCTGTTCTTTCTAAATGGGGATTCATAGTATTTAGCTTTTTATTTTTATTTTGGCTACCACAACGCAGCATGCTAATTAAAAGGTTATTACAGTAGCCAAAACATGAAGACAGCATCCTTTTCTGAAAGTCCTGTTGCACCTCATTACCCTCCTAAAGCCTCACTTAGAACAGTTGGTTCTGAAAAGGCCTCGTGAGGCCTTCTTTCCTCTGACCTATAGGTGGCAGACTTCCTCTCCTGTGGTCCCCAAATTTCCACATCGTATTTAAAACCCTCAAAATGAAGGATATTGTTTTAGGGTAGCACCAGTCTGCAGTGAGAGCTTTTACTGCACAGAGGGCCTTAGTAGGCAGTTCTTTCTTTGTTGTCTGCTCTGGAGGTCACCTGCTTTACAAAGTTTTGGCTTGGGAAAGTGATTCAGGTTCCCTTGATCAGTTACCACGAGGTCTTTAAATGACAATTGGATGGCATCACTCTTATGATCTCTGGCTCTAATGTTGGGACTTAGAGTTATAGTGAAACCCGGTTAAAAGGAAAAAATATAGCATTGTTTTTCTTAAAGACAGACTTGAAGATGTAGGTGTACTTAGTGCTACTAAGTTCGGAGGTTAGGAACTAAACTTGGGTTCTTTTCAGAAGTGCTCTTAACAGTGAGACATATCTGGGCCTCCAGCAGGTATGTGATAAGTGTACAATATTATGACATGGGCTTGCAAATGGCCTTGCCTAGCTGTAGGGTAATGCATGACTTCTAAGCATGGTCAGGCAGAGCTCAAGTCTGATGGTTAGCAGGTTAGATGTGTAAATGCATACACAGTTTCCAGTTGCCATAGTTCATTGTAGTGTAACCCAATGTAAGTTAAGGTCTTCCACACTGTTTAAAGAGCTAATAAACCTTACCCTAGCTGTCTCCCATGTGCCATCCAAATGACAGGAATGCTTTTCTAAGGGCCGAACGTCAGCTCTGACTTCTACAAAGTGTTGATATTTACCCAATTGTGAGTTTGCCTGTTCTGCTGCAACACGTCACGTAGCCTATTTCAGACTGTTCTGGTGTTTGTTGGCCTCTTCCGAATTTTTTCTCTTTTTTCCACTTTTCTTGGTAATTACATTAGAAAAATTTCCAATGCATTTATTTGGTGTTGTGAGGAAAATTTTTGTATGATCTCTACTATGAATTAAAGTGAACTGAGAAGTTCCTGGCCTATTAACAACATTGAGCAGTGTGATTTGATGCCCAGAAATGGGTAGAGCTGTTTCCTGTGTACTCTTGAGTAGGAGGTGGGAAAAGCCACTTCTCCAATGTTTCCACTTTGGAATAAATGTGAAATTAAAGCTAAGACAAGCTAGATGTAACAGTACATCCCAGCCATAGGTGCTGAGGCAGGAGGATCACATGAGGTACATGGAAAGATCTTGTTTCCAAGAAGGAAAAAGAAAGGGGGGGGGGGAACCAATGTAGGTGTGATACATTTACCATTTATCTTTTAATTGAATAAAGCAACCACAGGTTTCTCTAGAATAAGGATGTGGCGGGGCGTCTGCCAAACTTCAGATCTCCAGACCCAGGGGCTGAGCCTCCTTCTGAACTGGAGACCCCTTTCGGTCCTGTGATCACACAGCAGGATCATCAGGAGAGCTAATACAGCTGCTCCGGGTGTCACTTCTCGCTCTGGGGTGGGAATGCACACTACTGATTTAGGGTTTTGTTTCTCTTTGCATTTAAGACAGTATACTGAGTATCCTAGGCTTGGTAGGTGAAGATTACCTCAGACTAATCTTCATGTTTCTACCTCCCAAGTGCTGGACTGGAGATGTGCACCACCGAGCTCAGTTTGTACAGTACTGGAAATGGACACCAAGCTTCATACATGCTGGGTAAACTCTACCAATGGAGTCACAGCCCTAGTCCCACAGCAGTGTCCTCACTCCTATTCCCAGCCAACAGTAGTGTTTAACAAGAACAAAACAAGGCGTGAACACTGTTCAGAAGCACACTTAGAAAAGCCTTTGTGGGCTCCTTAGGTTTTATTTGAGCCATACTGGCTGCTTGAACACATTATATGGGGTGCACCAGCCTCAGGATGGGCAAAGACATCCAAAGAGTGCCCAGTAATGACGGCCACCTCCTCATACGTGGAATTTCCAGGGACTGAGAAGGAAGACGGAAGCATTCTAGGATTATATAAAGGTGGTTGTTCAAAAGTAGATGTGTTTTAAAAAACATTGAAGTGTACATTTAAAGTGGAGAATGTTGGCGTGTATGTTATATATCTTAATAGGCACACTAAGACCATCTTTGTAACTTCAGAGCCAAGGGGCCAGACTCCAGGTTAGCAGCAGTCGGGTGGAAGGTAACAGAGAGGAAGTCAAGCTCTAGGAGCTCCCTGTCTGACGCCTGGTGGTGGGTACAAGATGAACTTTGTGATATGCATATTCATGTCTGGTGCTTTGGAAAGATAAGAAATGGTTAAAAGAAATTCAGCCTCCTCCTCCTGATAATGAAGGAGAGACCAAGATTTCACCTAGAACAGCAAGTTTCTTGGGCATGAAGTCAATCTTTGATCGTAGATAACAATACAGAACATTTGACAGGGAAGACTGCAGAATGTCTGCCCTTGAACTTGAATAGCTTGCTCTATACAGTCAGTTCTGCTTTAGGACCTTATGGCAACTGGTCCCATAACATTTGAGACGTAATCTAGCCTGTTTTTAATTTGTGTGTGCTTTAAAAATTCTATACAGCAAAGCAAGAACAAATTAAAGCACAGGGGTCCTTGGATTCCCACATCAGTAGTGTATGGAGTATTTTTCTCATGGCTGTGACCATATGCCTGACAAGATGCATTTTAAGACAGGGTTTAATTTGGTTCTGCCATGGTAGGAAAATACAGTGCAGTCCACACTGGTTGTGTATGACTGGAACTCCTTATACATCTCTGACCAAAAATCAAGAGATCCTGGCTGGAAGTAGGGTGAAGCTATACCCCTGCAGGCTGGCTTCCCAACCAGCTCACTTCCTCCAGATATATCCCATACCCTAAAGGGTCCACTGTGGTGAGAATTTTGGTTTCTTTAAAACCCAAGTTATACTATGTGAACATGTTCGTGTTTTAATCCCAGGTGTGGAAAGGAACATGGGGCTGTTTCAGATCGTCCATAGCAGCAGACTGTTTGCCTCATGTGTGCTCTGGGATGAGTGTGGATCTTTGCCAGCCGCAGATAGTTTAATTCCGAGCACTCCTGAGGGTATAAAGGGGAGTGCTCCAAGGGGTACAGGGGCAGCTGCTTCCCCTGTTGCTGCCCCAGCCGCTGCCAGCTCGTCCTGCTGCTGCACTTATTGTAACTGGTTCACTGTGCAGCTGGATAGCCCGAGTACGAAGATTGGACTGGCCCCAAGGAAGTACACCCCTCCTCAGCAGGAAGTAGCCTATAGAGGGCCACGCCCCTTTCCCCTTTAACCTTCTCTCCCTCTTACCTAGTGGTAGAAGGGATTGGAGAAGAGAAGGGTGATAGATATAAGAACCGAAATAAAATAGTTAAAAACAAATAAACAAAACAAAACAAAAACCCCTACAGTTCACAACTTCACACCACTACCAGGGACCGGGTGATAAACAGGCGAACCTTTGAGAGCATTTCACACCCATACATAACAGTAGATTTCTTGCTACAGAAACTCAGCAAACCTTGTTGTGATTTTGAGTAGTGCTAAACCACAAGCTAATTTCCCATGAGTGTTATTCTTGTTTGCTTTATCTTCTTGCCAATATCTTTCCCCACTCGCTGCTAATATATCAGCCCTGGACTCTTCCATGCACTTTTTCTTCACTGATTGCTTTTCCAGGCGGTGCCACTCGTTTTATTTTCTTTCTTCGTAGTTTCCTGACTTAATGCTGCCCTTTATATTTCTCTAGCTCTACTCATATTTCTAAGACCTCCGATTTCCGGAAATGACTACAATATTATTGAGTTCTGGAAAACAGCTTTCTTCTGCAGATGTGTGTGTAAGCCTAACGGTATGCACCAGCTTTGTTCCACTCTGACGCCTGCTTCCGTCCGCAGAGCTGAGTCTATTCCGCATTGCTGCTGATTTCACAGTCCACTTTAGACGTAACCCATCCCCTTTAAGATGCCTTTCTGAATTTCCGGATCTCTTAACTCTGTTAACCACTTGTATATTATACTTTTATATTGTTATGTGTGAAGTTTTATGCATTTTATAAAGAAATCATGAAAACTTAAATCTTGATCTGTTCCCTTTGGCCTGGATAACAACATAAAACACATGGTATGAACTTTTTCTGGTTGTTAATTATTCTAGTCATTTTATTGTTGATTGACAAACTGTCAGATCTTTTATTAATGATGCATTTTATTTTTATTTAAAGAACATAAAATCACATAAGGCTTTTCTCAGATGTATAGAATGGATTGAGTTGCCTGTGGCAGCAATGCTTTTTTAGCTGGAAGAAATCAGATTTCCTCCTTTAATCTCACTTTACAGACAAGAAAACAGAGGCTAGAGAAATCTATACTTGATAGTTAGGTTACTTTTTATCCAGATCTCTTCATCCCTTCATTGTATTTGTGTCATTTGAGTTTGGATCCTTGGCACCCACATAAAAGCCAAGCATGTATACATCTAAGCCGAGTCCTCTGCTGGGGGAAAGGAAGGGCCCACAGGGAGAGGCCTGGGCTCTGGCTGTCTAGCCTAGCCAATCAGTGAATCCTGGGTTCAGCAAAAGACCCTGAAAAATAGAGAGGAAAAGAGGAAGGGACCATATGGCTCCCTACCCTTCACATATTGTGTGCGCGTGCACACCACACACACACACACACACACACACACACACACACACACACACACACACGGACTCATACACATAAAATAAAAATCATAAAACAAAGGGACATTTTATCTTGAAATACACTACATAGAAGAGATAGAAAACCAGTATAGTATATGTGTTATGAAATCTCTGCTTTCCTATTCATCAGCTTGTGAAGTAAGCATGTATCAGTGATGCTACTAGGAAACAGTCTAGGATAGTCCAGAAATAGTTTGCTTGTTTTTTAAATAGATTTTGACTGAAAGCATATTTTTATTAAATTTTGAAGGACTATATTTAATAAGCTAGGAGTTATGCTATATGTTATTTTTTTTTAAACTAGAGGATTGCATTTTAAAAGTTACACCACCCAGAGGACAACTAAATATGAACTTGAGTTAAAAAAAAATCAGTCAATTTCTCCTAGTGATGAGAACAAGGAGAAGCTTAAGGCTAAATTAGCATTGGTGGCCAGGCTCCATCTTGAAATAATGTATGATGTGGGTGTTAACTCAGTTCTTCAAATATGTGTGAAAGGTGTTTGTGAGAATATGAATCCTGTCCTGCCCCTCACCTTGAGTTCCCTGTGTCCTGTGTATCTGAGGGTTTTCCCTGGTTCAATTATCTTAAACCAATTATCAAGGATTATCAAGCTAATCAAGACACTGCTTTCAAGAATGTGCAGTCTAGTGGTGTAACTAAATAACGGTAATAGAAAACTACAGTACATTGGATACCACAAGGCTTTGGATAGGAGTTCAAGAGATGGTGTAATTTTGTTGGGGAAATGGAAAGACTCCCACAGATAATGTTGTTTTAGTGTGGACTTTGCAGGAAGCTAAAAAGTTTGAATGGAAGTGGCAGAAAACTTGAGAGGCTTGGTGTGAGAACTGTATCACGGCAATGACTCAATGTAGAAAAGTTACCAAAAGGACTCTCTGTGCAGCTGCAGTGTTAAAAGTGGCAAGTAGCTGGTGACAAGAAGGGTGGGAGAAGTCAAGAATGAAGTGAAACCCACTGTAGAAAGCCACCCTTTATTCAGAAAATGGTGTAAGCCTCTTGGAGACTCTTCAGCAGACAGATTCTTCAAAGAGACTAATGCTTAGACATCATTGGCTATAGAGACTAGCCAGCAGGCATATGCCTCACCCAGGAAATCAGAGGAGGGAGGAGAAATGCAAAAGGGCCCTAGAGAGGCCCATGCTCAAACATTCAAATGTGTGTTCCTAGGAACTTCTCTTCCTCTTAAACTCTCCTCTACATTGGAAGTCTTCTTTATACTGGCTTGTCCTGAAATGGTTTTTTTTAACACTAAAAAAATGTAAAATAAAGTAAATTGATGATGGTGGTGGTGGTGGTGGTGGTGGTGGTGGTGGTGGTGGTGGTGGTGGTGGACATCCCATTTTCTGCCCTGCTGACAGCTCTATATGGCCCGCAGCATGCCTGAGGCTTCAGTGTTACGAACCGCCTTCTTCCACCCCAATTCTCTTCCCCTTCAGCACTCACCATCTTCAAAGATTAGCCAGTATCAGTTTCTTTACTCCCTAGCTTTTGCTACCAAATCCAGATGCTGTTGCAGTTGTGAGAGTGGAGAGGTCTCTGTCTTTCAGGCTCGTGCTGAGTGACTCCATGTTACTAGCAGCATGGTTCCATTTCAAGTGTAAATACAGAGACAGAATGGTTCTGCACCTCAGAGAGTATATAAATAGCACCCTGTGCCAGAACCACCCAGGAGGCACAGACTGATAAATAAAACTTTTGAGAAGTAGAAAAATTGCCACCCTGTAAACTTATTAAAGTCAATATGGGACACGGGACACATGGATGTATTCCAATATTATCAGGAAAACCAGGCCTGAGAACTTATGAAGTGTTGCAGAGAAGGAAGGGATGCCACACACTCATCTGGACCTTATGAAGAGGACGGCACATGGCCCTGCCATGGCAGTTCCCCCACAGTTCTCCAACAGCTCATTGTGTCAAGGAACAAGAAGCAGAGCGTGCCTGTTGGCTCTGTTCCTGCTGTTGATGAAGCATCCTCAAGTTGCCGTCCATCTGGACCCAGTACTTCCTTCAGTTTATCTCTATGACTTCCACAGTCCTTAGCCTTGATCTGCAGCTTAGCTAGACTGTGAGTCTCAGCTCAACTTTGACCCTGAAGTTTGGTCCTGTAGCAGGAGTCCCTGACAGGTGTCCAGGGCCTTTACCCCACACAGAGACTCTCGGGTCTCTGTCAGCTTTCCGAGAGGTGGCTCATCGGTTCAGATTGCTTACTGCTCTTGCAGGGGGCAGTTCTGTTCCCAGCACACCCACTAGGTGCCCCATGACCTCCTGTAACCCCAGCTTTAAGAGATCTAACACCCTCTTTTAGTCTTTGCGTGTACCTGCACTCACATGCACATACATCCACATGGACAAACAACTATAAATAATACGTTGATTAAAACAAATATAAATAAATATATCCATACTGTAGAATATTGGGATACCATTAAAATGATGCTAAAGATATACTGATATAAAAATATAAGCAAAAGAGAGACATAATAATATATATAACATAGTTTTATATTAAAAATCATAAAAATAAAAATGCACACTTTTTTTTAGAAAAGAACATAGAAACAAACTTAACATATGGTCTTGCTCAAAAATTGAGAATTTCAAGATGGTGACAGCAAACTGGTACTTAAGCTGAACACAGGCCCTGTGATATCTGTGTCTAGATGACCTTCATTTGTTACTATTACATTAAGTGTGTGTCTTGCTTTGATAACAACAAAGCAATAAGAAATGAAATAGAAATTTTCAAGCAGGCTGGGGGCAGTGGAACACACATATGTGGGTACAAATATCCATAAGAGCATTAATATTTTTCTCACTGCAAACCTCCTCTCTTCTTTCTTGCTGGCTCACGTATGAATTTCCCAAAGGTCACAACTTACAGGTACCGAGAGATGGTGGAACTTGTAAGACCCAGTAGGACCTAGAGGGGAGGAGACTGCGTTCCCTTGGGAGGGATTAATGTTCTTTGGGGGTAGGTCAGCTCTTCTAGTACTGGACAAGTTAGGAGAGAACTTGTTGCACAAAGGTGTGACTCTCTCACCCAGTACATTGCTGCTTCTTGCTATAAAACCTCTTTATCTTTCAGATGAGATTTTACCACATGGTGTTATCTGCCATGAGGCTCTCTCACCAAACACCAGTGTCAGAATCATAAACTGGGAGCTTTATAAAGTATCCAGTCTTAGGTATTTTGTGATAGTAGCGCAAGGCAGACAAAGACATTTCCTAACTAATTTGGTTCTGGAAGCAGCAAGAGAGTCTGAGCAAAGCATTTATATTGGGGAGTTATATAAGTAGTCATACTGGAGTTGAGTCTGAGAGGGGTGATAAGGGCTTCTACACAATACAGGGATGACATAGTGGGACTCAGGCAAGATAAAGCATCCATGGACTGGGGCAGTCACAAAGCTGATATGTGGAGACACAGTGAGGTGAGGAAGAAGCACATTTAGGAAGCAGCAGTGAGGAGAAGAGATTGGATATCTGTAAAATAGATCCAAAGAGCAGATACGTGGCAGCAGTGGAATCACGTGTCTCACTGTTAGAAAGAACTACACAAATAGAAAGGGCAAAAACTGATAACAATCTCACAGTAAGATCATAACTGGATATGTCATTTAGTGTCCTCCATAAAGTGTGCGGTATGGGTGTAGGTGAGTGTGTGTGTAGATGCATGCATTCCCCATTAAGAAAGCTGAGAGCAAAATCTTTGCAATAATGCCAAGCTGATCTGGCATCCAGACCTGTGTCTAAGTTCTATCCTGTGCAAGCTCTCCCAAAATAAGAACAAATGGTTCTAGAAAACTTCTCTCAGGTCTGGGGTAGGAAAAATGCAAAGAACATTTAGAACTGTGTCCTTGGTGTCAGAAACTATCGAACAATGTTAAAAAGATTGACATAGTTGTATTAAAACAGTGGTTCTTAACCTTCTTAATGCTGCAACCCTTTAATACAATTTCTCATGTTGTGGTGACCACCAACCATGAAATTACTTTCATTACCAAATTATAACTGTAATTTTCTATTGTTATAAATTGTAATGTAAATATCTGTGTTTTCCAATGATCTTGGGTGACCACTGTAAAAGGGCCATTCAACTTCCAAGGGGGTCACGGCCCACAGGTTGAGAACTCCTGTGTTAAAGGAACAGAAAACCAGTCTGATTGACTGGCCAATCCTGGTATAGTTCAACTGTCTATAAACAACAATAGAAAAAGACATTGTCTAACCAACCAGCCATGAGTCTACATTGTGTACAAGTGGATGGATCGATGGGTGAAGAAAGGAAAGGTTTTCCTTATAGTAACATCAACAAAAGTGAGGAGAGACAAAATCAGGAAATACTAGTCAGCATCATGCAAAACCTCATGCTTTAAAGCAGAGACCACTTTCTTTTTTTTTCAACATATTTGTATTGATTATTTGAGAATTTCACATAATGCACCCCAGCACATTCACTTCCCAACTTTCCAGTCTTCCCAGCCCCGCCCACCCCACCCTGTCCCCTTCCCCAAAGAAAAGAGGAAAAACCATCAACCACCACAACAAAATGAAACAAACTAAAAAACAAGTCCAAGTTGTGTTACCCATATACTCACTGTAGCATGGTGAAGGTCTGAGTGGCCAGCCCCTTAAAGAAAACAGAGTCCACTTCCATACCACGCCATCCCTCCCAACTCCAGAAGCCGTCACTGTGAAGAGCTACACTTCAGGATCCCCATCACAATTTTTAAGAGTTCCGTTCAGTGGCTTCAGACTGTTTCTGTAGGGGGGTGGCAGTAGGGTGGGGGTTGGGGGTGTGGGGGTGTCTAGACTGTTTCTTTGTGTGTGGGGGGGGGTTTCTCCAAGGCTGTCTATGTCTCCTTCTCAACTGTGAGTCTGCAGCCATCCACACCGCTGCAAAAGAAGCTTCCTTGACTTTACAGTCGGTGACAGCGCAGATCGTGGACTTCCACGTGGTTTGCAAAGAGACCACTTTCAAAAGTAAATTACCAAGAGAGGCAATGGGACTGGTCACAGACTTCTATATGTGACCTCACGGAGTTAGATCATTGCATTTGTGGAGTTAACACATAGCTCTTAGCAATACTCCTCCATCAGCAAATGTATGTCATCTTGGGCATGTGTGTGTAAACTGAAGTTGTCAGACTTTGCCCGTCCTCTGAAAATGCGTGTCCAGGTGTCACTCTGAGAAGATCACATCAAGTGAAAACACATTTTACGATAAGAAAGATGAAACGTTCACAGAACACCAGTGCAGAATGAAAACTTGCAAAGTGGGCAATTCACTGGGAATCACACTCTGTAATTGTTTCTGGGATTGAAGTCCTGTAATCAACTCCAGATTAAGTCAATCAAGAGGATGAGTTGGAACTTCTGAGGTCTTACTTTCAGCAGAAGTGGAGAAAGAAGCAGTGTGTGTGTGTGTGTGTGTGTGTGTGTGTGTGTGTGTGTGTGTAGTCAAAAAGCAAAATGGTCAAAGTCATGATGATCAGAAGCTGGAAGAGACAGAGCTCAGCAGCATGTGAGTCTTTCCCTATCAAGAGCCATGTAATTTATGTTGGGGGTAGGGATTACTGAATGCCTATCCACAAAACAACCACTTGCAAGCCAAGCAGCCTCAATATACTGTTAGAGTCTAGCAACAAGATTATTTGGCGCCCATCAACCAATACCCATCACCCATGTGCATATGAAAGAGGAAACAGGGAGTGAGCTGACTTTGTAGGCTTTTTTTAAATGGGTGTTTTGGGCCTTGAATGAGGCCAGAAGTACCTAGAAGGTAGGACATATATTCCTCTATGACTGCATGATTGTTGAAGTGAGAATATGCAGGCTTAACCCCATCCAAATCAATGCTGGCCAGAGCTCTTGAGAGAGGACCATAGGCTCCTGAAGTGTGGCCCATGTAGGATCATGGACATGGTGATTATTTCAGGCCTAGAACCTATTAGGGCAGAGACCACAAGATAAACCCTGGTATCAAGGTTAGGGCAGGAGAAAATATCTAAGAAGACGGGGTAGCAGTTCTGGTACTGACTCCTGCTGGCTGTGATACTACATAGGAATCCCAATACCTTTTTAGTAGTGGATGTTTGCAAGCCATTGTTTGAAAGACTCTAGGTTGGAGATGTAGCTCATATGCCTAGCATGCACAAAGCCCTACACTTGATTTCCTAGTACTCCATAAGTTGAGCAGGATAGTGCATGCCGGTAACCCAATGCTCATGGAATGGAAACAGAAGGATCAGAAGTTTAAGTCTATAGAAAGTTTGAGGCCAGCCTGGGATACATGTGACCTAGTCTCAAAAAGAAAGCAAACCGAAATAAATAAGATTCTGCTAAAATATGTGTGGAAAAGCAAATGCCATTTGACAAATTATATACCCAAAGTACATAAACATTGAGAAAAAGAACTTAAATGGCCAGAAATATTACGGAGGGGAAATGAGTTGTACACATACCAATTTGATAAAATTTAACACTTAACAAAAAGTCCTGCTCTGTTTTTTTCTTTGTATGGTACTGGGATAAATTTTCACCTACATGTATGTGTTTGAGCACATCCTCCACTCTCCACTACTGTGGCTCTACCTTCTTCTTGGGGAGTTGTTGGTCATCGGCCCTTGAAAGCTGAGGGAGCAGAAGAGGCAAGCAGGGTTCAGACAGGTGTGAGTATGAGGGAAGGCCTTCCAGAGACAGCTTCACTGACACAGCTCCACTTTATCATTCCAGGGATGAGGGCTCTTAGGGGTACCGGTAGAAAGGGCTAATTGGTCATAACACAATACTTCATTATCACATGGGCGGGAATGGTTGATTGCTCATAATACAGCGCCTAATTATCATCTGGGCAGGAAGATAGTGTGTGACGTGTGTGCATCCTCCAAACAAGGTCAGGCATCTGTAATCTCAGAGACACTCTCTAACCAAGCCCAGGTAGAGAAAGGGAAGCCCCACTGAGAAAAGGAGTCCTCCATTTTGTGCAGAGCTCTGAGAGCTACCTTGATATGATGGACTAGTACCTTAATAACAAACAGGTTTGCCAACAGCTACCCTGACCTTTCTCTCCACCTCTTGTGGTCTCCTTTCTTCCCTTAAACAATCTCACTTTTACATTATATGATATGTACACATATGATTTTATGTAAAGTCTAGAGACCACAAATGAGAGACAACACAAGCTATTTATCTTTCTGAGACTGGTGAAATTCACTTATTAATATCTTCAATTGTATTCATTTTCATGTAAACAACACAACTTAAAATTTGATCCTTAAAATACTAATTCTACAAACGATGTAGCAAGCTAGGAATGAATAAGGCTAAGTATTGAGAAAACCGAGATATTTTATAAAAATAATCTTAGCTATGGTTGCACCCATACACAAACAAAAACCAGAATAATTAGTATCAGGCTAGCAGACTGTGAGGGAAGTATTTATTGTATTCATTACTTTGTTGACATGAGATTGTTTAAGGGATAAATGAAATCAAACTCTTAAAAAGCAGGAAGTCAATGGGCAGGGGCAGCAAGAGCTCTTAGAGAATGCCTGAGGAATTTTGCTGTAGGAGGAAGTGGAACACAGGGCAGTGTCTGAATGGGGAGCAGGCTCGCAGAAGGGAAAGGCTGTTTTGAGATAAGCAGTGTGGATACATATTTGAATGCTGATGACAGTGGTCTGCTACGAGAGGAACCTGGTGTCACAGAAAGCAGAGTTGCAGGAGCCAAGGGTTCCGGGAAGGGAGAGGGGCAAAGCCACAGGCTTGCAATTGCAGGGTTGGCTTTTGGGTACTAAAGGGATACAAGTACATGGTACTTGGGTACATGACAGCAGAAAGCTGAGGACATTCTGCTCTGGTTGGTTGCGTTCTCTCAGTGTCGGAAGCAAAATGTACTTGGCTTGGGCTCATAGCTGTTGGAAGAGAGTCACAAGCTAAGGCAGGGTGGAGGGTTTCCAGAGTGGAGGGAGCATCTACTGACTGCAGGCCAGACGGGAGGCAACCTGTATCAACCATTCCTTCCCTTCTTTTTTTCCTTCCTTCCTTCCCCGTCCTCCTCTTTTTGTCCTTGAGATGGGGTTTTACTATATAGCCACTGCTGGCCTGGAACTTGCAATGTACACCGGGATAGCCTTGAACTCACAGACTTCTGCCTGCCTCTACCTCAAGAGTCTCTCTGTCTGTCTGTCTTCTTTAGGTGGCTCCTAAGGAAAATGGTTTGAATTCAGTCTCATACAATTTCCTAATTTCCAAAACGAGTTGACTGATTGCCGTAGTCCTTTCCTTTTATCTGAGAACAACAAGACTGGGAAGACCCTTGAAGGGAGCTTCCTGGTGTGTGTCAGTTTATGCTTGTGCTTTGAGTGTTTTTATCAGCGAGCAACACCATTTTCTAGAAATAGCAGAATGAGTGGAACTGGGTGCTGATGGTGCCCCCCTGATTTCTTCAGTAACTGAAAATGTGTGTATCGTTTGTGAGTGAAGTGGACTTTTTCTTGTTTGGTGATTGAAGTGAAGACAAGACCATACAAGCTGCACGATCAAGTTCTCTCAAAACTCATACCTTTGCAGTGTGCACACTGATGTCATTAATAATGCTTCATGCTGGTGAGGGGGATGTGAACATGTTTGGGGATCCAGTTATTCTCAGTGGATTGGGAAATAGAGAAATAAACAAGAGACTGAGGTGAAAACAAAAATGTGAAGGACAGGAAACTAAAACTCGAATGTACAAGATAGGAAGTTTAATATCCAAAGTAATTAAAAAGTGTCTATCGAAACAAATAAAGAACTGTCACTGTTTGTGTATAAAGTTGTTCAGATGTGGCTTCTAGGACAGCATCTAGTGGTGAAGAGAGACAGAAGAAGGAAGCTTCACACTGTATTTTTGAATAAGACTTGAGGATATGGATTAATACTCACTTAGTCAAATGTATTCCAAAATATTTTTTTTACTCCAAAATCTTAAAGCATGCATTTATTTAACCAAAAGCATTTATCTAGGGCTCCAGGGAGATGGCGCAGTAGGTGAAGCTGCTTGGTGCACAAGCTCCATGATCTGGATTTGAATCCCAGGGTCATGCAGAAAGCCAGACATGGTAGCAGGAATCTATACACTCAGTACCTTTTTGGTGAAGTGGGAGGTGGAGATAGAATCCTCTAGAAACTCTTGGGCCAGCTAGCATGGAGCACATGCAGAGCAACACAACAGCAGAAACAAGAGACCCTACACAAACACCACGGTAAGCAAAAGCAAGCTTGTAAAAAACTGTTCTTCGCCTCCACACATGCACAGTTCACTCACACACACAAAAGAAATACACATATTCAATCATTGAAACAATGGGGTAGTTTTAATAATAAAGCTATAGAGAACCACATTTTTTAAAAGGTTTATATTTATTTTAAATATTGTTTGGGGGGTGTGGTATGTACATGTGAGTGCAGGCGCCCACAGAGGCCAGGAGAGGGCGTCAGATCCCTGGAGTTACAGGTAGTGTGTGACCTGTGTGATGTGGAGGCTGGGTCCTCTGGAAGTGGAAGAGCATGATGTGCTTTAACCTCTAAACCACCTCTCCAACCCAGAAAACTACATTATAATAGAGTACATCCTCACAATGTATTGATAAGTGGAAAATAAGGCTATAAAATAGGGTTCCATATGACTAGATTTTGTAGAAAAATCTTTATATATATTTTTTTTACATGTCTATTCATCCATCTATGATGAGTTTGCCAACAAAATGTATCAATAACAATATTTTGGCTAGAGGTATTTAGCTTATCCTCAGGATCAAGTCATATATCAGCATAAAAACCGTAGAACTGGACACAAGCAAGAGGAGCTGAGAGAGATATTAATCACCCTCCCAGTTATCTAAGGTCTGACTTCCTAGATTGGGTCAACAGAAAGTAATGTTCCTCACACAGTTCAATCCCCTGAAGAAATGCTGTTGCATAGCTGTGAGTAAATATTGAACCATTGGCTCCCATTAAGATGACGTGAAGAGCCTTTTTCTCTCTCTTTTGCAGAATCATTCTTAGACTCATTGGCCTTTCGGTAAGTCACTACTCTTGTAAAGAGCTGCTAGCCAGGGCTCCAGTAGCATTGACACAAGAGATAACTCTTTAGTGAGCGTCCATCATGGAGTATGGATCTTAGAGCACCCCTTACATTCTTCATTGCCTCATCTGCCTGGATTCACAAAGGCAAAGATCTGCTACATATCTTGTAGAGTTGGGTCCTACCCTTTAAATGGGTGCATGTATACATGTGGGTATACAGGTTATGGGAGGGCACATGTATGTTGGGAGGAGTTCAAGTCTTTTCCTTGAAACGTAGAGCTCACTAATATGACTGGTCAAGCTAGCCAGCCTGCTCCACAGATTCTCATTTCTCCTCTTCCCAAGCACTGGAATTACAAGTGGACCACCAAAACCACCTCATACTCAAGTAGGTAGCGGGAATTGAACCCCAGGCCTCACACTTGCATGTGCACAGTAAGCGATTTATCCAGTTAGTCATTTGTCTAGGCCCTTGCTTTAAACATGTAAAAATATTCTGTCGTGTATGTTTCAGTCAATTCCTCCCAAATTCTTCTTTAAAATAGAGAGGGAAGTTCTGAGACTTTCAAATATTCTGTAATACATAAGAACTTTGGGAAGGTAGCACTTTCAGCTGGGCATATGTATTTGTCAGATCTGGTTTAAACAGTTGTCCTCATGGCAACCTGCATTTCCTGTGTGTTAATCTCCCAGCCTATGGTTCCCATTGAACTTTTACTGTAATTTCATTAAGAAACCACTGGTCGAACCAGTAATTTTCCAGACAGCATATTGTTTTGGAGACTTTCGTGACACATTTTCCCACCTAAAAGGAATATTGTAAAAAAAAAGAAAGAAAGGAAGGAAGGAAGAAAGGAAGGAAGGAAGGAAGGAAAAGAAAAAAGAAAAGAAAATGAAAATTTCAAGTCTAGACAAATCCCATTCCAATTTTAAAAATTACTACTCGTTTGTTCTGTTGCTCTGAGGGAAGACATCAACTCTGCGAACACTGTGTGGAGCTGGAATGCTGGACTCTCCTGAGGACTGCAGGCTGAGGTGACTAAATGACCTTTTCCATTCTGGTGGGGAGTGGGTGACTGTCGTAGGTCAGGATTGAGGTCACTGGCTGGAAAGTTACAAACAAAGTCATAGTTTTGGCTGAGGGAGAGTAAACTTGGATGACAGACAAAGCCAGCGCTTCCTCGGTGATGAAACCAGTAGTTCCCATTTCTCTCCTGTCAGTGCAAACCCCGGACATAATCAGCAGTCTGGATGGCCAGGCTTGGTCATGCCGGAGCCTGGTGTGCCTCACTCACTGCCCTGGTGCGGTCAGCATGGAGCTCCTGATGTCTGGGCCATGTCTGGAGAAGCAGGGGTATTTCTCAGGAAACAACGCTGAGCTTCGGAGACGGAAGAAGCCTGTGGTGACCAGGAACCTTTTGTGCACAAAGGCTAAACCTAGGACATACTGACTGCAGATTCACTGAAGACCCTAAGGCGTGTTTATTCCTCTTCTTCCTGAGCAGGGTCACTCTGTCTCTGAACAGGGACAACCTGGTGCATAGGAGTCATGCTCCTGCATGGTGCCAGCGTGGCTCTTTCTAAACCGTCCACATTGACTGGGCATGCTCCTCAGTAGGTAGAGTGCTCATCTGGCACCAAGGGACCTTGGGTTCAGTCCCCAGCACTACATCAACCTCAGAGTGGTGGCATATGCCTATAGTCTCAGCACTCAGAGTGGGGAACAGCAAGACCAAGAATGCAAGGTCATCTTGAGCAAGTTTGTACCAACCTGGGGTGCATGAGCTCTTCAGAAAGGACGGTAATGGTGCCGTTTGCATCAGCACTCTGAGTACTTGCAGAGGTGTGGCAGTCCTGTTCTCTGATGACCAGGTGTCTGCCACGGTCACTGGCAGATAGGCTTCTTTCCCTTTTATCCTTAGATACACAGCCTTTCTTATATCTATACTGCTAATTTTAGCTTCACCTTCCAATTTGCAGAACAGCTTTTCAACTTCGAGTTTGCTGTCCATCTACTAATCAGCGTTCTCGGCTTTCTAGCATGGACGCTTGGGCACGTGGCCATCGTTATGGAGTCGTGCTCCTTGTTGGTGGGCCTGTGAATCAGCACAGTGCCTCAGAACCAGACTTGCCCGTGTCTTTGAGATTGAATGACTGTTGAGAAAAGTCCAGGGAAGAATAGTTCACACACATGCACATGGAGACGGCCACCAAGAATATCGCTGCAGCACACACCTGTGTAACTTGCATGGCCATCAGCACTGGAGCCTCAGTGTGTGGCCATGCTATGCTCCTGGTACCTGGCAGGTAAGGCAAGCAAGGCAGAGTCATAGAACACCACAGAACGTCTAAGACACAGCCAGAGTGAAGATGGCAGCTGCGAAGAGACACCAACTGATGTGATTATAAAAAGATAGAGGGGATATGTTCTGTGGAGGTATGAGGAAAGGGGATGCCTCTGTGGACCCACACTGAGGCATCCCTTCCCCCTGAGGGACCAGCCACAGGATTGGTATAGTATAAAATAGAGTTTCAGGGCTTGGGGAGGGGAGTTAAGAGGGTAATAGGGGCGGGGGGGGGAGAAGAGGAGGAGGAAGGGGAGGAGGAGATATAGAGGCTAGCCATGGTCACTTGGAGAGAAAGAGGGGAGGAGAATAGGGAGAGAAGGGACAAAGGGGGAAGAGGGTAAGAGAGTAAGAGAGAACAAAAGAGCAAGAGAGTGAGGAGGGGGCAAGCAGCCCCTTTAACAGTGTCAGGCACACCTGGCTGTTGCCAGGTAACTGTGGGGTGGAGCTTAGACAGAATGCTAACACCAACAGTGATGTAGCAACTCTGAACACACAGGGCTGCTGCTTCCTATGGGAGAAGTCATGGTGCAAATGCACGGAGAAAGGTGTGAAACGAGCTTGGAAAATGGGCTCAACCAGAGAAATAATATAAGTAATTAAAGGCTAGATTAAAGACAAAAATAAATCTAATTCAAGTTGTCGACAAACAATCTAACAGGAACATGGCCTTAAGCTTGTATTTTAAATCATTTCCTTAAAGCTAAGTTTATGGGATGCTAGAGAGAGCGTTTAGTGGTTAAGAGCACATACTCCTCTTGGAGAGGACTCAAGTTCAGTTCCAAGCACCCACATATCGTAGCTCACAACCGCCTACCTGGACACTAGGAATACACACGTTGCATAGACAGGCAGACATTCAGGCAAGGCACACATATATACAAAATTAAAGCATATAATTTAAAAAAATAAATACAACACTAAATTTAAAAACAATAGTCCATGTTAGAAAACTAGGTACAGGAAAGGGCTGGGACATGGTCCACCTGAGGTGTCCCCTGTGCTCTTGTGAAGGTTTGGGATCAGGGGCCAAGCCACCACACATTGTCTCCTGTCTCCCAGTCTTCCTTTCCTTGTACTTGAGCTCTGGGTCCATGTGCATTTCTGCTTCACCTTATGGAACTGAACACTAAACACACGAATCTCTAATGAGCAAGGCAAGAAACAAGGAGACCAGAAGTCCCTCAGATTATTGGGGGAACCAGTTTCTTTTTCTTTTTTCAGCCTTAAAATGCATCCTTTATTTTTCAGTTTGATGTAAATAACTCATTTACATACATTGACCTTTCTGACAAAAATCACACCTAAAAAAAGTCTCAAGAAATTTATGTTCTACTTTTCTTTTTTCTTTTTTTCTCCATCTTTATTTAATTGGGTATTTCTTATTTACATTTCAATTGTTATTCCCTTTCCCAGTTTCCAGGCCAACATCCCCCTAACCCCTCCCCCTCCCCTTCTATATGAGTGTTCCCTCCCCATCCTCCCCCCATTACCACCCTCCCCCAACAATCACATTCACTGGGGGTTCAGTCTTGGCAGGACCAAGGGCTTCCCCTTCCACTGGTGCTCTTACTAGGCTATTCATTGCTTCCTATGAGGTCAGAGTCCAGGGTCAGTCCATGTATAGTCTTTGGGTAGTGGCTTAGTCCCTGGAAGCTCTGGTTGGTTGGCATTGTTGTTCATATGGGGTCTCGAGCCCCTTCAAGCTCTTCCAGTCCTTTCTCTGATTCCTTCAA